>NW_024543096.1:17122500-17722500 GCF_018167655.1 Microtus oregoni
CTAGAACAGTACCTGGTTCAGGTTCACTGAATGACTAAATAACGTAAAGAAGAAAAAATGAATTAAGCATGTAATAATTATAGTAGTAATAGTTAATTTTTTAATAATGGACTTGTACTTTTTTCTGTATATGGTATTTTGAAACAGGATACATACTATGAAAGGAAAAAAATCAATGAGGAGTTTAAATTAGGTTTATAAATAAATTGTGTAAAAATGCATTATTTTAGAATATTATTATTGAATATTTAAAATATTTATATTAGGTGAAAATTAAATTTATTGGCAAGGATAAGCCTTTTATAATATTCATAAATCAAAAATATATTTTCTTTCAAAACTATCCATGTCTTTCTAATGTTAAAAGTATTTCCAGGCAGAATTCCTGGTAGAATTAGGAATACCTGCAACGTCTTCGGGACAGCCAGCACCTGTTAGCTCTTGGCAGAGCGCCTCATTCCCAGTTCGGCCAAGAACCTTCAGGAAAGTGGAAAACCAGTTCTCCTTGTGCACGATCCTCCTCAGCAGTTCCCTCACGCCTGACTCGTTCCCAGCATTCCCCGCAGCAGAAATCTATTATTCCAACAGACAAGAAGGAAGAGGAAATACCTTTTGAGCCTATGAAAAGTGAAAATATTCTGAAGGAAAATCAAGGGGTAGGCATACATATAAACAAAGGCTTATATTCAATCAGTAAAGAAAACAGCAGTATTCCAATCAGCTATTCTAATGTCTGTCAGGAAAAAAAAAAAGATCATTGAGCCAAATCTTCTTCTAAATATTATATATATATGTATATATATATATATATATATATGTCAAGAGAATTTTTTTTAAATTAGGCTGGTGGGGTTGCTCGGTGGTTGGAGGCACTTGTCAGGCTGGTGGGGTTGTTCAGTGGTTGGAGGCACTTGCTACAGGGTTTCATGTGTGATGGAGGAAGTCATTGGTTAAATAAAAAGAAACTGCTTGGCCCTCATTGGTTAGAAGATAGGTGGGAGGAGTAAACAGAACAGAACGCTGGGAGGAAGAGGAAGTGAGCTCAGACTCCACAGCTCTCCTCTTGGGAGCAGATGCCTCAGAGAGATGCCATGCTCCCAGCTCCCAGGCAGACGCACGCGATGAAGCTCCGACCCAGGATGGACATAGGCTAGAATCTTCCCGGTAAGCGCACCTAGGGGCACTACACAGATGATTAGAAATGGGCTAAATTAATATGTGAGAATTAGCCTAGAAGAGGCTAGATAGAAATGGGCCAAGCAGTGATTAAATGAATACAGTTTGTGTGTTGTTATTTCAGGCATAAGCTAGCCAGGCAGCCGGGGTGCTGGGGACGCAGCCCCGCCACCCTTATTACTACACATGTGCTGTTTCACTCCCAGACCCTACATGGTAACAGGGGAGAAACATTTCTCACAAACTGTCCTCTGACCTCTACACACACATCATGGTACATTTTCTTTGTGGTTCTTACCACAAACTAAGCTTCAAAACAAGAATTTTAATAAAAGGTAAATACTAATTAATTGAGAGATTGATAAATGCTTTGCTTGAGCTTCTGTGACCAAAGCCAAGAGAAACTATCTTCAATCTGTATTCATGTTTAGGACTCCTGTGTGTCTATGTATACATCTGTGTGTTATGTGTATATCTCTATGTGTGTCTATGTGTTTGACTGTGTGTGCATCTGTGTGTCTGACTGTGTGTCTATGTGTATGTCTGTGTGTGTATCTATGTGTCCGTCTGTGTGTGTATTTCTATATTTATGTCTGTATGTCTGTGTGTGTCTGTGTGGCGTGGATATGGGTGCACACTTGTGTGCTTCTCTATGCATGCATGTGTGAAGGCCAGAAGCTAACTGTCTTTCTTATTAGCTTCTTTTCCGTGTTTGAGGGTCTAACTGAACTAGGAACTTGCTATTTTTGGCCAGACTGGCTGGTCAGTGAGTCACCAGGTCTCCCTGTCTCTGTCCAGCAGAATATTAAGACTTTCCGATATATTTTGGGTTTGCTATTTTCTTTCAACCCATGAGATTTATAAAAGGGGAACCAAACATTTCATGGCCTCTTCCTTAACTGTTACCACTTTGGAACTAGTGACACAGATTTATCTTCCTGCCTATTTAATATTTACAATAGTTATCATTGCAATGAAACCATTTTCTAAATGTTTGTACATTCAATATTGTAAGAATATTCCTTTGGAGGCATTTTTAGCCCATCTTCCCCATAGCATTTTCTAAGGAGTTTCTTGCTCAATCCTAGTGTTTACTAACTTTGGGAGTAGTCTCGTGATGTAAAACCTTGGTCTGTTCTGAACTTTGTGAGATTTTTATTGTTTTCCAGTAATCAGAAGTGTAATCGCTACAAATGCACACAGGACTGATCTCAGATTCTCATTTTAACTCAACATCCCCATCTTTCTACCCCCCGCCCCATCCTTTAAGCTGCTTTAGCTATGTCTGACAGAAGCAATCAGAATTTTCACAGGGCAGTGACTAAAGCATTGCAACCATCATCCTTTTTAGAATTCTATGTGTATTCTAGTAACCAAATTTCCTTCAACTGTTACTCTGTCAAGTTTAGGTTTCTTGCAGAATCTGAGATTTCCTACATTCATTGCCCAGGCATTTGAGGATCATGATGCTGTACTTTTTCACAAGGACTTTTAATTTTTGAATATGAAACTACATCTATTACCTATTTTTTTTCTTTCACCAATGTCCTAAATTTTTAGTATCTTCCTTTTCTAGGTGTTGGAAAGCACATCAGCTGAAGTGATCATATGTTCCCATGTATGTGTTTTGCTTACTCTGCTCTCTTAAAATATGGCAGTGATATTTAGATCCCAACAGATAAGAAAAATGACTTTAATTCCCAGGAGGTTCATATCAATTTGCAATTGTAGCAAGATACAGAAAGGATCCCCTCTCCCAACTGGAAATTTTCCTTGTGAAGTTAAAAAAGAATGTTCATATGTGGATACCACATAAACTAATTCATGGAATAAAAAGTGGATGAATTTGTGGATAGCACAGTTTGTTTCTTGAATATTCTAAACTTTTCAGCAGACGTAAGTGGAGAAAACACAGCAATTTTCATAAAGTACTGAATTTCCAAGACAATTACTCTGTTTAGTACAAAAGTTTTCTCTTTCACTTGTACTTTTTACTTTTTTGCCCCCAAAGAATCCTGTCCTTGCTAATTTGCCTAACAATACAATACTTGAGGGGAAAACTTAGTTGGGCATTTGACTCATATTGAAAGAGCTAGACTCAGTGTCTTATCTGGGATAGCATGGGGTCTTAGTTTTTCATGTGGATGAAGGGTCTAAGACCTCCAAGACTACAGGTATTTGGTGAAGTCAGCCAGCGCTAAATCATGCACTTGTCTCTCCCTATAACATTGTGGATAATGCTATAATATGAAATGTGATCACTTTTGTCTCAGAGCTCTTTTTGATCTGTGTTGATGAAGTTGCTACTACATATCCTGAAAAAAAATGGGAAAAAAAGATCATTCTATTTTGATTATCTATAAAATGGCTCTTGTATTTATTAGTGGGCCTAACTTTAATGCAGGAGTCTTAAACTAGGAAGGCTAGTTTAAGCTAGCTCTGGTTAACACTACAACATAAACACCATATAAGCAGTGTCCTGACTAATTAATTAAGGATTAAATTTAGATGTCTTTTTGAAATTACCAAAATTCAACTTGGAAATTTAATGCCCACCAACCATTTATTTCCCAACATTTTATCATATTCATTATTGTACATCTTCCACTAAATTTTTCTTTTTATTTCTTATTTTTCTTTCTACTTTTCATTGTTGTTTTTTTTTTTTGCCAATAAACTCAAATACCAATCAAATTATGAAAACACTAGAACTGGCTAGTATCTAGGTATTTAGAAGGCAAAAGTGCCTCTTTCAAATCAATTTAATTCACAGACATTAAGAAGTGGGTCTTTATGTGGGAAATTTGCCTAAATCCCTGAAATTTTACCCCTAAATTAAAGAGTGAAATGTGAAGTGATCAAAATCAATATAATTTTCATATCAAAATAATGGATCATTTATGAAGCTTTTCCTTTAATATTTCTCAGTTAGTACTGATGTGAGGTTAGAAATTATTGTGCTATTCATTTTCTCAGGTAAACTTAGGACCAGGGAACCAAATCTCACATCCAGCAAAGCAAAGACAGACCTCCATGCTGTACCTTCCCATTTTAAATTCTTGTGATCGTCCCATCCCACCTTGGTGTGGGATGACCCTGGGATCAGTAGAGATTCCTCCAAATGTAATACTCCCTTCCCATTGGGCTTCAGTTTACTCTTTGAGCTGACAATGCACAATAAGGCACGAGGAACGATTACAGGCACCTCCAGAGTCACTCCTGCTCCTCCGCCTCAATCGATAGCTCTTCCTTCTCTCAGGGATTCCTTGGAAATGTGAAACTGGGAGAAAGTTTGGGTTGTTTTCTCTTAACGGCTGCCAGTACACCAAAGTCCTTTTACTACCCACCTTCTCCGTGTCAAATCCCTTACATTACTGCTAGCTGCCTCCGAGCTTGCCAGAATCAAGAACTTGGATAAAATGTGGCTGGCAGCCATTCAACCCAGGCAAGACAAAAGTGATGCTGATCGGCAGAAGTATTTAGAGTAAACAAGGAGAAGTGCTGCTTCTCTGGCGCTCGGGACATCGTACCACCAAACACAAACAGCTCTGTGGTGTGACTGGACGCTGTTGCTTCTGGACTTCCTAACAGCTACTGTGGCTGGAAATGCCATCTCCCATCTCCAGCTGGCTTGGAGGCTGCATACTTTCTTCCAAATTAAGATTCTGCCACCGTGATGTACACATTTGTCACATCCAGCTGGACTACTATAATGTGTTCCAGTCAGTTCTCAATACACAGAGTGATGCAAATGCCACCGACGACAGCGAAAGGAATTGACTTGTTGGAGAGACCGGACACCTAAATGTGATGTGTATTTGGCTCTAGGGAGGTGCTGGTGCTGCTGATTCTACAAAATACCGTTGATATTAGTAACCAAAGGCCAAGTCTCCTCATAGGCGAGATGCCCGTAGTCTACAATGGAGATACAACCAATGAAAGGAAGAAAATGTCAAAACCCTAGCACAGTGTACATAAAGCCTTTGATTTACAGTAATGGGCTATTTGTCCACCTGTTTTCAAAACAAAGACTTTAAATTACATTTTATTTTGTTTTTAATTATGTGTCTGTGGGAGCGGTGGTGGAGTTCGTGCACATGGGTGTAATTCAGGTGGAAACCATGGGCCCCAGGGATTCCCTGGGTCTCCACAAGTTAGAGACAGCTATGTGACATCGGACATGGCCACTGGGTACTAAATTCCCATCCTCCGCAAGAACAGCACTCCCTATTAATCACTGAGCCGTGTCCCCAGACCCCAAAGACGGCTTTCGATGTGCAACACTGGGTAAGGCAGAGGCAGAGAGTTCAGCATTTATGTAGCATGTGGACATCTCCACTCTCGGACAAACTACTAACACCATATTAAGTCACCTCTTTAACAAGTGATACTCCAAAATCATCTCCCCCTGCACTGGTGTGAAACACTAAGGCTGGTAGGTAGCATGCATTTGTCAGCTGACTATCTCTGAAGTTGGCTGAATTTGGAAAATAAGGAAACTTCAATTAAAGAAAAAAGAGAAGTGAGATGTGATTTTTCATTTGGACCAAACTTAATGAGATGTGCATACTATTTAAGACACAGATGAGGACCATTAGGGACCTGATAATACATATTTTAGTTTTATAGGCCATATTACCTCTACCCAACTGTAAAAAAAGCCATAAAAGAGTATATAAGCAATGAGAAAGAGCAATAAAACTTACGAACACTTAAAATTGAAAAATCAGACATCTAATTATTACCTTAGTTTTTTTTTTTTCCTTTCTTTTGGTTCTTTGAGACAGGGTTTCTCTGTAGCTTTGGAGCCTGTCCTGGAACTAGCTCTTGTAGACCAGGCTGGTCCCGAACTCACAGAGATCCGCCTGCCTCTGCCTCCTGAGTACTGGGACTAAAGGTATGCGCCACCACCGCCCAGCTTCCTTAGTTGGTTCTTAAAATACAAGTAAAAGGCTGGATGCAGCAATAGGGTCACAGTTTGCTGAAGGCTATTCTAGGAAGTATGTGGGTTAATTCATCAAACTCAATGTCACCTGGACGTGATGAGTCATAATGATGATACACTTCTGTTCTTCCTGGGAGACCAAGAGTGAATTGTTTAACTTACCTGGTCTTTCTCATCTGTTAAATGGGCCGGCCCTCTGTGGGTTATTTTAAATATGAACCATAAAAGAAGGGGCGGGTCTGCCCAAAGAAGTCAAAGGTCACTCTCTATGGGGAAACACACAAGCAACCCTGCTTTGCAAAATCTTCCATGAACCCATCTCCATCTAAAGCGACACCTACCCGATTTCGGTCCTCAACAGTCAACAGTCCCATCTCCACGCAAGTATCCAAGACATCGTTAATCAGGAGCCTGTCCACCAGAGTAGGCTGAAGGAGGTTCAGCAGCTGGAGACATTCGTCATGGGCAGTCTCATAGGAGGGAGAGGGCAGATCGTTGGGTCTGACATAGCGGGCAGCTAGGGAGCTGCCACTGTGCTCCAGGGCCTCCACGAACGTCTGCGTCCAGCCTAGCGGCCACTCCCCCTTCTCCAAGGTGCTCAGCAGCAGTTCCGCAGCGCTGGTGTTCCCACTGGTGGTGGCCTGCTTCAGAATCTGCTCTTTGGTTTCAGCGGTCAGAAAGGTCAGGTAGTCCAGCACCGGCTCCACCTGAAAGGACCTTTTCAACCTGGTCCTGAAGATTAAGATGAGATAGCGGAAGCTGTCCTCTGCCGAACAGACGTTCGACATCCTTGGTTCTCACGGAAAGGGAGAGGAGTCTCCCCGGCGGGCTGGAGGGCAGACGATCCACAGGTGGGCGTGGGTCCCCGTCGATGCTGCCTGGTAGCTGCAGGTACTGGTGGCTTCAGGTGGATCGGTCGGTGGTTCCTGGCAGGTGGCGGGTGGGCCAGGAATGCGCTGCAGCAGGTGGGTGTAGACTCCCGGACCACTCTCGCTCTGCGACTGATGCGCTCTGGTCGCCCTCGCAGGGAGCTTTAAGCGCTGTGTTCCACCCACAGGTCACAGAAGTTGCGGGATCCCTTTCTGTTTCGATTCTCTTCTCCGGACTTTACGAACGTCAAAATCAACTTCCGGGCCAGAGAATTAGTTTCGTGAGGGAGGAGGCGGTCCGTAGACGCAGCCGGTCAGGCGAGAACTTTTGTCAAGATCACCACGGGGAAAGTGGGAAACCGGAAGGGAAAGCGAATTCTCCCTTGTGTTAAGAAAGCAGACGATGTTCTGCAATGTTTATTTGCAGATATTTTGTCGTCCCAGTGGCGTGTTGTTTACAAGACCGGACTCACTTCTCAGTTACCATGTAGGGGGCAAGGAAGGTCTCAGGGCGGGGGGCGGGGGGGCGGGGGATGAAGAATTGCCTAAACCCTGACGGGGAAAAAAAAAATTGAGTTACTCTCCTTTGTGGGGGTCGACGGGTAGGGGCGGAACCGATGAAGGGAGGATCCAGAAGAATTGAACTCCAGGAGGCGCTTCTGCACCCTAGGAACTTTAAACTTCACACCCAGTGGGGTCCCAAGAACTAATTTGTTCCTCCCAGAACTAGAACGTAAGTATAAAAAGTGAACTCTACAGCCTAGGCAGTTTGGATGCTCACCTTAGGAGACCTGGATAGAGGTGGGCGGTCCTTGGGCTTCCCACAGGTCAGGGAACCCTGATTGCTCTTCGAGCAGATGAGGGAGGGGGACTTGATGGGGGAGGGGGAGGGAAATGGGAAGCGGTTGCGGGGAGGAGGCAGAAATCCTTAATAAATAAATAAATTAAAAAAAGAAAAAAAGTGAACTCTATCTAAACATCTTTATTTTCTCCTGCTTTGATGGGTAGTATAACATTTATACAGCTTTGACCTGGGCTTGCCTGGTGACAGATGCAGGCTGACTTTAGCCACCAACTCAGGTTTAGGAGGAAGCCAAGACCGACAGCTTCCTATCTTCCAGTATGTAAGTTCCCTGTGTTCCTTAGTAAACAACTTTCTTATAATAAAACAAAACAACAACAACCAAAACCCTCGACAACTTATTTTTGATATAGCTGCCATTCTTTTCTTGGATTCAATACAACAAGTTTTGGCTGAAGTGTCTAGGAACTTAATTAGCAACTAATGTACTGCCTTGTAGTAAACATCAACATTTGTCTATGTCATGAGAGGGAGGGAAAAAGGCATTCGCAGTGAAAAGGGAAAGATATACCCAGCAGCTTTGTCTTAATACAGAAGCTGAGCTGCCCCAATGTGAGTCTGTGAGCGGCTGTCCACTAAGTGGACCAAAGATGGAGGTACCATATGACCAAATACGGAGGTACCATAACACTGTGAATAGAACACACTGGTCCAGATTTATATGGAGAAAGGAAGTTATCCCAAAGACATGTTTGGGAAAACTAATCTGTTAGGGAAGCATATTCACTGAAATCTGATGAAGCTGGGGAGGCCTGGGGATTATTTAAAAATAGTAGGGGAGCTGCAGAATTTTCATGAGCCTCATGACACCATTCATGATAACCACAACAATACTTTCTACCATGCCCTCGTGTGATTCGCTAGTTAACAGAACATAGCTAAGGCTGCCCTAAAGGATGGTACACTGCAGCCTATAAAACGTTTACTGGTACCACGTGATGGTTTCCGCCCTAAACAGGAGTTGTCAGTTGACCACAGGGGCAGGTCTCATGTCAGATACACAGGTAAAGTTGCCCAAGGGGCGTGGTCTTGCAGGCTCTTTCCCTTCTGTTTCTTCATAAAATGCTAATCTTTCATTATTTCATTTTGGGGCTTGACTTCGTATCTAGTTAGAATTCATTTTAGTTCCTGAATCTGCAAAAGGCATCTTTTTGAGGTATTACCAGAATGTTTTATCCAGTTCCCCAGCCGCCTGTGTATTTTATTCAATATGGTACAGCAGAAATTGACCATTAAACCAAAAATCAGTCTAGGCCCCGGCATCCCCCCCCCCCCATCTTCTGAGTAGTCAGAAGGGATTGCTGGCTGGATATGGGGAAATGGTGTCATTATGATCACACTAAAGGCCCTGGTGAATAGAGGGTCCAAGTAGATGATTAAATGTTGGTATTGAAATATTATATTATTCATTTCTCACCTCAAAAACGTCACCAAGTATATGTCCATCTTTTTTCTAAAAGTTGTTAGTAACATGAAGTTCCTATTCCTATTGCACCCATATACCAAAGGAGAATGGTTAGATAATAATAATAATAATTTTTAAAATATCCCACGTTCCAGATCAGGATAACTGTTAGGAAGATAAGCTAAGACTAGGCTGTTGATGCAGGGTTGTGTCACGGGTTGGTTTGATTTCCTATCTGCATGTCTCACAATCAGCACTCCGTGACAGTCATCAAAGCCCATTTTGTGTTTCTCTTCAAATGAAAGTCACTAGCTGATTGATGACTGAGTTGGCGCCGGAGGGAGAAGAGACGAGAGCCTCTTTTTCTAAGACTCAATCATAATTCCGATAGGACCCCTTCTATAGAAATGATGGTAAGAAAATTCAATTCCTCTCACAATTTCTCAACAGTTATCTCTGCTGAACCAGTGAGATTGCTCCACAAAGGAAAGATGTGTGAAGAGCAGAACCCACGTGGTGGAAGGAGAGAATTGGCACGTTGTTCTCTGAAGTCCCCATAATCACTGTGGCATGGACACTCACACACACACACACACACACACACACACACACACACACCATGAACAAATCAAAGGAAAAATTATAATTTTTCTCCTTCTGTAGTTTTGCACGATGATTTATCTTCTGCACTCCCTGCCCCTTATTTGTTTCCCTTTCCTAGGTTTTCTTTGCTTTTACTTTCATCCTCATCTCTGTTTCCTCAGTACTAAGTTTCTGTTTCTTTTCTCCTTTGGGAAAGACTGCTGACCTGTGTTTTCTTTTCATCATGTACATAACTGCCTACTTCTTTGAAAAACCCTTAAAGATCCATTGCAGGCCCTGTTAGTTTCAAGTTACTCTTGAGCATCTTGTCTAGATGGTAACACGGGAAGATGCTAGACTAGAGATTCCTATTCTTTCCAAGTTTTCATCAGAATTTTTTAACATTGCCTTTCTTGAACCACCGGCCCCCAAATCATCACACAGAGACGTTTTGTTACTAGTTATGAATGCTTGGCTGTATCTTACGCTTGTCCCACTAGCCCTTATCACTTAATTTAACCTGTTTCTCTTCATCTGCATTTTGCCTCGGGACTTTCTTTCTTTCTTTCTTTCTGTCCTACTTTCCCGCTTCCTTTGTGTCTAACTGGCTGGACCCAGGCTTCTCTCTTTCTTTCTCCCTCATTCTATCCCAAGCCTAGATTCCTCATCAGACTTTTTCTCTTTGTCCACCAGCCCCACCTATCCCTCTATGCCTAGCTATTGGCCATTTAGTTGTTTTTTTTTTATTAGACCAATTAGGTGCCTTAGGCAGGCAAGGTGAAACAACAACACATCTTTACATAGTTAAACAAATGTAGCATAAAAAAAAGCCGCATACCTTTACGTAGTTGAAGTAATATTCTCCAGCATAGACAAATCTTTACATAGTTGAAGCAATAGTCCATAACAAAAGATAGGAGAGTCAAGATGGGTCAATCAGCAATGGCATTTGCCACCAAACCTGACAACCTGAAGTTGACCCTGTACCCACATGCTGGAAGGGGGGAGTCACTTCCTACAACTTTTGTCCTCTGACATACTCATCCTTCTAACACACACACAATAAATAAATCTAAGAAAGAAGCAGAGATGGCCATGGCTGCCACATAATGTAATAGTCACATGAAATAGTGGTAGTTTGTTTTAGAGAAAATTACATTAAATCCAGTTTTATGAGCAAATCCGCTAAGTGAATCCATTTTGTATTTGTTTACTAAAGAAAGAACCCACTGTATTTAAGTTAGTTACTCTTAGCCTAGCGGTATAAGATCATTATACGCGGACACCCTGAAGTCAGAGTGTCCGCGTACACATCTTCGTATTGTTTGCTTAATTCTTGTGTGATTTGCCTATCAGTAAAAGGAGTAATACCAGTGCCATGTTCTGAGGGTGTTCTAAGGATGGATTGCAAACTACTTACCACAAGGCTTGGAATGTTCATATACCCAGCAATGACTCAGTTCTTTAATAATACAGAGTCTATTAAGGCAATTGTTTAGTTATGGACATAGCCATTCAACTGAGATTTAGCTAGGATCCCTTTGTATAAGGGATCTTATAGGCTGACTCGGAGGTATTCATTAAAGGGATATTGTTATATCTTTATGTTTCCTAAAGAATTACTAGCCCTGCCTTAATTAGGGTTTCTATTACTGTGATGAAACACCATGGCCAAAACATCTTGGTGAGAGAGGTGTTTACTTCAACTCACACATCCTGAACAGTCTTTCCTGAAGAGCAGTCAGGGCAGGAAGCTGGAGGCAGGAGCTGATGCCGAGACCGTGGAAAGATACTGCTTCCTGACTTGCTCTCCATGACTTACTCAGTCTGCTTTCTTGTAGAACCCACGACCATCCGTCCAGGGGTGGCACTGCCCACGATGAATTGGGCCCTCCCACATTCCTAGCTGGTCCAACCTGTTCCCACCTCCCTGCTCTCCCTGAAATGATTGACTGTACTCCTCTCTACTATGAACCAATCACAAATCCCACTCCTTTAAATTGCTGTGTCATGTATATGACCACAGATGTTTAAGCTCAGCTGGGATGTTTGGTTGGGTAACTCAAATGTTTCATTAAATTTCATTGCTGGTCCATGTTGACGAAGCATTGGTGCTGTGGTGTCCGAGTTCACTGGGAGAAACCAAAGACTAAAGCTCAATTCAAATTTGGATTAAATGAGTTTGTTCTTACTGTTATAAGGATAGTGAGGGGCGGGGACAGGGGTGGTTGGAGAGATGACACAGTGGTTAAGAGCACGAATTGCTCTCCCATAGGACCCAGGTTCAATTCCCAACACCCACATGGCATATGAACTTAAAGTACCAAGGCACCATCTTGGAAGCGAAGACTGAGGCTTTCATCAGACTGAGTCTACTTTCTTCATCTTGGAAATCCTAGTCTTTCTCACTGCTTACTGTATCCCATTTTTTGGTTTTGTTTTTCAGCAGTAGACTAAGACAAAGTAGCCAGCACTGCTGAGGCAGAGGCAGGTGAATCTCTGAGTTCAAGGTGGCACTGGCCTACAAAGCAAATTCCAGGATTATACAGAGAAACTCTGAGACAACAAAACCGAAACAAACAAAAAGACTGAGACAAACTGCCTGTGTGTCGTTTTCTTCATTTCATTTTCTTTGCCTAGCTGGTATTATTTGGTTGTGCTTCTCAAACATGTTTCTGATTTGCATATAATTCATTTTGACTAACATTATTATTGAAATGGGCTTATATTTTCACTAATTTGTTAATGAACAAGTTGTCGCTTGAAGCATTCATCTGCCAAACCAATTGAATTAGGTGTTGCCACACATTTCTTCAGAATAAATAAATCCTTTTTATAGTACATAAAAGACATAACTTCATAGCAGTAACATCTGGGATACTTTAGAGAGAGCATAAATTCCTACCTGGCATTTGGAAAAATTAAATCACATGCATTCCACTGAAAAAGTTACCTAGTGTCTATAAATGGGAGCGAAAGTTGGAACTGAGCAACCCGATTTGATTTACTACAGAAGAGGGCTTGCTGGTTGTTTGGAATCTCCCGGTTCCAGGCCTTGCCCTTAGCAGACAAGCCCCAGCTCCCTGGATCTGCCCCATTCCAGACTCTGCCCTGAGAATATCTGCCATCAGCGACTCCCCTTCCAAGATGCCTGGGAGCCACGCTTACAGGTTACTTACAATGAGCCCCACCCCAACCTGCCATGTGGTTCTTGTTCGGAATATTTCTTAGACGAACCGCTCCGCTGACACAAATAATCCCAATCAGACCAAATAAAAGATGCCCATGTTTCTTTTATTGCTCCCATCCGAAAGCATGGCAGGGTGGAGGAAGGGGTAGACCACACGAAACCCGGAGGCCACGTGTACATTTTCGGGGGGGGCAGCCTAAATAGCCTGTGGGAGTGGTCATGACCCTCCCTGGGGAAGGGGTCACCACTTGGCGGTCTTTCCTGGAGGTGGAGTCCAGATAGGGCTTGAAATGGATGCCAGGGGCTAGGGTGATGCTTCCGACCAAACATCCCAGACTCCTTGGATATAGGGGTGTCAGGGGGCTGGGGTCTTACTTCCAACCAAAAAGTTCTCTCTTATGGTTTTCTCTTCTTCCCCTGGGGCCACCCAGGAATGCCTGGATTTATTATTAATTCTTAATTCCGCTTGGTTTGATTGGCTGCCCGTGGGCGGAGAGGATTAATATCAGTACCGTAACTTTTCATCTGGTGTCATGCCTGTTGCCTGCATCTCTCTTTCCTCAGTCTCCTGGCCCAGCAAAGAGAATGAGCAACTCATGTGTTGTACAAAAACATGTCTTGCTTACAGTGAAGTTTCTTAAGCTTTTATAATTAATTGTGTTACGCTTTTAGTGACATTATCAGGAAACTGAACTTCCACCAGAATATAAAGAACAGCCATTTTGTTGCATTTTTGTTGTTGCCAAGGTGACCAATATCCCAATGTATCACCTCTTTCCTTTCCTTTCCTTTCCTTTTCTTTCCTTTCCTCCCCCCCCCCTCAATTTTATACAATCTGGGTTTAGGAAAGTGTTTCCAATTTCCGTATAAAAGGAGTCTTATAAAAATGATTTTTTAGATGATTTCACACATAGTACATTTACACCCATCAAAGTAGCAAGGTGAGCTAGTCTAGGCAGCTGTCTTTATTCTGTGGATTTCTCTTAGGATCAAGCACTAGGAAGTCGCCAGGTTCTGAACATGTGTGCCACTTGGCTAAGAGAGGGAAAGGGACTTCAATGATAGGCCGCTATTGCTATCATTGGGAAAAAAGGTTGCGTGTAAACCTGGTGAAGGAAGGAAAAGATGATCCAAATATTTGCTGAGATCATAGATTATACTCCATGTTACATTATGAAATTATAATGTGTCTTTTCCTGTTGCTATGATGAAAGAACGTACAACAGAGACAACCAAAAAGGAGAAAAGGTTATTTGAGCGCCTGGTTCAAGAGCAGGGTAGGTTTGCATTTTTCATAGTGAGGAGGTGATTAGAGCAGCTGGTCACATGAGACCCACAATCAGAATGGGGAGAGGAATAAATTCTAGGCTTGTTTTCTCCTTTTCACTTGGGCCAGGTCTCAAGCACAGGGAGGGTTCCAGCCACTTTTAGGATGGGTCTTCCCGAATCCATTTAACATGGTCAACATGATCCCTCACAGGTATGCTTGGAAGCCTGTCTCCCAGGGGATCCCAGATCAAGCTGACATTTAACACTCCTCATCACGTCCTTAATTTTCTTCTAAATTTCTAATTAGCAACGCATACACTGGGTGTTGGTGCTGTGATTATATTCATCTCAGAACTTATATACTTTTCCCTGATCTTCACATATTGTTCAAATTCTCAAAATCTATTTAAAACAGATGACTTCATTATTTATTTTTTTTCCCAGAAAATCAGCAAAAAAGTCCCAGAAAGGACATGTGTATGCTATGTGACCAATTTTTCTCTTTACAGTAATACCATGATTCAAATTATTTTACAGCACCAAATCATTTATTTAAAAATATCTCAAACTGAAGGATCTATGACTTTGGTAGACAACAGTAAGCACGGGTGTAGGTGTGGAGAGTGTGGGCGGTCTGGACAGACTTCAGGAAAACGCTGTCCACTCTATGAGCAACCTGCTTTTGTGTTTATACATTTGGCTCATTAGTCATCGAGACAACAATGCTGTATTTATCTTGTGGCATGGCAACAATGAACCAGAGAGAAAAGCCTGAACTTTTCCTCATACAGAATACTGGATGTTCCCACTCTAGCCCGGGGTCTCCTCCGAAAAGCTGGCAGACGCAGAAGGCCTGGTCAACTCTCAGACCTTGTTCCATTTGTCTTACTCTGAAGTCAGTGTGTGAGAACACACAGGCTTGATTTCTTCACCAGCCTAGCCTGGATGAAGACTCCTCTGCTGCCACCTTGTGGAGTTTCATGATCAAACCGTAGCGGCGCGGAATGAGATTTAGCAGGTCTTAAAGCACAGCAGAGCAAGCCACAAATGGCATGGCATGGATTATCCTGAGGCAGTTAGCAGGAAAAGCAGGCGATTTATGTTTCCCAGTAGGAATTTAAAGTCGTGGCTATGATTAAAGAGTTGTAGTTTCTAAAAAGCCAGTGTAACCTTCTCACTGCCCAATACCACTAATGTTCTGCTTAGTCATGGAAAGGACATTCAGATGAAGCTGCTTAGGGGCTCAAGTCCTTCTGGTGCAGGGTCCTAGAGGAAAGGCACCTTTATGCAAGGGGCAGGATGAAAGGTGCTGAGGCTGATTTTAGGGCTGTTTGGGGGTGGCCTAAGCCACCTTATTCCTTCCCATAAGATTGCAGCGATGGACTTTCCTCTCTGCTGACCACTTGGCTCTTTTGGAAAGCGGCATTTTTGTTTACATGTCATTCCTAGTAAAATTCAGTTCCACGAAGCTGTGCAGCATGCTTTTAACCTTCTAAATCTTTTCATATCACCTGCAACAGTCTGCAGTCTGGCTCATAGCCAAGAGTGAATGGCTGAATTTTAAGTGACTTCCATTTGCTTGTCATTGAAGAAAAAAATACATCTATATTCTTTTCCAGAAGTTTCTACACATTACCCCCTCAGTTTTCACAACTACTGAATCGAACCATGAATGGAGCCTGCCACGTTTTCCTGTTCAGTATTTGCTATTCTGTTTTTAGTAAAATTGCACCAGAATTCCTTAGGCAAAACAACCTTTCCCATTCTCAAACCTTACTTTGTATGATTGATCCCTTTCCCATAGAGTAGGAATTTGTAGATCTAGAGCAGGGGTTCTCAACCACCCTTTGGGGCTAGTGACACTTTCACAGGGGTTGCCTAAGACCATCAGAAAACACAGAGATTTCCATTATGACTCATAACAATAGCAAAGTTACAGTTATGAAGTAACAAGGAATATAATTTTATGGTTGGGGGTCACCACAACACGAGGAACTGTGTTAAAGGGTTGTGGCATCAGAAAGGTTGAGAACCAATGCCGTCGAACTTGATTAGCTCAAGCTATTCCACAGGCCCACATTAACCATCGCAATCAGATGTGGATGGGACCAGAATCCAGTAAGAACCAGGGAGATGAGACTAGAAATCTCCTGTAGCTATTTTTGACAGTAGGCTGATGCTAATCAAGGCTTGAGAGGAGTTTTGGGAAAGGCCCTCTCTCATATCCTATAAACGGAGGCAGCAGGGACAGCTGGAGGGATACTCATTTGGAAAAGCTGCCGATAGGCCAAATAACACCTGATGAGAAGTCAATTTCGGACTTGGGGTTACATGAGTTAATACATTTGCTCGTTTATGCACACTGAGATGAATTGTTTGGTCACAACACGAAAGGGATTGCTCCATCTTCTGGTAGCAATTATCCTCATTTTGCAAAAGGAGAAACCTAGATTCAAGGAAGTTGCGCGACACATGCCAATGTTTCAGACCCCAGCAGCTGAGCCTGCACTCAACTGCCAAATCGCTAAAATAGTTTGTTCCATGGCTAATATTGGAACCAGTGTGAAAAACCAATGGACCTATTCTCTTGTCATCAGAGTGGGAATGAATTCTCGAAATCATCTTTGAGAAAAATCTAAAATCAGCAGTAAAGAAAGGATTGCTGCAACTGAGGCATTAGGTTTAGGTGATTTTCTGTGTGGTGTGACTAACATATCATCTAAGAAAGCGACTTTCCAGGACACATGCTTTTTTCCTTCTAACCTCTTTTTTTTTTTTTTTTTTTTTGGTTTTTCGAGACAGGGTTTCTCTGTGGTTTTGGAGCCTGTCCTGGAACTAGCTCTTATAGACCAGGCTTGTCTGGAACTCACAGAGATCTGCCTGCCTCTGCCTCCCGAGTGCTGGGATTAAAGGCGTGTGCCACCACCGCCCAGCTCCTAACCTCTTCTTAATTGGGTGCGGAGTCATCCAAAACAATGCTCAGAAAGATACTTTATACAGAAAATTGACATATAATGATTTAATATTTCCTGTCTTTATACCTCTTTTTCATGTGTTCCCATATAATCCACTTTTGTACAACTTATTTTCATGTAATTATATTTTCTGGTATCACCCTGTATGGTTTTATTAGACACTTTATGGGCATATTCTCTCATAGATGTCCTGTGGCAATATGGCATCTTCCTTTCTCCCTGCTTTCCTTTATCCTCCTTCTCCTGAACTGGTTACCATAGTTTTCTGTGAATTTCTTCATCTAGCTTCTGATTACAAATCATTGGCTGAAGATCAGAGTCAGGGAATGGAATAAGATTTTGAGTTATTCCCTTAACTCTAGTTCATCCGTTTCATCATGCATTGGGACACTGAATATCACAGGTCAGGTTGCCTCCTTCAAATAGAATCTGCACACAGATTTCAGCAGCTGAATCCTTGTCATCCTTGTCTTGCATCTTCAGCCCAAGGATGGAAATGGTTTGACAACACTTGAAACAGGATTCTGGACTGTCCCTGACTTGTGCCTCTTATTTCTATGAATACCTTTTAATTAAAACTTCACCACAGCCCCTTAATGTGGTTGTGTGTGCCATGAATGCTGTTTGGGTGGAAGAAAGAGCAACTGAGACTTACGGTTAGAGGCCAGAAAGCAAAGCAGATGTCCAATGTAAACTAAACTCAGTGGATGCTGGTGGTTGGTTGATGCTTTACTGGGTTTCTTGCACTGCTCAGGGTCTTGGCACCAGCTCTAGTGCTGGCTCCTGGGCCACATCAGTACATATGCCTACATTCGTGAAGAAAAGAAACTACGCTTTTTTTTTCTTTTTATTTAGTTTCAAATTTTAACTTTGGATTGTTTGAGCAATTAACTATCTTATCACTCTGTTATCACATTGTAAGTCACTTTAAAAGCTCTAAGAACGGGGCTCCACTCACCTATCCAAACCTATGTAAGCACCATGGGCTGAGATTTTCTTCACACAAAGAATAATCAGGCCATGCTTTATTTAAAAAATATTGGCTAACTCTTCTGATCTGTGTTTTCCTCAGCAAGGCCACTTATTAATATCCAGCTTCTCTCTACAGTGTCACTAGGACTACTCATTTCACAACACAGTTATATAAAGGTCAAACACAACAATGTACAAAAAGCTATAGTGGGCTTTGATTGCTATATTAATAAGTGAGTTGCGATTTATTCATTCTTATTACCTGGCTATTCACACCGAGGGTTCTACAAAGTAGGGGTGATCTTATTTCACGTGCCCCACCCAGAATTAAGGGTTTTTTTTTTAACTCAGCTCATGTTTTATTTAAGAATCAGAGCAGTATTGGATGATGCTATTTTTAATGTTTCTGTCTAGGCGTACTGAGCAAATAAGCAAATTACTAACAAATGGGCATAATTGAAAACAACATGTTTAACTTACGTAGCGCTATGGACTCAGTTTTGTGAGCATAGACAACTATGGCATCTGTAAACAATCTATATTCACAAGCGTGCAGCTGGGAGTTAAAAGTTACCCCAGACAGGTTTCCATTCTTGCCCAAGCAGCAGCTCGCTTTCCGAGGGTTACTAATTATAGTCTTGCAGCTCATGTTGAGCCTTCGTTGTGTACACATATTGTGATCAATATTTCTCAAGAGTTTGCATGGAATCCAAATTGCTTAACAGGGCTAAATAACCAAGGCAGGATGTGTGTTTTCCGAAGCCTTGTGAAGAGCCCTGTTGACACTTCTCATATGTGCACGATTTGCTAAATGGCTTTAAAGTTTGTGCTTCTGCCAACACAGTACTTAATATCACTAGAATTAGAAGCAGAAAACTGTTGTTGAAAGCTTTGCTCTAGAAAGGTCAGTTTTGAACTGGCTGGTTAATATAATAAATGGAAAATAGGACTTTATTTTCCTCTCTGTCTTCATTGGTGGACAGTAACCTTTGTTCAGCTGCTGAAAAAAAAAAAAAACATTTGTGAACTTCTAATAAAATTGCTACTGAATGGCCTCATTTTATATTGTTGTTTTTATTGACCAATAGTGCATAAAATTATACAGATTAATTTCCGGGAGAAAGTACACCTAATTGTGCGTACACATACATAATATATGTATTTACGAAATCCATGTGAGTTCATTTTTAGCATAATGTACATAAATAGCATGGTGGAGCCACAATGACAATAATAATAGTAGAAATTATAACTAACTTCCTCAAACTTTCAGGTTTTGTGTCTCTAACGAAGGCATATACTTAAATCGTATATCTTAATGTGATAGCATTTGGAGACTGAGTATTTAGGGGTAATTATTTAGATAGCCAATGAGGATTGGATTAGTACTGTTAGGTTAGTACTCTTTTGTAACAAAGATTTATTTATTTATTTATTTATTTATTTATTTATTTATTTGTTAAGCATACAATGTTCTTCTGGCATGAAAGGCACCAGATCTCACAGATGGTTGTGAGCCACCATGTGACTGCTGGGAATTGAACTCAGGACCTCTGGAAGAGCAGCCAATGCTCTTACTCTCTGAATCATCTCTCCAGCCCCAAGGGTTAGTACTCTTAGAAGAGATTTATAGAAATTTCTTCCTTTCTTCCCACCCTCATTCATGGAACAAACAGGATGTTAGGACATAGGGAGGCACAGCTTTCTGCCCCTCAGGAACCGACCTATCACATATTACCGTCCCCAGAGCATCTTGGTCTGAAAGTGCCAGTTTCCAGAACAATGAGAAATAAAGTTCCATTGTTTTATCCACCCAGGCTGGGATTTCTTTCCATAAAAGCCTGTGCTAACAGAGTTGCAATGTGTGTAATCTCTCTACTGCTGTGCTATATAGACTTAGACATTGTCAGAATTAATTTGCATATCTAATAGGCTGTCCTTTCATCCAGCTGGGACACAGGGCTTTTTTCTTGTTCATCATTTTTACAGGCAATGATGTCAAAAAGTCATTAATTTTTCAGATCACTTTTGTTTGCATTATAAGAATTAGCAACTCATTTTCATTATGGGTCCCTTCTCCCTAAAAGTTACAGTTTCCTGCTTTTCTTACTCTATCTGAAGAGAGAACAACAGTCCATTAGGAGGCCAGGCGGTTAGAACCCAGGCTCACTAGCTGAACTGTCACTCCAAGCAGTCGGAATTCAACAATAAACCTGACATAGTATATTCTTGTTCTGACAAATACTCAGACCTAATAACTCCAGTATTGCCTCTTGATTTGGCCCCATCTAAAATAAACAGCCCCCCTTTCAATCTTCAATGCAGAATTAAATGGAAATTCAAAATGACCAGTAAGTCCTGCTGTGTGTGTGGATGGGGGGAGTGTGAGTGCATGCATGTGAGTGTGTAACAGAGGCTGGGGGTGGGTTGTACATGTGAAGGCCAGGGGACAACCTAGGTACTCTTTCTCAGTCAGTGTTCCCTTTTGTTTTGAGATATAGTTTTATAAGCCCCCTAGCCAGCCCCAGGGATTTCCCTGTCTCTGTCTCCCCAGGACTGGTATTAGAAGTGTAATCTATTGTACATGGTTGTCTAGGTTATTGTAATCATGTAAAATTCATGGCCACCAGAAAACATGTATCTCCTATTAGAGAAGTGATTACATTGATTATTTGGAGGCTGTTTTTCTTGGTCAAAGAAATATGTTTTGTTTTTTGTTTGCCTAGTTAGTTTTACTACTGCCATTTTTTAATTATTTATTTTGGTTTTGGTTTTTCAAGACAGTTTCTCTGTGTAACAGCTCTGGCTGTCCTGGAACTTACTGTCTAGATCAGGCTTGCCTGAAACACAGAGATCTGCCTGCCTCTGCCTCTGGAGTGAAGATGTGTGCCACCAACTGCTGTCATTCCTTTTATTCTTTGAACAGTTTCTTTTTAGTATGGCAAATACTTCCTGTTATATTTTGAAATGTTCTAGTTGGAGGGGAAGAGGGAGGGGAAAGTTATGGCGCCATTAGGCACACTGTCTGAATTCTGTCTTCATCTCTGATACCAGCCGTGCAGCTATGGGCAAAGGAAATTACAGCCCCCCTTATTTTCACTCTAGGAAAAGGGGAGAGAGACAGTGTGTGCCTAATATAGTCCTGTGTTGAGGAATAAGACTTTAGAGCTTACAGTGCCTGTTACTCGATGTTCAATTTACACAGGAAGTACGTTGAAGTATAACGAATATCTTATAAAAAGAAAAGTATGTGAATTAAAGCACACACTCACACACACACACATACATATTTGGTAAAGTTACCAAATTTTATATATTCCATATTGTTTGGTATGTATGTAATCTTCATAACACACTGTTGCCTATACAATGCTGATTAAATCATGGAGACAAGCTATTATTTTTAAAAAATCTGTAGGCTAAGGTGAGTTTTTAAAACATAATTAATAATACTAGAAACTTTGTAGTTTGAATCTTGGGTTTAGAAAGGCTGTGGTGTTGAAAATCCTTTCTGTATCAACCTCCACCCCTTTTCTCTAAGGAAGATAAATGATCAGAATTTGGCATTTTGTCCTACTTGCAAGCTAAGAACAAGCTGGGCAGTTTTCATACAAGTTGGCAGAGACACGGGATGCCTGGGTCAGAAACAAAGGACTTCATTACTGAAAGTACAATAGGGGCCTGGACAGAGCTCCCTTGAGCCTGTGGGAGCTTCCCAGAGAGTGCTCAGTTACGTAAGCAATGGGCTTGCTATCACACTGGAGGAAGTAGGTGGTTAGGTTGTATCTTTAAAGGGCTTTTAGCAAATTCCTCCCAGTTTTATCGGGAGTGGGAGGTGGGGGGGGTAGGAATGGAGGTGGGGGAGGAGGTGGGTACTATCTTTGAAAGTAAACATCTAGAAATCAACATACCTGTGGAGATCTGACTCCCAACATAAAGAAAGGCAACACACTGCTTGATAAAAAAAGAAGGTACAGAGGGATTCTGATCTTAAATCTGAGTTAGCGTTGTAACTACAAACAGCCCTTCCGAGGCACTTTGAATATGCAGTTTGTCAATTAGAATAAAACGGGGCACGAATTTCTTTTGCCAACAGTTTATCAGCGGGTACCCAGTGAGTCACACTCTCTCATTCATTTTATCAAGCAGGTTTTCATTCAACTTCTCTTTTTAATATATCCCAGTATTAGCTACAAACACAGCCACTGCTGCAGAAACTGGCGCTTTCTCAACAGGAGGCTGGATATTAGCAACTTGCTTCGCCTCTTCTGATAAAATAGTTTCACAAGGTCCAGAATGTTCTTCGGCCTTAGTACAGCAGAGCAATTATTAAATTACTCAGCTCTTCAAGGCTGATTTCATCTGTTAATACTTAAACATTTTTTGATGGTTTTATTTATTTTTTAAACTTAGGGCTTTCCTTTTTCAGAAAGAAATCGAAATGGTATAAACTCCGTCCTTTTGTTTGTAAGCTAATTCTAACAGCTACACTGTTCTTCTGAGTTCTAAACTTGGAGACAAGAAATTCATGAGTTTCAGAGAAAACCAGGTTGGTCGTTGCTTTTTGTCAAATGATCCAAAAACCAAGATGGACTCTTGATGTTTATAATCAGGCAGCACGTCTTGTCTTAAGAGATTGCTCAAAAGTTGAATCACCAGTCAACAAATAGTGTCAGACCCTAGGCATAGTAAGTATGTAAACAGTTTCTAAAAGAAAGGAAGGAAAGAAGGAAGGAAGGGAGGGAGGGAGGGAGGGAGGGAGGGAGGGAAAAGAGAAAAATAGAACTGTATGTGGTATTTGGAACATACACGATTTTTAAAATCTGTTCAGAAATCAAATTCAACTAGATATCCTGTATTTTTATTTGCTTCTTCTGGCAACTACGGCCACCGCTAGGAAATTATACATAACCTTTCTCACATTAGGCATCAAATGAGGCATCACTATGGTCATGGTTTCAAAGTTTTGATGCTGCATCCACGCTCTATGGAAGTGTGTAACTGCAGTTTCAATTCTCTGGTCAAAAGAATGTACGTATAGGTGAAGTCATTGACTGGTCGGCTCTGGGTTTCTACAGAGGAAAGAAACTCTAGGAGTTGATGGTCTAGAGAAGCTTTCCACAGACGGGGAAATGATTGTGAAGGAGGTTTCTGGTAAGAACTTGTAAGAGCCAGTTAGAGAGATAAACCGTAATCCATGAGACAGACCGCAGCCAATCACAGGCGAGGCGGGCGGGGCTTGACTCCCGGCAGGGGCGGGGTCGAGTTCAGGGGCGGGGCTCCAGAGGCGTAGCCGGCTCCCGGGAGCCGAGGCGCGCGACACAGCGTCCAGACCTCCGGCACCTGTCGCACACCTGTGGCCTTCCTCGCAGCAGCGCTGACGTTGACTTACCGGCGACTCGTGACTTTTGATCCGCTGGCCATGGCCTACCCGGGGTACGGAGGAGCGGTAAGTCCTCGCGAGCCGTGGCGACCCTGCGGGCCGCGTCGCGGTGCGGAGGTCACCCTCAGGGCCGGACAGTGCCCGCTCTCTGGTACCAGGCGACGCCGGGACTCTGCGTGGTGCTGAGAAGCTGGGGCTGGGCGGTGCCCTGCGCCCCTGGGAGAACTGCTAGCTGGAGTCTGATCCAGAGCATCGGGATCGTCCTTGTACAGCCTGTGATGCGAAGTGTGTGTGATTTGTAAATTTTGTTTTCAGAACGGAGGGACCAAATACCACGTCTTGTTCCAGTGACCTTTTGTGATTTACCCCCAACCCAGGCAGTTTTTCTAGCGATTCTCATCCCGGGTTGAGTTTTTTATAATTGCTTTTTATAACCACGTCTTGCTTTTTAAGTTGCTGGTGACTAAATTGAGACGTACTTTCTCAGTGCTTCTTAAACTTTGCTGTAGCAACAAGCATCATCTGATTTTCCAGGCTTGCTTTTGGAGGGAGCCGGGTTAATTCCTCTCACGTAGCTTTATGCTCAGTACCTCTGAGACCTACGTGTAGCTATCGCAACACGTGAGTAGCTCTTTCCTCTTTTGAAGGAAGCCAAACTTTGACTCCGCCCATCAGTGACCTGCAGAGTAAGGCCCGCTATCAAATGGGGCTGGGCAGTGGTCCCTGCAGTGGTACAGAAGAAAGCATATTTTCTATGACTATTCCTATTTGTTTTTCCCTAAAAAAGAGAAGTTAATGTTTTGTTACAGCTAAATAGGAGTTGACATTGGCATGGGATTATGGTCCTCAGACAATTTCTACCCCTGAGAGTGATGATTATTTTTAAAAGTAAGTCTTAGTTCCAAGCCCTCAGCTTCAACACACACATTACCAAAACTGATTTGCTTGAACTCCATGAACTTTTCAATACGTATTCCCTGTTAGTTCTTTAAATGTACTGAGAATATCTTTAAGGTAATATTTTTCAGTCCACACCTTCATACTTGTTTGATTTAACAAAATAGAAAAATGTTCGGGACTGGAGAGATGGCTCAGTGGTTAAGAGCACTGGCTGCTCTTCTAGAGGACCTGAGTTCAGTTTTCAGCATCCACGTGGCAGCTCACAACTGTCTGTATGTAACTCCTGTTCGGGGCATCTGACACTTCGTACAAACGTACATGCAGGCCAAACACCAATGTCCATAAAATTAAAAGAAGAAAATGTTCTCTGCTAGATTGTACATCTTTATCTAATAAAGTACGCAATTCATGACGTTAGGAGATGGATTTCTAATAAATTTCCCTTTGTTTAGTGATTATTTATCAAACATAGCCGAGGATGTAGCACAGTTGTTGGCATGCTTTCCTGGCATGCTCAAGGCCCTGGGTTGGATTTCCAGACTACATAAACTGGGCCTGGTAGCCTGACCTGAAATCCCTGCACTTCGGAGGTGGGGACAGGAGTACCAGGACTCCAAGGTCACCCCTGGTCAGAGCCTGTTCTGAACTGCCTGAGAGAGACTTTGTATAAATTAGTATCAAACCCAGCTAGAACAAGCTGAGTCTGGTAGCTCACCTCGTCCTTCTAGCACTTGGAGTCCAAGGCAGAGCTAATGAGACTTTGAGGCTGTGGCTGTAAAGGGTTTCAGCCTATCCTGAAGCACAGCACAGAAACTTGTCCTACTGAAAGTCCCAAGGCCAAAATAAAATAAGAATCGTCAAGTTGCATAGTTTTTTTTATCATATTTTTGTCATATTTTGTATTTCCGTACTAATAAAATTATAACATGACCCAAAGGAATTTTGATACTCATTTTGGTCATAGGAAAGAAGTTACATGCCTATGGTATTATGAGTATGAGAGGAACATCTGTATTTTTTGTAAATTTTAAGCATTAAATACATAGACATGTAGGGAATTCAAATTGTTTTTTCAGAAAAGATACTAGACTACTGCCTCTAAAGTTCTATAGTCTTAATATGTAAGTACACTTGGATATGAAATTTATTTTAAAAACATGTATATGCATAAGCTCTATGAAGAACTATGTAGAAGTTCTATAATAAACAAATTCACTTTTTAAACAATATTTTTAACTGATGAACTACAGAAGAAAGAATATGACTTGATAAAATCTGTGGAACGCCTGTAATATTTTTATAGCACATTCAAGCCCTGTATTTGTCTTCGCCTGCCATTCATTTCTTAGTTGATTCTTATAAATTTGCCAATTATAAACACAGATTTTACCTCAAACCCAGTCCTGAGGTTGAGTGCCAGGAAAAACAAAGGACCAAATTTTTATCTTGACATTATGGTTTTAATTTTTTAGAAGCTGTTTAAAATGCAATGCCCAACAAAATGGGGCAGGGGTACAAAACAAGCAGACAGAATTGTTTGATTATGTGTAATAATCATTCATTATATGAGAAATGTATTTTAGGGTGACATCTAGGATGTAGTTGCTCTGTGGGTTTCCTCAATAATTAAAGTGACTTAAACCAACACTACCAAAAGTAAGAGTACTACATGAGGAGGCACACATTTACACTTTTGCTGATCTTAAAAGCAGAAGGAAAAATAAAATTGTATCAAAGAGTATGTGCACATCTTACATAGTTTCCATGAAACTACCAGTGGCATCTGCGCAATGCGTCTGTCTCTTTTCCTAACTGCATGACTCTCTGCCCACAAAAGGAAGATGATATTAAAACAATGGTACTGGCCGGGTGGTGGTGGCACGCGCCTTTAATCCCAGCACTCGGGAGGCACAGGCAGATGGGTCTCTCTGTGAGTTTGAGCCCAGCCTAGTCCACAGACTGAACACCAGGACAGCCAGGGCTATACAAAGAAACCCTGTCTTGATAAACAAAAAGTAATTGTGCCAAACTGAACTATTTGAGTCTGGGTGCCCCACATTTGGGGAAAAATATACGTAGTTCAGGAGCAGAAACTCTAGAATAGAAAGCAGCAAAGGCCAGTCAAAATATAAAACCATAGTACACGGTTACATAACTTTGAGACATACATAGACTGCAGTCGTTAAAGAAAGGCATCCATCTGATTCTACAAGGGAGAAGTTTTTAAAGTTACCCACTGTGGTTTATGACACACACACACACACACACACACACACACACACACTCATAGATACATGTATAGAATGTGTGTTTACTCTAATTAATTTATTTGTCAATTTTCCCAGTTAAATTTTTGTGGATCTCCAACTTCCAGGAAAGAAAAACAAAAATGTCCTCTTCCCTGAAAGTTTCCACTCCCCCAAAGTTAAAATATACTTATACCAGGAAAGATTTCAATGCCTTTCACTCAAAGACTCATTTCAGAAATCTTGTTTCACAATCCATCCCTTAAATAAAATTACTGGAATTTTTCATTTTTGAGTGTATATTTTCAGTTTGCCAATTGTTTCAAGAAGCAAGTATTTTTTTAATATTTAAACTAACTGCCGCAGAATATTTAACAGAAAATATAAACTCTAGCTCCGACTGATTAAACAGAAAATCAAAACATGAAAAAATTCAGACATTTACTCCAACTGTAAATTCTATGTAAAATGTAAATTTCAGATTTCAAAATAAGGAAAGATTCCACTTATTCTATTATAAAGATCTGACAGTTGATAAGGGGAATGTGTATATGAATAGTTGCAATAAAAATGTTAACCTGTTTTTCAAAGAAAAACGTATCTAACTATACTTCTTTGTCCCTTGAATTTAATAACTTTATAATTTTCTGGCAACATTTTAAACAGACTGGAATATCAAATTGTACAACAGGAAAATGTCCATCAAAATGTAGCCAAGAAAAATTGTATAAGCCTTTTTCTAATAGTTAAGAAATATATAAATGGCTATGATTCCTCTATTTATAGAAACAACTAATACAGTCTTTATAAATCTGCCATGTATAAATGCCTGCACAAATAGAAACATTAATCAGAGTCTGTTTTTGAACCGTGTGTGGGGCCAGCAGTTTGTATCAGACCATGGCTTAATATGGACCCGCATGTTTAAGAATGAAGGAAGGTCCTCCAGCAACAATTTGTGGGGGAAGGTGACTAAGTGATAATAGTACTTAGGATTGAAAGCTTGCTGCAGAGAACCAGCTCAAAGATAAGGCTGTGCAGGTTTGGGTTGCTGTTCAAACACAGTTCCAGCTTCTCTGGAATACCAATTTCTTCAGTTGGTATTCCAGAGAAGCTTTCAAAGGACAAGATGTTAGAGATTAGAACCAGCTCAAGATGTTAGAGATTAGAACCAGCTCAAAGATAAGGCTGTGCAGGTTTGGGTTGCTGTTCAAACACAGTTCCAGCTTCTCTGGAATACCAATTTCTTCAATTGGTATTCCAGAGAAGCTTTCAAAGGACAAGATGTTAGAGATTGGTAAGGTGTCCAGTGCTGCTGGGAAGAGTGGTCCATTGGTTTTTTTTTCTTTTTGTTGTTGTTTTTTGTTCACTTTTTGGCAAAAACTTTTTTTAAAATTTTTTTGAGATAAGCTGTTTCGTTGTGCAAGGATTCCGATTTGTTCTCTAGATCCAATTCTCTTAACTTCCTAAGGTTTCCAAGATTGTGAGGCAGCATCCTTGCAAAACTATTTAATCATAGTAGAACCTCAAAAGAAACAAACAAACAAACAAAAAACCAAAAAGAACAACAACAAAACCCAAATCCAGACACATCCACTGGAACCTTGGTAAGCTAGCTAGTGCTTAAAGTCTATTCTAACGTACTGGCCTAAGTTCCAAATCTAAAAGAAGTGCTGCCAGCTGATTGTCATTCATAATCAGCTCAATTAATTTACACTTTAGCTCTGGAGAGAATTCCAAAATAAGATCTTGTTGATTTGACTGTGTTTCATGTTGAGGGAATGAACTGTGGAAAACTGAGATGGACCATCCACGGGATATAATTGGAAGTGATTTCTAGCTAAGGTCCAGCTATTCAGTTTTACGAGACTGCATAAAAGACTCTCGGGTGTAGTGTAGAAGTTACTGTTTTCTAATTTTAAATCCTCTAATTTATGGCATTTGACTGATGGATGATCTGGGTATTCCCGACGATCTCAGGCCAAGAGGGTTTAAATAGGTCAGCTTTTCTGTTGTGTGTGAGAGGTCTGCTCGTTCTTTGTGCTGCAAGGCGAGGTTGGTTATCTGGATATAGTTTCCAGTCTCCTTTGGAAAGCGTTCATGTTGATTATGATACATGCAGCATGACGGGGTTACAGCGCTTGCCAATTTCAACAGTTAGTTTAGGATGTTGTTCTCTTGAGTACTAGATGGATGAGTTCAGGCAGATTTTTGATATCCTTTCCACAAAGATATAGTGTGTTGAGCGAGTTTGACTTAGACACTGTTGAGAGAATTCCCCTCAGTTTCTTATGCTGTAAACCAAGCATCCGCAAACATTCTCCAAGTTACCAAGAATCAGGCAAACTGATCAGTGAACTTCCACGGAGAGCCAGTGTAGGAGATTTGCTAAACATCCCTTCCCTGCTGGGAGAGTCTGTATTTGTTCGTGTATGAATAAATTCTGTAAATTGACTCAACTCTTTGATTGATGGTAGTGGCATATGTATAGGCCTCTTGAATAAGTTCAAGCACATGAGTTTCCTCCTGCCATTAATAAGGTCCTTAATGACTGGATTTTTTCCCCCCAGTCCTAGGTTCTGGATTCGGTTATTTGATGGTATTGTCAACTGGAAAATTTACACCCAATTGGACAGCACTGGAACACTCCTTGCCACCTCTGGCATCTCCTTTTGCTTTTAAGTTTTTTTTTTTTCTTTCCTTTCTTCCCCAAAACCTCTAAATGTTTTTTTTTTTCCCCTCTCTTTCTCTTTCCTTGGTGGATTGTACTTGGGGATCTCTCTGTAGAGTGGTTTTCTTTGCCTAAGCTATCTTTCACACATGGTGACTCAGGCTTAGACAAATACTACATGAACTTGGTTTATTTGCCAGTGTTGGGAGGGCTGGAGAGAATCGCTCCCAGGTTAAGAGCAGTGGCCGCTCTTTCAGAGGGATTAAGATTTGATTCCCAGCACCTACAAGGCAGTTTACAACTCTCTGTAACACCAGTTCCAGAGGATCCAGTGCCCTCTTCTGGCCTCTTTAGGCACCGCACATGTAGAACCTGCACACATGCAGGCAAAAACACGCATAGACATAAAATCAAAATAAGTTAATTTTTAAAAGTGTTGACATAAGGGACTAATGAGTTTGAAGCCACACCCATCTGTTATTTGTTGGGTCTAAAAGCACTGTGGCCAATTCTGATGATTCATTCCACCTGGTAAGTAGAGCTGGGGCTCAGGGCTTCATGATCCCCCTTCCCAAGTGCATTCCCTACAGTCCTGGCGCGTCCTTCATGCCTTAGATTTTACCGCAGCCCAGAGGTGCCTGAACATTCTATAGCAGGTTCCAAAGTCAGCCTCTGTTCCTCCTCATTCTTGTAATTTTTTCCTCTCTCTGCCATCTGGCAGTCTCTGCTTGTGCTGCAAAGATGCAGGGCAAGACAGTTTGTTCAAAATTGAATAACAAACAGCCCTGATGTGTCTTCCTTCTCTGGACTCATACAAATGCAAAGTAAAGTGCTTTCCTACGGCATTCATAGCTGTACCAAGTGAAAAGGGAGACTCCATAGGCGTAATAAGACACACAGCCGTGGATGGCTTCAGTGGTCACACTGAGTTTGAGTACCTGGCCCTTCGGGAATTCTTGAAGTCTCGGATCCTCAAAGGCAGAAAGAACAAACTACTTCCATATCTCACAGTATGGTAGATTTTCATGCTGGCTTGGAATAGGACTTTGATTGGAATCATCGTGTTATTTTCTTCTGGTCACCATACATTTTTGAAAAAAAAAATACATCTCTTACAGTGGAGAGTGCTTCAGCTCTGTGATTTCCCATGCTTAGGTCATAGTTTGGCTATACTTATCTGATTTTCAACTAAGCATACACCTAGAAATGTATTTCTTAGTTTACTATAGGTGAAACCCTATGTTTTACTCTGTTTATATTTGCTTTTAGTTTTGCTTAAAGTCATACACATTCTTCTTTTAAAGCTTTGGTTCTCAACCTGTGGGTCCTGTCTCCTTTGGGGGTCAAACCACCCTTTCATGGCGGTGGCTTAAGGCAACCAGAAAACACAGATAGAACATAGACATTTACATTATGAATCACAACAATAGCAAGGTTACAGTTATGAGGTAGCAATGGAATAATTTTATGGTTGGGGTCACCACAACATGAGGAACTGTATTAAAGAGTCACACAGCATTAAGGTTGAGAACCACTGTTCTAAAGGTTCTTAGAGAATAGGGGATAGGAAGAAGGCTCAGTGGTTAAGAGCACATAGTACTCATACAAAGACCAAGCTCAGTTCCCCATACCCACGTCAGGCAATTTATAACTACTGCTCCAGGTGATCAAACATTCTCTTCTGTCTTCTGTGGGTACCTGCTCACACGCACAGCCCTTATAGACGTTAGAGGCATGAAACATCGTTTAGACTTCTTTTACTGTTGTTACGTGAGTAACGTGCTGATGAGCTGTTTTAATAAAGACCTTCTAGCATCTTGTGGTTGAAACTTTAGTGACGATATGTTTGGAAAATTTGGCCACTAGATTTCTTTGGTTTTAGTTGATTTCTAATAAATAATTTCTTTTAACTTAAGTTTTATAGCTCAGCTTTTTATTAACATCCTCATCTTTTCCCTCAACAGTTTGGAAACTTCGGCGGTCAGATCCCTGGGATGCAGCTGCAAATGGGCCATCCGATGCCAGGTCCCAATGTGTTCGCTGGTGGTTACCCGGGGTACGTGGCCTACTCTGACAGCTACCCCCCTGCTGATGACTCTATGTGGTCTTTCTTCACAGCTGTTGCTGGACAGGTGAGGTGATAAATCTTTTACCAAATACTAGTCAATAAATGATTTCTGTTTCAGAGACGTGCCAACTGCTCCTACTTAGTGTATCATTAAAATGTCTAGAAAGCTCATGTCTTAAACTCAGGTAGAATAATACTGTTCTTGAGATCAAAGATGAGAGTAGCCATAATTGCTTCATTTTTTTAACTTTATTGACTTTGCTCTTGATAGTTTCACGCGTGAATGATGTGTGTTCATATCGTATTACTCACAGGTACAATATTTTCAACTTTGGCATCAGTTCCATTAAATGTAAATAACGTGTATCTCAGTTAAAACATACGTATGGCAAGGGATGTGATCGGAGATCAGTGCCACTGTCCTGCATCTATTCCAACTGAGAAATTGCATGTGTCCTCACAGATGCCGTTATATCATTTTTGGTGATGTATGGTTTAAGTTGATGGCACGTTTTCTAGAAAGATTATCAAAATTATCATGTTGAGGCTTCTTCAATTTTTTAATACAAAAAATGAAAGCAAATGTTTTCTTAATGGCATGCTATACTGTTAGCTGTTAGCTTCTAATAAATTTGAGTACGTATTGCAACCCGGCTTTATTATGACAGCAGAGGGGTTTCTGGCCTGCCGATTCAGGTCGATGACTTCCGTCCAAGCTGCTCTAACAGTATGTGACTGCAGTCTTTGGGAAGCGTTGCTGCTGCTCTCACTGCTAATGTACTTCACACTGCTAATGTAAGTCACACAGTTTGTTCTTTGTAAGTGCTTTTTTGCACAACCTCCTGTAGAATTTGAAGTGAAATTAAAAACGCATGCCTCAGCTGCGATTTGAACGTGAGTACCCTCACAGGCTCATGCGTTTGTACAATTGGTCTGCAGCTAATGGTGCTGCTTTGAAGGTTGCTGGGATGGAGATATAGGGCCACCGGCGTGGGGCTTCAAAGGTCTACTGCCAAAGCTTTCTGCTTCCTGATTTGTTAGGATATAACAAGCCATATGAAAACCTCCTCTTCCATAGATGCAGCCCAAGTCACCATACCTTCCTGACCATGATGGACCCTGTCCATTTAAACTGGGAATGAAAGCAAAGCCTCTTGTATTTTTAAGTAGTATTGTGGCACAGAACTGAAGTAATCCACACAGTATTAACCTTACTTGTATTGGTTTTGACTGCATGTGGTATGAAAGAGAAGCTGAATAAATATTTAGAATTAGAGAATTTACAATTGTGATTTTATGCATATTAAAAGATGGACCTATATAGATTGTGCATAAATCACAAGTGTATTTTATGTATGGATACATGCATGTATTTATGATCACCTTTATATTGCATAAATACATGTCTTTGTTTCCATCCATGTTTCCTGACTCATAAATCGGTGGCCTAGTCAGACAGAGAAGTTACAATTTCTATTCTGTCAGGCAGATTATAGAAACCCAGTCTTGTCTTCATATTGCTATAAAGAAATTTTCTACCGTACTTTGTATGGTGATTTGTCATAAGACCCACCGTTCTTCCATGTGCTGTGGATGCAGCAAATACGTGAGCTCAGAGAAACACATCTCTAAACGGAGATGCAAAATATTAAGAGATGCCTGTTTCTTTCAAATATCATATTCCCAAATTTTTATTTTTCCTTTTATCTTCTTTTGGCCTTTGCCAAAAATGAATCAAATGTTTTCTGGTAGACTTGCATTACAATATGAAACATACTATAATAATTTATTTTGTATGGTTAAGTAGACCTTAAAAATTATAAAGTCACAGTTATGCCTTACTTGATGATAGTATTGTGCTCTGGAAAATTAGGCAGAAGTAAGCAGAGGATGAGACCAGATGCCCACACTCACCTTTAAGTGACCAAGGACCTTACTATAGGTCCTACCTTCTCTATTTCCATCTGCCTGGGGACCAAGGCTTTAGCAATTCATCTCTGGTAGACATTCACTGCAAACACAGTACATACTAGGTGATAGTACTCTTTCAGCTCCATTGTCATGTTATGGGCCTCCACCTTACATGAGGTCCATTCCTGACTGAACTGTGTTATGGCAAAGGACTACATAATTTAATAGTATGGTTCTTCTAAAAATAATAAGCATTTAAAATAAATAAAAGAAATCTAAAGCCCAATTCTTGGATTCAGGATATGGCAAAGATAGTTGTGTGGCTAGTTTTATGTCAGGTTGTCACAAGCTAGACTTATTTGATAGGAAAGAACTTCAAATGTGTGGGATTCCCCTCTCTATGCTGTGAATACCATTGGTGTAAGGAATCTGCCTTGGCCTGTTGATAGGGCAGGCTAGAGCTAGGTGGGGAAAACTAAACTGAATGCTGGGAAAAAGGAGGCTGAGTAATAGAGAAACCATGTAGCCCTGCCAGAGATAGATGCTGGAACTTTATCCAGTAAGCCAACAGCCTCATGGTGATATACAAATTAATGGAGATGGGTTAAATTAATATGTAAGAGTTAGCCAATAAGAAGCTAGAGCTAATGGGCCAAACAGTAATTTAATTAATACAATTTCTGTGTGGTTATTTTGTGGCTGAGCTGTCAGACTGCCAGGAGCAAACAAGTAGCCTCCTACAACACAAATGCCTCCATAAGATCTGGCTGGAGAGCATTTTCTTCATCATTCATTGATAGGGACGCCTATGGTGGGTGGTGCCATCCTTGGGCTGGTGGGTCTGGGTTTTATAAGAAAGCAGGTTGTGTAAGAAGTGAAGAGGAAGTCAGTAAGCAGCACAGTGCTCACCATGGCCAATACATCAGCCCGTACTTCCAGGTTGCTGCCTTGTTTGAGTTCTTGTTCTGAGTTCCTTTGATGATGAACAGTGAAATGGAAGTGTAAGCCAAATAAACCATTTTTTCCCCTAAGTTGCTCTCGTCATGGTGTTTCATCACAGACATAGTAATAGTACCCCTAACTAAGACAATGCTGATAGTAGTGGTATTTCATATTCCAATTCAGTAGAAGAGAGGGGAAGAGGGAGTGAGAGAAAGAGATAGAGGGAGGGATGGAGAGAGAGAGTTGTATGTGAACCCACGGTCTTAATGTATATTAGACAGGCAAACATTTTTTGCTGTATGTTCATATATTCAATTATTATTGGGGTGAAGAATTTATGATTATGTCTATAGAATATAATAGGATGGTGCATCAAGACTATAGGGTAGAATCTCAAGTAGAAAACTACGTCTAAATTGGGGCAGGCTATCAGATGGTGACTTGTAAATTGCAGTTGTTGGAGAGGGTTGATGATGGAAGGGATTAGCGATATGAAAGAGAACCGTGCCCTGAAAATCCGCTTGTTGGACTGAAGACAAGGAGAAATTCTCCCTTGGTGCTAGCTCCGGTCTGTAACCATCCTATCTTTAATAGCAGTGGAGAATGAACTGAAGTAGGTAGCATTTCATAGAGCACCACCAGCATCTTACATTCTGTGCTTCACTTGAGTGCCCTTTAGGTCCCATTGCTTTTCTAAGAACAGAGGCTTTGTACAGATTTACTACACGTGGACAACTTCCCTTTCAGTCTGTACTAGAAGCTGGAAACTCAGGGCTACAGAAAATATCCATTTGCTGTGAGATAAAAACAGCCATGCGGATAGAATTTCTTTGGAATGCTTTTCCAAATAAAGCCTTGCTGGGGGACTGGCAAGATCAAAAAGTCCCTGATGACCTGAGTTCAAACCCTGGGACCCACATGGGAGGAGAGAGGGCAGACTCCCTTCCAAAAGTTGTCTTCTGTCATTCATGTATGCTCCATACACCATTACAAAATACAAAATTGAAACATGACAATACTTTTTAAAGACCTTGTTAGAAGACAGCCTTGGCTATTTTTGGCTCATTATTCCTACCTGGAAAGGAAACGGGATTTGAAGGTAGAGCGGCCATCTGTGGCTTGGGCACAATACACTTGAGATAGACTTTTGGGTGGAGAATGTGAGGAATGCAGAGGTTGATGGTACAGTTAAGTCGCCACATAACCTTGCACTCAGCCCTAGATTTCCTTTATGAAACAATGAACTTGTATTGTCATTGCTTTATTTTTTAAATTTACTTTTTTTAAAACAGGGTCTCACTGGTGGTCTTGAACTCAGAGAGCTAGACTTGCATTTAGCTTAAGTATTTCGTAAGAGAATTAAATACACCCTTTCTCTCATTAACACATTTCTTAGTTGCCATAGAAGGTCACCTAATGTAAACTTCTGGTGTAACCTTTAGTTGTTGCTGTATTTTTAAGTCATTTGTCTTGAATGCACAACTTAAAAGCATTTTTTTTTAAACTAGTAATAAAAACAAATGAAGCCTTAATTTTTTTTAATTAAAGTGGCTTAAGAACAGTGTGATGAGCAAAAGTTCATTTTTCTCAGCTTTTAAGACAGGGTCTGACCCTGTGCTTACACTCAGCTCTCTCTCATTTGCCTCACTTCCTTGCTGACTCTGCTTACATGTACAGAGCCTGTTCAGCCTGTCTGATGACTTTATGTTTGTAAAACAGTAAAATATAGACCGATTAATTTGTCATGGTTAAATTTGCATGTCTTAAGGAATTGGGTGGAAAAATGTAAATTTGAAAGACAGGATTGTGTACGTAAAGGGCTTTTCTTCTATTTCTCCAAAAGCTTCGTAAGATGAAGAATCTACATCTGCTCCTGTTGTCATCAAGGTGCAGGAGATTGCTTGCAGTCCCAGCTGCCCAGCAGGCTGGCCTAGGATGACCAGCATGCCCAGGAATTTGAGCCTAGCCTGGGCAGCATAAGAAGAAGATCCCCATCTCAAAGTGAAGTAAAACTTACAGCAAATAAAATGTCAAATGTGTTGACGAAGTTAACAGACAAGATTTCTGAGTTTTCAATGGGTGAAGCCGTAGCTTTTCATAGGCAGGGTACATGTTTCTAATTCTAAAGCACAGACTCCTTTTGGTACACACTGTATCTATGCAGAGCAGTAGTGAAGAAAGCAGGGGCCATTGTGCATAGAATGAACAGTTTAACTGTGCTGTGTGGTAGACTAAGTTCAGGCTTATTTAATCAGACCTGTTTCTTAATGTTCACTCCACCGAGCAGGTAAGACCCTCACACACGTGTTATGTTCTTTAGCTGAAATTCACAATACTTTTTTCTAGGTTTCTTTTTCAACCAGGTTTGCTACTAAAGTAACTCCATGCCCTACAAAGTTTGTCTTCTCTGTTTAGAAGCATGAGCAATATGTAATTGTATTACATAGTTACTATTTAATAACCTCCTCTGTGGGGGTAGGTGTACTTGTGTGCGAAAGTTGCAAGAGGGGATGGTGCTGGGACAGAAAACATCCGACTGCATAGGATTTATTTCTTATGATTTTAATTACAGTGGGGAAAATTTTCCATATATTCACATTTTTTTTTCTGGACGGTTTTAAAGCTGTGTTTCCTGTTCACTGAATTCTGTGTGTCCTTGTGCTGCCTGAATATTGCACGCTGATTTGTTAGTGGGAAGAATGGTATTTTCCCACTTACGAGTTAAAGAGAAAAACAATTATAATTGTTATTGTCAGTGTGTGTGAGGACAGCCTTTAAAAAATCCAAAGGAGGGGAAAAGGCTACAAAAAATTCTTTGGTGTGCAGTAGTTGACCACACCTGGTGTTTGGACTTTCAAGACCCTGTCCTGACTGTAGAGCTGTCAGATTTGGGTATAGAGGCTTTTTGTTGGGAGCACAGCAAGAAGGTTGTTGAGCCCACAGATCTCCAGAGAAATCAGGAATGCTATGCACACAGGATTATCTTTTCCAGTGGGAAAGATGAAAAACCTGTTCTTCCATCCAGAAAGCTGAGATTTGAAAGTGATTAACAGCCTGTTGGTTTAGGCCATATAGAGCTCTTACAACCAAGACCAGAGTGGCTAGTAATCTAAATGACCCTTATAGCCAGAGGCTTCCTGAAGCTCCCACAACTAGAGCCAGAGGCAGCTAAGAGTCCAAATGACCAAGACCAGGCCAGGCCCTTAGGTCCTTAAGTCAATGCAGGTAGCCTATCTCTAGAACCCATCTTGGAAGAAATGAAATGACAGGTACCCTCAGCTCAGCTGAGTTTCTATGTAATTACGCTTCCTTGTGCAAGAGGGATTGTATTACACTGAGATATATATTACCAAATTATACTGGGCTTCAGTACATTGGGAATAAACCACCTGTTATTGAACTACCCAAACTATGATCCAGATTGACAAAGTTAATCTGCACCGGGTTTTTATTCTTATCTTTTTGTGGGTTTACCTCTCTGCCTGACACCTGCAGGGACCCCCTCAGTTCTTACTTCTTATTTCTGTTTGCAATGCATCAAGCAGCTATTCATAATTTATGTTTCTTGAAACATAATATTGGCTTGGAATGGTTTCTTCAGGATAGACAGTTATTGGTAGTGTTTACCTGAGCGGAATGTGACAGAAAGACCTTCTGATGTCCATGTTATTGGAGAAATACTTTTTTTTAAGGAAGCCTCACTCTTAAAAATATGCCAGTTTGTCTTCAACCATAGTTTTAAGGATAATTATGGAATTTTTAATTTGGCAAGCACCCTCCAGGTACAGCAATGGGGCTGTGAAAGGAGCATCGAGAAGCTCTCAGGCAAGGATAACCATGAGTAAAATAACTAAGCATTTTTGCATTGTTTTGACCATGAGAAGACAAGAGCGTTGTTCTGCATCTAAGACGCAGGGAATAGGTTCACCAGGTTACAGGGTCCGTGGTGTGCCTTGGCTGGCAATATTTACCTTGTGAATTTTGTGGTTTATACCATTTTGAAAATTAGTATTTCTTAATGGCCTTAGAGCAGCATCCAGTGAAGCTTTTGATGTCCTTTGGTACCACTATACATTAAAACCCACATTGATGTGTTAATTTTTTTTTTGCAGGATGGTGAGGTGGATGCGGAGGAGCTTCAGAGATGCTTGACCCAGTCTGGAATCAGTGGGACTTACGCACGTGAGACCATGCATTGTTTTGTCTTCTCTTCCCCATCGCACAGGGGAAATTGAAATCCATTCCCAGCATTTTAGTCCCACACCTAAAATCATAAATATTATAAACTCTCCATTGATATACTAAGTTTGAAGGATCAGATCATTCTTCTGTACACGGTATCATGGAAACAACTGTTCATGCACATTCCTGGCATTAACTACTCAGGAGAGACTTTGTTTAAATGGTCGAAAGTAGCTATTTTCAAAATTTCCTTCTAGACCTTCATTTTACTACTATGCAGTGGCAGCCTTGTGATTATCAATCATGATGTCCTGCGGTGAAAAATGAGTATTTTACTGTCTTCCGACCTTAAAACCACTCCACCCCTCCACGTGAAAACTTTGCACCATTTACCCTGCTGACAGATTATAATACTATGGGGACCGTTGTCAGCACTTACCTATCTCTATTGTCTACACATTGCTTATAGCTTTGTCTTGTTTCTTTTTTGTGTAGCCTTTTGTTTTTCCCAGAATTCTCAGTGGTTAGTGGATGGAGGGGTCCAGTAAAAAAACTGCTGAAATGGCTGCTCCATTAAGAGAAGATTTTTATTGTGGATAAGAGAGAGAAAATATCCAGAGCAGAGAGGAAAAAAAAAAAAGACACTGATCATGGTCCTGGGCTGTTTGTGAGGGATGGAAGAATAGCAGGGAATAGAAAGAGTAGAAAAAATACAGAATAGGGGGTGGGGTGATGGGGGCTGGGAGCCTGGGGGTGGTAATGGAGATATTAGAATTTGGGGGGGGGGCAGAAGGAAAAAATTTGTCCTTATATGGAGAACTGATGGGTATCTGGGAAGAGAGAAGCCTGGGGAGGTGAGAAGGGCCCCGGAAAGCTACAGCAGGTAGTTGTGAATAGTCAGGGTAGGTGCTCTGATAGGCAACCACGGGACTATGTCCATGGAGAGCCGGCCATATGTCCCTTCTACAAGAGGCAAGGGAAGAAACTCTGTTTGGCCCATGGGAGCATGTTTCAGAAGTTCCTGAAGCATGGCTGGTTTTTATTTAAAGGTCAGAAATCCTTCTATAGTCCAACTTCAGCTAAACCCAGACTGTCATTTCTGGACATATGCGCTGCCTTTTGGATTTTGGGAAATTGGTGTTTCCTTGGGACCTGGCAGCTCGGTATTGCATCCCTCTGGTTGCCCCAGGGCTTTCTTACAGGCTCTGTGTTTCATGGGTGGGTTTCATTCTTTCACCACCATTCTGCAAGCTCCTTCCGCTCTAGAGCGGCATCTCCTGGTTCTAGTCTTTCTCTGTTGTCTAATGTTTTTAAGCTCAACCTGTTACTGCATTGAGATATCATATTGCATTAACTGGCTTTTTTTTAATGTACAAACTCTATATACTTATGCAACTGAAATTTTTAAATTGTTTTTATTGAGCTATACATTTTCTCTGCTCCCTCCCTTCCTCCCCCTTTCCTTCTCTCCTCTCCTGTGACGCCCCATGCTCCCAATTTACCCAGGAGATCTTAATCTTTTTCTCCTGCCTATGTAGATCCATGTATGTCTCTCTCAGAGTCCTCTTTGTTGGCTAAATTGTCTGGGGTTGTGGACTGTAGGTTGGTTTTTCTTTCTTTGCTTTATGTCCAGAAGCCACTTGTGAGTGAAGTAGCTTTTAATGAAAAGGTACACGGATAACAACCAATTTTTGAGACTTTAAGTGTCTGAAAATGCTTTCATTTTGTCTCAGTCATTTGAATGTCTGCTTGTCAAGGGCTGTTCTCCATTATAGCCCATTCCCGTAAATAATTTAAAAAAATTTCTTCATAGAGCAATAGGTAGCATCCACCACAGTGGCAGGAAAGGGACTGGGAGCTTTAAATGCTCCTGCCAGCTCCTGCCATTGTTTTTCTTGCCATTTTTGCACACTGTTGGAGGGGGCTGCTTGTTCGTTCTGGCCGCCCAGAACTGAAATAATCAACAGAAACCATATTATTTAAACCACTGCTTGAACCATTGGCTAACTCTTACATAATAATTTAACCCACTTCTATTAATCTATGTATCACCACGTGGCTGTGATTTACCAGCTAAAGTTTTTGCGTCCGTCTCTGGCAGGGCTACATGGCTTCTCTCTGACTCTGCTCTTCTTTTTCCCAGTTCCCCTATATATCTCTGCTATAGGGCCAAAGCAGTTCCTTTATTAATCAACGGTAATCACAGCATACAGATCAACACACATTTTCAGAAGGATTTCTAGCCTCAGCTGCCATCTCTTTCTCACCTTCCTGAGATTTGTTTTTCCTTTCCTGAAGCTCAGGGATCATCCTGTCCCTCACAGGTCCCTGTTGCTCTGACATTTCACAGTGTCATGCCTTGTGGCCTTGCATGGGGAACTGTGTGGGTGTATTCAGTCTGGAATCTCTTGTACTTTTTTGCTCTGGGAAATTTTCTTCAGTTGTGTTTCCTGGGGCTGAGTCGTCTGTTCTCCTTTTTAATGAAATGCCCTCCGCCTTCTTTTATAAACCTTCTGTGCCTTTCATTGCTGGTGGTGTGTTTTGTAAGCGCTAAGAGCCTCTGTTCGTTTTCACAAATGTTATGCTTCCTATTATCTCTCTGAAACTATTACTATGTTCTTGCGTGGCCTTTCCTTCCTCAGCAGTATGTTTATTCATCAGCTTATTTGGTCATCTCCCTTGTCATTCCTTGGGTGTCTGATGACACTTGGTTGCTCATGTCTCCCGGAAATGCGGAGTATAAGTAAGTCCTGGACTTGTTGACTGTGGGCTGCTTTGTAAGGTGAAGCTGGGCAGTTGGACTGTGTGGTTCAGGTGTCACTGTCATGGGAGATTTCCTTTGTTCCCTTTGGGCTGCCTTTTCTGTTGTTTCAGGGCTCCCAAGTCTGTGCAAATTTTTAGTTGATCAACTCGTGTTCGGTATAGTTCATTTCATTGTGCCTAGTGTCCTAGAAACTTCTCCAGAAAGCGAAACTCCCGCTGGGTGAGAGGGTAGGTGTGACAGCCATCCAGAGAGAGGCAGAGAGGGACTGGGTCTTCACAAGCTCTTAAAATAGCCCTTCCCTCAGCTCTCTTTTTAGCTCCACCTTCTCACACATGTTCAGAAGCTGCCAAATTCTTAGACATTTGGCATCTTTCCCAAGGTAACTAAGTTGTTTCTCAGCATTTCTCTTTATGCACAAACATTAAATAGCCACTTCCCTTGACTTTCTAACTTGCAAAATATTTTTTTTTCTGTTTTTTCCTTTTCCTCTAAAGGTTTAAGACTTTACCAACCCCCCCCCCAAAAAAAATCTGTTCACTCCAGTGGGTTGTAAGGAGGAAGAAAAATGTGTCATTTTCTGGATAATAGGTCTGTCTCTCCACTTTATAAAAATATTTATTCTTTAAATACCTAGTCCTATCCTGAGATTAGGATATACTTAGTTGTTGATTTAATTTTTAATTTTTGTTTTAATCTGGTTAGATTATCCCACTTCCTGAATGTGAACCAAGTCAAATTGAAAAAAAGATGGCACACTACATAATTTTTTTGATGTAATTTTCTTCAATTTTTAATAGTTTACTCATGGAGGAACATTAGGCCCCAGTTTGGGTGGTTCTATCTACTACCTTCATGAATTCAGAAAACCACTTTTTTTTCTTGGCTCAGATTTCTTTATCTGTAAAATTAGGACTGCTGTACATTTGGCGTGTTTGTGTAAAAGCATGTAACCCACTGTAATGGCTAGTCTTCACCTCAAGCGTGGCTGTGTTTGGGGTCACCTTGGACCCATAGCCTGATGAGTGTATTAGGGCATTTCTGGGAAGACCCACACTGGGTGTAAATGACACACCTCATGGGCTAGAGTCCTAATGAAAGGAGGAAAAGGAGAAAGCATTGATTTCCCTTTGCTTCTGACTGCAGACAGAACGTGACCAGCCACCACTTGCTCCATTCTTTGGGTGTTTTGTACAACAGTGACAAAGGAATGCTCCCACACTTCCTGACCAGCAAGTCCTCACTGAGGGCCTGATGAGTGTCGTTCTTAGCACGCTATAACCAACAACCCTAACACTGACACCACCCTGAACAGCTAAAGAAAATCAGCTCTTGTTCCTAGCAGAATATTTTATGCTTTTTCTTTAGGTATTTTGAAATTTATCTCCTTTAATTGGCTTTAAGGATTTCAAAATGTTATCAAGCAATATAAAATAAAGTGAATCTAAATCATTTTTCACTATTTAATATCAAGGAGATAAAAGAATCCTATAAACTTACCTGAATTTTGCTAACATATTCCTATTTTAGATAAATAAACCCAACTATTTGAATATAATTGTATTAAAGGTTGGAAAGACTGAACGTTTTTTCTAGGGTCTTCATTGTAAATAAATATGGAAATGTCAATGTTTCTAGCAACCCCATTCTTTTCAATTACTCCTTTTATTTATGATATAACTGCATAATTTCCTGTTTCTATTTTCTCCTTTTAAGCCTTCCCATGTTCTCCTCCATGTACTCCTCCTTGCTCTGTCTTTCAAATCAGTCCATACATATATGTATATACATATATATTCTTAGACTCATAAACAAATCCTTCTCAGTCTGGATGGTGTTGCTTGTATGGATGTTTTCAGGGCTGACCTTTTGTACTGTACAATCAACTTACGAGCTCTTCCCATGGAAAGATGCTGCTCCTGCTCTCTGCGTTCATCACTTGCCTGGAGATCACGGCATGAAAATGGGGGAAAGAGACTAGAAGCCAGAGGATCAGCGGGTTTGCTGTGAGAGAGATTGTGTCTCCGAGGAATGGCGGACACGAGCCCCAGAATTTCTTTCCTCACGTGGCTTGTAGTGGTCTTCCTTTCTCCCCTCTTAAGAGAAGACAGCTGTCTCAGCTCAGCGGCTCATGCTTCCCCACCAGACCTCTTACTAAGCCCTCACGTGATTCACCTGTACCCTGATCTCTTTTCACCTTGAGTCTTTTGTTGTAAAGCAGAGTTCAGGTTGAGGAAGTGTTCCACTTTCTTTTCTGCTGTATCACCACTGGGAAGTTCATTGGTTTACAGTGTAATATTCAAGAATTTCTTTGTTTGGCCTTCTTTGCCTTCCTGACGTCCTCTTACGTTATTCCCTTACCTGTTCTCTAAGCCCTGCACAGCTTCTGGCTTCTGAGTACATAGCAGATATCCAGGTCAACCTCCCTCTCTCTGTCTCTGGTGGTTTAAAAACTGAAACCAACTTTCTGCCCAGACTCCTGGCAAAGCCAAGTGCCTGTAAAGTGTTCATCATGTTAACTTTACGCTACTCCGTAACTGCTCACCTGGTTACTGACCTCAGTTAGTGTCAGTAGTTTGGAGAGAGTCATTTTAAAATGTATTTTATTGTTATTATTCTAAGTGTTTATCAGCCAATAAATATTTAATATAAATATTTACATTGGCATATAAATATTTTATATTTAAAATAAATATAATATTGTGATTTTTATATTGTTTGCAATTTTTAAAAATTTTTTGAAACTGAAGATTATCCTGATGTTTTGTAGATAAAACTGAGAATAATATAATATTTTAATACTGAATATCTTTTGCAGCCTTCAGTCTGGAAACCTGCAGAATTATGATTGCCATGTTGGATGTATCCTTGAATAAAGATAGAAAATATCTTTATATTATAAATATAGAGTTATTGCTTTTTTAACATTTAAGTCAGTTATTTTAGATCTAACTGTATTTTGTAAGATCCTGCTTAAAGTCTATATAATTACATTTTCACACAGCAATCTATTCATAGACTGGATTCTGCTAGCTAACTATACAAGAATATGTTCTTTTTAGTGATTTGGGGTGTAGAATCAGATAAATTCTCTCGGCTACCAAAACTTATTTTTGTTAATAAAACTGTTAGAGAGATTATACAGGAAAAATGGGGTTCAATGAATTCAAGGAGCTTTGGGCAGCGCTGAATGCCTGGAAGCAGAACTTCATGACTATTGATCAAGACCAGAGTGGCACAGTAGAACACCATGAGCTGAGCCAAGCCATCACTCTTATGGGTAAGAGCGTCCTTTAGAATCCAGAAGAATCATCTTTGCTCATTGATCAAGTTATGAATTTTTTATATTTATAAAAGATGTGTTTATTTTATTTTATGAGCTTGAGTGTTTGCCTGCAAGTCTGTATGTGTACCATGTGTGTGCCTGTTGCTCTAGGAACCCAGAAGAGGGTGTCAGATTCCCTGGAACTGGAGTTGCAGAAGGTTGTGAGCTATCATATGCATGCTCGTAACTGAACCTAGTTCCTCTTGCAAGAGCAGAAAGTGTTCTTAACCACTGACTGATCTTTTCAGTTTACAAACTGTGAATCTGAGTTGTTTAATTTACTAAGTTTCCTGTTAGTGTGTTCCCTAATTTGGGCTCACAGTTGTAAGTAAATTCTGATCCAAGACACTAATACAATCATTATTGTTGTTATTTCTTCACTTTATTGTCGTATTGAAGACTGAACCTCAGTCTTACATGTTTGAGACCAGCACAGTGTCTCTGAACTCCAGTCCTTAAATTTGTCTGAGGTTTCTTCCAAAGGCAATCTTTCATTCATTCTTAATTCCTTGCATCTAATTATCATCCCTAATGTTAGCATCCACCACCTGCATTCCACTAGTTTGTAATTTGGTGGACTCTTTAATTATTCATGAAAGACTTATCTCAGTCAACCACACATGTCTGTATCAGAGTCTAGCTTTTCAACTGAAAGAATAATTTGTTTCATTTTTCTTCTTTGTTCTCACGCAATTTAGAATACACGAGATGCATTTCAGTTTAAAAGGTGTAACTATTTTTATTGTACTTCTTATAGGCTAAGGTTCTTGGTTCACTTGCAAAGAGTGGTTATATATACATACATACATACATATATACTTAATTTGCTAGCATGTAATGCGCTGGTACTTTCCCTCTTTTATCTGCCCCTGTCTGTCTCTCTCTCTCTCTCTCTCTCTCTCTCTCCTCTCTCTCTCTCTCTCTCTCCCTCCCTCCCTCCCTCCCTCCCTCTGTCTCTTTATTGTTTAGGCAGATTATCACTCTGCTCACTCTATAACTCAGCCTCATCTGGAACTCACTATGTATGTAGCCTAGGCCTGCCTCTAATTTACTGAGTTCCTTCTGCCTCCATCTCCTGAGTTGTAAGTGTAGGCCATAATTTATGAAGTTTTGCCTAACTTTAATTAGTTTTCTTCATTTTCTTATCTTATAATTTTGTGTATGTTATTTATAAACAAAATGTATATACATAAAATTATCTCTTTGAAAATTAAAATGTAAGCTCAAGGCACATGGGTTTAAATTATATGCCAAAAAGCTCAAACTAGGGAAGATTTTATTTTATTTTATTTATTTATTTTTTATTTTATTTTATTTTATTTTTATTAAAGATTTCTGTCTCTTCCCCGCCACCGCCGCTAGGGAAGATTTTAAAATTAGTTATATAAATAGGCATTTTGTTTTTGTATCTAGGGAAAATCCTGGCTATATAAATATGTTTAGCTGTAGATCCATAATAATAATCGATTCAACTCAACCTTTTATAGTGTTATTTAAAAAAAAAATTAATGTAGTATTTTTTTCCCCCAAAGTAAAATGGTTCAAAGGGGTCAACCAAGTATCCAAGTGTAAGAAAAGATTTTTCTGAGGCCTGCAAAAGCACCTAGTGCCAAACTGAATGGCCTAAATTTGATTCTCAGGGCCCTTGTGGTGGGAGGAGAGAGCTGACTCCTGCCAAGTTGCCTTCTGACCTACGAACAATTGCTGTGTTGTGTGTGTTCCCTCAAACTGTAATGAAAGATTTAAGTGTTTTCAGACTGTTCCAACTTAACACCTTCAAATACCTTTAGAGTTATTCAAGTTACGGCAACATTTTAGGAATTGTATTCATACCACTTTCACGTGGTCGACTTGTGTGTTTTGGTATGACTCTTACTTTAAGTATGTTTTCTGGGAGATATGTATATATGTGTGTGTGTATGTACATATATGTGTATGATGTATGTACATACAGATATATAATCTCGCATATGTATCTTACATATATGAAATCATATATTATTTTGTATATATGATTTATTTTGTTTTTTGTGGTGGGAATACAACCTAAGGAAGTTCCCTGACCCCAAGCCTTATGGGTTGTATTTTACAATAACTACAGATGGAGTTTTTCCTTCTGGTACTGATTTTTATCTTTATCTAGATTAGTGTCATATATATATATATATATATATATATATATATATATATATATATGTATTGAAGAAAGGGTTTCTCTGTTTAGCCCTGACTGTCTTGGAACTCATTCTCTAGACTAGGCTGGCCTCAAACTCCAAACTCAGAGATCTGCCTGCCTCTGCCTCCTAAAGGAGTGTGCCACCTTTGCCTGGCATAAAAATAAATATATTTTAAATGCCAGAGGAGATAATTGTTTTCTTTCTTCAGAATTGATTGTGTTACAAAGTTAGAATTGTGTCAGCTCTGTACCACTTGGTGGAATTATTAAGAAATCTCTTGACTTAGCATTTTTAATATTAATTTAATGTGTTTTAAAAATATGCTTTTGAGGGCTTTGTTTCAGAGGTGGAGTTCTTGCCTCTTTCCCATGTGTAAGCACTTATAGTCAGTTCCCAGTCCTGCCAAAAATAAATAGGATATATTTTGTGTAGAAAGAAATTTGAAAGTTATTTCTTTTTCATGATTTTATTAATAGCTGTGTTTTGGGTATTTAACGTTGAAGTTTTCAATGTGCCAATCTTCTTCCTTAGGTTATAGGTTGAGTCCCCAGACACTGGCTGCTATTGTTAAACGCTACAGCAAGAATGGCAGAATTTTCTTTGATGACTATGTTGCCTGCTGTGTGAAACTTCGTGCCCTGACAGGTACTCAGCATTTAAAAGTGGATTCAATTTATGTGGCCATTTTTCTTCAATAGTGTCTTTGTTTCTTTTAGCAAATTATAAGTGTTTTCTCTTCTTTATTCACTATAATATCTAAATAGTCTCAAGGATTTAAAATGTGAATATAAGTAAAGAAACATTGGAATCTCTGAATTTTAGAAAATTTATATATTTACGGTTCTTAGAATGTTAAGACACTTAAGATAGGAGCAGTCTTAGTACCAGGCACTGGGAATTAGTGGGTTTTCAATTAAAATCCTAAAACATCATTTTTGTGTGTAAAGATTTCTTTAGGCGAAGAGATCACTTGCAACAAGGGATTGTGAACTTCATGTATGAGGATGTAAGTATTCTGAATACACTGTAACATTTGTACTTCGTTGTTAGCTATTGAAAAGACATTAAGTGATGGGACCAGCAAGGTAGCTTAATATGTAGATGTTTGTCACCAATCTTATATCCTGAGTTCCAGTCCCGGGACACATGTGATGGAAAGAGAAAACATTCTCATGAAAGCTGTCCTCTGAGTTCCACATATGTTTCATGACATGGAGGTCATGAACATGTATGCAAGTGTGTACACACACATACACACACATGCACACAATCAATTGATAAATATATAGATGCAATAAAATGTTGAAAACCAGTAATTGATCCAGAGCACAAACCCTGAAAATAATATCTTGGCTGGCTACGTTGTTTCCCACATTTCTCGCTAATGCAAATGTAAGGTTATTATTGTTGGTATACTGTAAAAATCGCATGACACATGTTTGGAGTTTTTTTTCCAATAATTTAATGGTAATCACTAGCATTATTTTCATGAAGAGTTGTTAACTTGAGTTATCTTTTCTTGAGAGAGAGAGAGAGCGAGAGAGAGAGAAAGAATACTTTCAGTGACAAAATATGAAGCTGCTCCTCTTTCAATTCAAACATTCCTCATGAACCCACTTCTAGTTGTTCCTAATTGAAGCTAGTGGTTTTCATGTGTGCTTCGGTGCTTTGGAAGTTTTGTTCTGGATTTGTTATGTTTCTTAATGGAAGGTATATGATAGACAATACTTTATTGATATATATGTGTTTGAATTATAAGTCTTAAACAGTTTCATTTTCTTATAGTAAATGTTCTCATGGAATACAGTTCATTTAAAACAAAACCACTGTTGTTGACTTATGATAACGCCCCTCGTGTCTTAGTTTCTACAGGGCACTATGACCATTTGACAGCGTAGCAATGAAAAAGTGAATACTGAAGAATCCTTCTGCTTCACTGAAACAGACTGGACTACCTAAAACTAGAAGTTTGATGAACTTTTTTGTATCCCTTCCTGTTAAAGCTCCGTCCCCTTCCTGTTAATTTACCTTAAAGCACATTTCAATGCAATAACGTTTTTATTTGGGATATATTATTTTTTGGAAAAGTTACGGTGTTGCAGATATATGCACGCCATCTTGAAATGTTGCTAATGATATGTAGTTGATTGATATCAGCGCACCTGAGCCTTCGTTTTTTAACAATAATAGTGTATAGAAATGTAGTTATATGACAGATTGTCTATGAAGCCAAGTAGCAAAAGTCTAGATAAAACTTAATCATGTTATCTAAAGGCTACAAGTTGTACTTCTGATTTTGTTCACGTCTGTGGCTGTTTCTGGAAGTAAGTCAGTTAGAAGGGACATCTGCACATTTTCTGGCTTTGGCTTTGATTACCCCACCAGAGAACATAACCTCATGTTCTTGGCCTATGAATAAGAAATCTGTAGCTCCAAACACTATTTGAATTTGAGTCTGTCAGCCTAAGATAGTAGGTATTGTTTACCTTTTTTATTTCATTGTTTATTTTTCTACAAAATATTTTGTTGTCTTCCTATTTTCTTTTCTTTTTTTTTTCTTTTTAACATCTTTGTTTCTGCTTAGCTTTGTTTTGTGAGACAGGATCTTTCTAGATGGCCCAATAGGTCACAAACCCATCGTCCTCCTGTCTTGCCCACTTTGTGTGTGGAGGTTCAAGGCATGCAGACGTGTGCCTGCCTTAAAATTTGAAAATGAAGATATCTTTCTCTTTTCTTAGCAGTGGCATAGATAACCTAAAATGTCCTCTTTTTTCAAAATCAACCAGTTTTGGAGGATGACACATTTTAGTGAAGTGTCAGCACTTATTCTTGTTTCTTCTTTAAACCCGTGCTGCCCCTAGGTGATGGCGACAGTTTATAAAATGAGAAAAAAATTCATGTGATCCGCTACTGTTCAGGAATTCTGTGTTGGATTAATGGCATGAATGTGTGTGCGTGTGTGTGTGTGCGTGTGTGTGTGTGTGCGTGTGTGCGTGTGTGTGTGTGTGCGTGTGTGTGTGTGTGTGTGCGTGTGTGCGTGTGTGTGTGTGCGTGCGTGCGTGCGCGTGCGTGCGTGCGTGCGTGTGTGTGTGTGTGTGTGTGAATATGTGGGTATGGGTGTACCAAGAAGTGTTTTGATTTTTTTTTCCTTTGTGGACCCTGATAGCATTTCTGGTGAAATTTTCTATAGAGATTTCAAGTAGTCATCAAGCTCTTTGCACTAAGTCCTCTGGTATAAGGTGTCAGAGTTAATTTCGTTTCTAATGTGGAAGACACTTGTCTTTATTAATGAAGATTTGATAAATCACTAAATTGTCATATATTTTAACTGAATATATATCTAGCTGAAGAAAAATGCAAATAGATATAATTTTAGTTTAACTGGTGACCAAATTAAATATTTTTTAAAGAAAACGCCATGTTTTTTTAACAGCAAACCTCTTTATAATTACAGAAAAATGTGAAAATGCTTTTACTTGAAAAGATTCGGGTAAAGAAGTGATGCCTAATTGTTTTGACACTGGTTCCCTATAGTTTGCTATCAAATACATTTGCTCACTTTTATAAAGACCGACTAATGGATATGCCACACAAACTGTCCTCTGATTGTGTTTCATGACCACATATTTGATAACCTGAAAGAATATTAGCCCAACCATTGAATGTACAGAATCTGAAGCCATTGTAGGGAAATGAAGCCACAGTATGATGTTATAAATTATTGAAGAATGGACACTCGTGATGTATAAGTGCTTTTATTTATACAGTAAACATGTCTCCATGTCATTTTGAGAATTTTTTAATAAACATTCAAATAGCTTGCTGTAAAGTTTTGTATCATACAAAATTTGTTACATATGTACTGTTATGAGATGCGTCAGTTCAACAACAGTGCATTAATTCAGCTGTTATCTAAAAGATTGCCAAATGATGAGATGTCAGGTATTGCACTTCTAGTTTGAGTGGCAGTTTACACATTTCAAATTACATCCAGGGCAAATCAATGCTGGGGGAGTCTCGATTTGGTCCACTGAAAATGTCTTTTAAGGACTGTGCTCATTAACCTATTTTAGGCATGCACTCAGAAAAAGGAAAGTAACAAATACATATTCAAGTTATATATTTTTTTTTCAGAAAAGGCATTTACCCTGGAAGAAAGTAGAATTTATCAAGGTAGTTTAAACTCTGTGCAATTAAAAAAATAACAAAATCAATTTGTGATTATTTCTTTAATTAAAATATACACATCAAGTTCACTTGTAATCTTATGATAGTACTAATTGAATAAACAAAATAAATACTACTTATGAGAAATGTGCTTTTTTAAAAATGTCCTTTTATCTTTGACAAATTAAAATGGATATATTTTGTCCTGCTTCATGAACAGCTTTCTGTAAATTTGATAGGGGTATGTTTTTAATAATCTCTAAATTGAACCCATTGCTCAGAATTCCAAACTGCTTTTGATTATCACATCCTCCGGTTAAAATTATAAAACTCAACCATGGCTCTTTTATTACTTTGGTGCTTGCTTAAAAAGATCCCTTTTGTTTGTCTTAATGAAATCATTTATGTAGTGAGTTAAGCTTCCTCAAATAACTGTCTAAGGCTAAGGTATCCTCTACACTATGTCTGGGAGTACTACAATGCAGATGTTTAGAACATCTGTGAGGTGGAGAATGCAGACAGCATTTTAAATGAATACCATTCTTATTTCTCATTTAGAACAATATCAAGACATCTCTCCATATATTAGATTAAAATTTCCTTGTAATTTAAAACAGTGAGAATAGCTAGCAAGACAAGGAGAACTCAGGGACCCCTTCTGACTCTAGATCGGTCTGTCCTTCGGATACTAGGAAACCTGTGCTCTGAATCCTCCTTATCATGACCCCTTCTTATTTTTAGACAAATTTTTCCTTCTTACAAAGGAAAGAATATATGTTCTTATCACTCCTTTAATCAAAGTAGCTTTATTACATATAGCGCAGTATATTAAAACCCAGGCTCGCTTCTGTCAGTCTGAACATATAGTAAGTAGACATACAGAGTGCTTCTACCTGCCTACCGCGCACCACAATTAGGAAACGGATGGGTTTGTGGCCATGTGCTGCTCTTGTTGTCAGGTGAGCCCCTTCATTAACATTAAGGAGTTAACAGAGCTTCATTGAATAGCTATATGGAGAGATGTGTGAGCCAGGGATGGTGGATTTTCAATTCTGACGTACTAAGGGTTGGAGTTTAACCTTTTCTCTAAGCATAAACATCTAAATATATAGACACATGCATATAGCCATTTTGATTTAATTGTCTGTATCGCTTATTTAGTTATCTTATTTTTCTATGATTATTGAAATTGCAAAAGGTAACCTGAACGGTGAGGATGTCACTGTTCTAGAAACCCACTAATTTAAAGAGTCTTGTTAGTTTGTAAATGATAGGCCATTTAAAGTTGACTTTAGGATTTACTGGACTTTTTCTGCATATTTAATTTCTCACAGTTTTGTAAATGCAGGACCCTCAAATGTGTCTTAAGAGAAGAGATAATTACACAGTGGGATGTTTCCAGGGATTTTGCCTTCTGTACTTTGACTCTGACTTCACAATCAGTTTCTCTGACAGAGGGCAATGTAATATTTCCTGCTATCTGTAATAAGTTTGGTTTTACTTTTAATACATGGGGACATATGCTCTTGACTTCTTACATCTTAAAAATGAAGCATGAAGAATCTATGCCACTACACAGACAGTGCTACCCTTAGCGCATGCTGTGTCAGAGCCAACCAGTTTTTGTTTAGAAGTGTCTTTGAGGATAGTACGAATTTTCTTAACTGACACAAAAGCAACGAGGGGAGAAACGAAGCCCGTATGAAACTGAAGCAAGAGGAAATCGTAGCTGCATACTTTTATTCTTGAGTGAAAAGATGAGCCAAGCTTTCGTTACAAATGAGCTATTTTGAATGCATGTTAAAGGCCATTTACTCTTCAGAAAATTTTAGTGAACAAGAAACTTGTCAGTCATTTGCTACCATGGTTCTGATAGGGCAATAAGTAAAATGTTTCTGAGTTCTTTCCATTCAGATTTAATTCTTCCGCCACTCAGCCCAGCTTGCTCTTGGTCTACTGGGCTTCGGTAAAACTGTAGCACTGTTACAACGATGTGGATTTCGAATTGATCAGCACCACCATGCCTATATCTAGCTGTACCTAATAAAATGTTGGAATTTGTTGGCTTCGCTATTAAAAGTACACTAGCTAGCTAATAAGATTTACTTTCTTTTCCCCCAAAATAAATTCTTTTACAAATTCTTGAATTTTTCATGTATAAATAGATCATAAATTATGTTTCATTCTTGAATTAGATGTATATATATATATATATATATATATATACTATATTTTCAATACAACTTGTATACTTCTTTCAGCTACCAAAATGTTGCAACCATTTTTTACAGGAAATTTACATTTTTCTTATGTACAATTATTTGTAGAAGGTTATTGCAAAACTAACTGTGCAAATAGATTACACTGTCAATACCACATACCAATCTTTGAGGAAAATATTGGCTAAAAAATAAATATTTCTGCACAGAATATTTCAAAAGCGTTATGATTCCATGCTACATTATGTGCATAAAGACTATGAAGTAGTATGTGTTTTGGTCGATGGTTTCATGTCGTTTAAAGCATTCCCAAGTTCTATGTAACAGGATGTGAGTGAGCTTTCTTAGATCAGATCACGTTTTCAAGTGATCACACATATTCTTTTCTGAAGTACGTTATTCACTGACTGGCAAGCCTTCTGGGATAATATATTTTCTCATCAGCATTATAAGCTAAACATTTCAGCTATAAAGAGGTCTTGGGCCTTTCATTCAAATCCGTAGGCGCCTAGGCATAAAGTAGGGATTTCTTGATATTTTTTTATTGTGTTTTTGTACCACTTGGGAGAAGGGTGCCATGCCATTTCGTTGCTGTCCTAACTCTACGAGGAGAATGTGGGGAGAGCTCGTCACAGCTCCATCCATCCTTCAAGTTCCCTTCTAGTTAGGGATAAGGAATGTGGTGTAGACTATGCTTATGCACCCGCAAACAATGCAAATCAAAATGAAAGCTAATACAGTTGGAGTGCTCACAGTTGTGGTTATTCACATGTGGGAGTTTTAAAACTGCGTCATAATATACCAGAAGCAGCCCAGAGAATGTGAGTTAAGCATAGAACGCTTTGAAATCGCAGGTGTCCCCAATTAGTTCACACCTTACAAAACACATTGACTAATGGAGTCCCAGATGACATGAGTACAGTTTGGGAATTTCTAAGTCTTGATATTACTTTTAAAAGAACAGCCATGTTCACATTTCCACGTCGCACAATAAAAATGTTTAATTGGGAGCACTAATATCGCGGTTGTTTTTACTGTGTTTGTTTACAGGTTTGATCATGACTGGAAAAGCAATGGACTGGGTCAACTGAGTGTATAGTTTTGAATACATTTTCCATTTCTGTGATTTTTTTTATTCTCATTTATTGTTATAACATGGTAGTTTAAAACAACTTCCAGTTAGTCATCTCTCAACTTGCACGTACTAGTCAACGAAACAATCTGTGGTAGTTTTTTTTCATGCTGTTAAATGTCAGTCTGCGTCTTCTATGAATTTTGTTTTTTTATACTGGGCTTTAAAACAAAGTGTATTTTACCACAAGAGAATATAATGACATTCTAGGCATGAGCGGACCTTGCTTAGTCATGATACCTAATATTTTATAAAGCACTGAAAATATATGCCTTTAGTTTTTAAAAGACTAACACCAGCTTAAGAAGAAACAGAAACACGCAGCTTTAAATGGGGCATCAGGGAGAGAAGGGGCAACCTATGTAAAACTGAGAAAACATCTGCACATCTGCATTGTGGATGTGTCTATAGGTGTTGGGAGCTAAGGCAGAAGAGGTGGCCCCTCCAATCCTGTTTCCTTTTAGCAACCTCATTGTTGGCAGGGGCATGAAAACCACTTTGGGGGTTTGTTACATACTGAGTGTCAGTGTGGAGAGTTGGGTGGAGGCAAGACAGAAAATCACGTGGCAATCATGGCCGTGCCACTACCTGAACACCACTGTGTGGTGCCGTGCAAGCCACAGGATGAATTTGCATCTTTACACAGTGCCTGGTTTCCACACACCTCCATATGTACATTTCAGAGAGAAGTTCAAAAGTCACTTGTCTTTGGATACTGAGGGTCACTTTGGGCTTTTCCTCAACCATAAATGGGATAGGTAGGATTTGATTTCAGCTTTACCATGCCGAGCCTTTTGGCCATTTCCAGCATTCCACACGAGAACTCAGAATGTCCCTGTGCGACGAGAGAAAGAAGCTGGGTGCTTAACGTCCATTACCCTGGGAAGGTCTAGTTTTTGTAAAAATAGCATTGTGTTTACTTTCAAATTAATGACTGTATTTTGTAAAGAGTTTGAAATACCCATGTGGGAACACTCATATCCAAGCAGACACTGCACAGTGAAAAATCCGACATTAATTCAGAGCAATTATTATTTTTTTTGACCGTGGGAATCATATTCTCACTGTTGTTATTATCATTATTTTTCCTTTAAAGCTGCAGCGCTAATAGCACAAAGTTAAGGGAAGATGGTAGCTACAGTTACATGTTTCAGAATCAAAAGCTTTCATCATGGGAACAGCGATTCACTTACTTAGCACTTGTTCAAAAGAAAACTTTTCTTCTTAATTGCTTTTAATGTGTTTCTTGTGGTGGCGTGGGGGGGGGGTCATTTTAGGAAGAAGAGCTGCTAGGCTCGAGTTGGCCTGATGACAGGGGACACTTTGCGGACCTCCGTGTTTCAGTTCGTACACAGATCATGCTAAGGAGAGCTCATTGAACCCGTGCTGAGTCCCAGCCTTCACTTTTTTTTTTTTTTTTTTTTTTTTAATGGGATCTGGGATGAGACCCAGAACTTTTCATTTCCAAGTTCTGAGGTGATGTGAGTGCTGCCATCTTAGGACAGCTTGCAGACACCCCACAGCCAAGCTGTCTTCCCAGGGCCTCTTGGAATGCAGAGTATTGACATGTTTATGTTACTACAAAACTGGGATTAAAAATGAAATAGCTACTCAATTTTTTTTTGATCTAAAGGTTTTAAACATTGAATGACAAGCCCATTTACACATCGAGAACTTGTTTTCTGGTTTCGTTTTTATCCATGAATCAACAATATAGAGTCCTTTGTGTTAAATTATAGCCAGTTGCAGTTCATTTCTAGCTAATTGATCTACTGAATTGCTTTTTTCCCTGACTATAAAGTATGTTATATATTTTAGTTACTCTTTTATATATACTGAGGATGTGAAACATCTCATCCTTACCTATAATGTGTCAGTTGTGATTTGAAATTGACATTTGGATATAAATGTTTTTCTCCTGGGTATTTTGGAGCCATTGTACAAGTTCAAGGCCACATAGCCTTGAGCTCTAACACGCACATATTAAACCGGATTCCTAGTGTCACTATACCTGACTAGAAGAGTAGAAAACTTAATTCTGATAGCCAGTAATTATAATGGCCTTGAAATTTACGTTGTCTCAAATTGGCCCCCTGCTTTCCCCTGTTTTGTTGAATTAGTGACTATTATATTAAAAGGATCACTTCTGTCTTTTTTTATTCCTGGTTTTCTCATCAACTAATTAAAGTAGTGGACTCCCCTCTGGGATAAAATGATGAGTCTTAGAGGCAATTCTCTGTCCAGCAATTAATAGCAGCAGGAGAACATCTCAGCCAAATAAACTTTAAGACAGCATTTTTTTTAAGGGCATGGGACCGATAATAATTTTAGGTTAAAGGCAAAGGTGTTATGTCAGTGCTTCTAATTCTTTCCAAGGAAAGCTGGGCTGCTTTTAGGCTGGTGTAGCATTTAGACCCAGCCTTAGGCAGGACCCCAAGTTGGAGGTGGCAGATTGCATTTATTGTGGGTGCTAAGTAGGGAAATGCTATTTTAAAGTTATTTTTCGGCTGGGACAAGGGAATGCGAATTGTGTGTCAGGATGATTGCTTTTGTTATCCATAAGTCAGTTCAAGTGTTCATCTGACATTTACGACTACGTGTATGTTTATGTTGCTTGGGAACCTTTAAAATTAATATTCTGTGGAAAAAAAGAAACGCTACCCAATCCTCCGAGACTTACGATTTAAACAGCAAACAATTATTCTATGTGGAGGAATTAAGAAGGGACGGGGTTTGGATTGTGCTAGAATCTAAGCCAGCTGGATGCTTGTATACTACCCCTTGTCTTCCTTTTCCTGCATGCCCGGTTTTTATAGAGAAGTACAAATGGAGGCTTCAAATAGGCCGAATCGCATGCATGCCATGCCAAATGTTGCAGCTGAAGCATTCGCTAATCAGATCAAACAATCAGATCTCAGTTCCTCACCTGCCAAATCCTCCTTCCTTACAAATGAGCAATCTCTGGTGAATCTATTCGGAATGCCCATGAGCTTAGGCAGAATAGTCCTTCGAAAATGTGTTGCAGCTGCAGAAATGTGTCCCAATATGGAAATAAGATCTCTAAATCCACATCTAGATTGTTCGCTACTTAAAGGACTCTCTCTCTCCTGTGTGGGGCACCTCGTTTGAATGTTTGCTGAGTGAGTGAATGAAAAGGGCCTGGAATCTACATTTCTATCTGTCCCATATCATAAGATTTGGGAAGCCCATTCTAATTATTATACTTTCATTGACTTCACTGGTCTTTTGCTATAAGTACACAATCACTTATGATTACTTTTCTTAAGTGAGAATAGAGCGTGCCCTATATACAGGTTTACTCCCACTCAGATCAGATTGGCAAACTCTGTGACTGCTTAAAATTATATAGAGCACAGCTTAAGGTCACTCTCATCACAATTTAAATAGAGGAATAATGTTATATGCATTTAATAAATTGCTTGCATTTGAAGTGGATTAACGATTAGTGTTAAAGGTGAAAGAAAATTCAACCATTTAATAACGTGCAGACAAACTACTATTTAAAACTCTGTGGGAACATAAGAATTTTTAGAAAAACCAAGAGGCTCCCAACAAATTTCTAGGTGTTTGTTCAGGAGAAAAGAAAGCTAAGGGCTAGTATATAATAATTTTAAGATTATAATTGAGTTGAAAATAAAATTTAACTAGAGTTTGACCCATCATTAATTGTAAATTGTATTTTTTCCTGTGTTGATTTTACAATCCAGATGCCATCTCCTTTTACAAAACAGTAGATAGCACTCAAAGGTGTTAGAATATATTCTTCCACTATATATATATATATATATATTCTGTGATCAAATCAATATAGAATCAGTCTATCCTATACGTAATGGATTTTTCACTTAATTTTCAACTTACTTAAGAAGTTTCTAAGTGCAGGTGGTGGTGATGCACGCCTTTAATCCCAGCACTCGGGAGGCAGAGATAGGCAGATCTCTGTGAGTTCGAGACCAGCCTGATCTACAAGAGCTAGTTCCAGGACAGGCTCCAAAGCTACAGAGAAACTTTGTTTCAAAAAACTAAACAAATAAAAAAATAAAAGGTTCTAGGTGGGCCAATGAACAATGTTTTCCGCAGCTGGGATAATGAAGCAAGGAAACAACCCCATTTTTAATGAAAGACAATTTTGCTGACAAATATTCTGAAATTGAACATTTAAAAAATATGGGTGTCTACTATTTAATCAAATGAAAGATTGGTCTCACATAAATCTGAACAAATTGTGAATGTCTTTTTATATAAGGGGCATGTTAGGAGCCACCCCAGCACACAAAATAATCTTCAGTTTAAGACTTCAGAAAAATGTACTATTGTAAATATTTTAGGAAGCTCGTGAATGAAGCTCCTGAAGAATTTGCTAGAGACTATTTTATTCTCTCACTGATATTGTCCTGTATTCATAATGGTTTAGCTGAAGACAACCTGGGGAAGCAGTGCGCCTCCTCAGTCTGTCCAAACATAGGGCAGAAAAACAAAGGTCTCTCCTCTCCTCCCACTTGCCGGTCTAAAAGCAGGATATAGAGACTCCTTATGGATAGATTGCTCACTGGCACAGAGACTGCAGCTGCCAGAAGTTTCCTGGGACAGCTTTGCTGTTACTTCTCCAAAATGAGGAGCTCTTGCTGAAGGTCTTCTAAACCTGGGCCATGAAACTAGGGCCTGAGTTCCTGAGGAAACCTCACAGGTGTTTTCTGGAGTTTATATTAACAAACTACAAATCTATTAAGAAGGAACCATATCCTTTGATGCTTTTGGATTTAGCTTCCTTTCTAATACGTGTAAGTCCAACTTCTTTTTTATTGTTCTAGGAAATGAAGGTAAGTAACTATAAACATGTCAATAGAGAAGGAAATCCGTTCTCCAAAGTGACTAACTTCCCTCTATCCCCCCCCTTGAAATCCCGTGAGTGCAGGATCATCTGAGTTGCAATCCTGACCATTTTCATTCCTCAGTTTCTTATTTGCTGGAAGGCTTTTTCATAATCAAGCACTGATTCAGTAATAGCGGCAAATAGGAGTCTCCATGCAAGAGAAACTGGAGTTTCCTAGCATGCACATGATTTCAAAAATAAAATCAAAAAATAAGGTGCCTTGAGATGCTGGCAGTTTGAACATTTGGAACCAAAAGCTCTTAATGTATATTTACATCCTAACTGCTCAACTTTACCCTACAAGCTTCAATTTAGGAAAAATATACAGTACTTTTGCATATAATGGTACCTTGTGAGCCCCTGAGTCAAGTAGAGAGGATTTAAATACAAAAAGGAAAACAGCCATTAAAAGCACTTACATTGGATGTGGAGGAAATAGTACAAAAGGATTACTTTCCTGGAAGACCAGGGTCAGAGACATGCCTATGGAGACCCAGGATCCCTACAGTGCTTAGGGAAGAGTCTGGCAGAGACGGGTGCCGGATGGGATGAAGGTAGGTTTTTCTTGGCCGCGGGTGAAGCTCTACAGACACATCGCCGTCTCGTGTTGAAGGTGAAGTCAACTTTTCTTCTGAGGCTGTGTTCAGATGCCTTCCGCTTGAGGGGGATTCTTTGGATTTGAGTTTAGATTTTTCAAGGTCTAGAAATTCAGGACACTGATAGAAAGAAAAGAAAATACGCTTTCATAATTTACTCCAAAAGCTAACTAAAATTATGTGTTTGTGTAATCCAGATGTGTTTGTTTTCCCCATTCGCTATATGTGGTTAAATGTACTGGCCAACACCTCTCTCCAAAAACAGAGCCCCAAAATTAAGGGTCTCTTATCTCAAGTGAAGAATTTTAATTTCACCCTGAAATAAGATTTAAAGGTTCAGTTTTTTTTTAAAACAAACAAACAAACAACAACAACAAAAAACTATTCACTTTGAGTTGTGTATAAGTGGGTTTTAATTCAAAATTTAGGACTGGATTAATAAATGTCTCTTGCTGATTAGTGTTATCTAAGAAGGAAAGCAACAAAGGAAATAAAACATCATTCCTGTCAGAAACCACTGCCTTAACCAACTGCAAAGAATAAAACACGTTGTGTGTATTTCTCATTCATTCAAAACCTCTAAGAGCTGAACTAACTTCCACATTTTGTAAAAAGTATCATTATTTTCCTTTTGACACAGTGACTTCTGTTATCATGTTTCATTTCCTAGAAAATTTTACATTCAGTTTCCATGCAGAAATGTACATAAGAGTGTCTATACATTCTTATCGAAATAGTCTTTCTTAGGTTCCATTGCCCATGATGCTGAAGTAACTGAGAGGGGCACTCTTAGACGATTAGAGTCACATGTTTTGTCTTACCATGGATATTATCATTCAAGTGGTAAAAACTTAGAGATACCTGGTGGCAAGTGGGGCACAAATGTGTTTGCCACATCTGTCTGGCTGCATTTGAACCTCAGATCGAGCCCAGTTACCTGCCCACTCTTTTCTTCTCCAAGGCCTCCCTACCCTGCCTTGTGGCATTGTAGGAAATGCCAGGTTTTCCTCTGATGTACTTTTTGAATTTTAATTCACCAAGCATGATTCCTCACCGTTAAAATCTATATAGTGCGCCAGTCCATTTAGGTTGATTCTTGAGTAATAGCATCCCCTCTTAGATAACTGTCAATGTTTAGGGAAAGGTGCTGTCCTAATGCATGAAAGCACAGTATGAAGAGTTGGGTGTTGTGCACCTGTAATGCCAGCACTGGGGAGGTAGGGACAAAGGGCTCCCTGGGGATCACCAGCCAGCAAGTCTAGCCAAATTAGTGTTGTTGGTGCATTGAGAGAGCTGCCGTTAGAATAACACACAATGTTGTATATGCTTGTCTCAAAAAATAAGATGAACTATCTAGAGAGAAACCTGATGCTTATCTTCTGGCGTTTACCACTCACTCCCAGCAACAGACAGACACACACACACACACACACACACACACACACACACGTAATTGGTACTGTTTAAATTTTTCTTTAAATCCATTGTTTGCAAATTTTAAGGACACAATGCAAAAACACAGATCCAGTTTCCAGAAACTCTGAGCAGAAGCAGATAGAAGTGGAAATTCCTATTTCTCAGTGTGAGTCTTACTCAGGTGACCCGGGAGATACACTCAAGGAGACACTCTTGGCTTTACCGTGTCTACACTCACTTGTGAGGAGGGGCTGAAACTCCGGTCAGTCTTAATGGATGCTCTGGGCTGACTGGTTCTCAGCAGCCGCAGGACAGGTCTCTGGTATTCCGCTCCTGCGGTTACCATGCTGTAGGCTGGAGGGACCACTGTGCTTTGCTTCTGCAGGAGCTGTAAGATGGTCTGGATGTCTGTTGTCATTTGGGATTCAAGTCTGCAAGACATGCGGAAAGGGGAAAGATAGTCTTAAATAGTCATGACCTGTAGGAAAGGTCAGTGCTGAGAAAGCATTGGCACTACCAACAAACAGAACTATGGGTAGCCCTGAACAGGAAAGACAGGAGCGGGAAGAGAGACTCTCTCCTACCAAACCCTTTCTGTGGAATGAATTACTCTGACTCAGACCATCAATTTATTATGCTCATACTAACAGGAAAATAGGAGTTATGTACAATAAGCTTTATTTCTACAAAACTTTATTGATTTTAAAATATAAATCACATTTAGAATATTGTGACCAATAATTATCTGATTTTGATTAGGTTTTTACTCTACTATTTATGAACTGTTTTTGCCCTCTTCACAGAAGAACTTGGTAACCCATTTCTTTTCTTTTATATTCATTTTTTATTTTTAGTCTATTGGTGTTTTGCCTTCATGTATGTCTGTATGAAGGTGTCAGATCCCCGAGAATAGGAGCTACGAACAGCTCTGAGCTGCCATGCAGGTGCTGGGGATTGAACCTGAGTTCTTGGGAAGAGCAACCAGTGCTCTTAACCACTGAGCCCCAGTAACATATTTCTTTACAATTACAGCACCTCAGGAAAACTTCTTATAAAATTTGTGTTTTCACTATGTGCTGGCTAATCTTATGTCAACTTGACACACAAACTAGAGTCATCTGAAAGGAGGGAACCTCAGCTGAGAAAATGCCTCCATAAGATTGGCTGTAGGACATTTTCTTAATTAGTGATCGATAGGGGTGGGTCAAGCAAATTGTGGGTGGTGCCATTCCTGGGCAGATGGTCCTGGGCTCTATAAGAAAGCAGGCTGAGGGGCTGGAGAGATGGCTCAGAGGTTAAGAGCACTGACTGCTCTTCCAGAGGTCCTGAGTTCAATTCCCAGCAACCACATGGTGGCTGACAGCCATCTATAGTGAGATCTGGTGCCCTAAATAAATAAATCTTTAAAAAAAAAAAAAAAAAAGAAAGCAGGCTGAGCAAGCCAGTAAGCAAAACTCCTCCATGGCCTCTGCATCAGCTCTTGCCTCCTGGTTTCAGCCCTGTTTGAGTTCCTGTTCTGACTTTCGTTGATGATGAACAGTGATGTGGAAGCATAAGCTGAATAAACTCTTTCCTCCCCATCTTGCTTTGGTCATGGTGTTTCCTCCCAGGGACAGACAGTAACCCTGACTAAGACACTATTTGACCTTGCCTCTCTCCCCTTCAAGGCAAGTTCTATATATGAGTCATCATACTTTCTTTTTTAAATTATTTTATTTTAATGATTAGCGCTCTTGAACATTAAATACCTTTCCTATCTCTGGTTCAGAGCTTTAATATTTCAGAGACAGAGGAAACTTAAGTTTAGTCGCTTCTATGACTCATCTGGCTTGCACAATGTACAAACAACCATTGCTTTCTCCAAAGCCCACCAGCAGTCAACCTTTCATTTAAAAATAAATTTCAAGACCAAACCACAAAATATAATTGGTTTGTGCCAGGTCCAAAGGAAACTCCAGTTCCCCAAACTCTAAAAGGCAGTCTAAATATCCGGGAATGAGCTCCACCTGGATTACAGAGGATCTCTGGCACTCAGATAAAAAGCTAGCGTTCCTCAGCAACTTGTGGAAACCCAGTCCCCATCTGCCAGGATTCATTTCCCTTACCTCTGGCAGAAGAACACAATAGCTTCCCATTGATGTATAACCTCCAGCACATATCGCTATATCAAGGTAGCCTCAGGCTTCCTCAGTCCCTACTCACAGGACTTGTTATATACCTCAGGTCCCTGCTGACTTTCCAGCCCTTCTCACCTCCTCCTGGACCGGAAACCCCTCCAGCTGATGGACTTCCCTGCCCTTCCTACTCTTCCCTCTCATAACCCAATGTTTCTCACTTCACTAACCCCCTGCTATTTTCAGCATGTTTTCTCTATCCCCTATCCCCTGTTTTCCCATTTCTTGCAGTTAGCTCTGGTCTTGTCTGTTCTTCTGCTCTGGACTTTTCCAGATGCCTCTGGCTGGTTTCTATCTCAAAAATAAAACCAAACGAAGCAAAAACTAAAACCTTCCCCCTTAACCACACCTCGGACTGCTCACGCCAGCTGTTCCTGTCACATACATCTGCTCTCGCGTACAGTTTATTCCCCGGTGTGGATGGCTTAAGATACGGTATTTCCTTGGTATAAGAACAAAATTTGCACCATATGCCTTATTTGTGCCTATGATTTACCACTGAATTAAAAAAGAGAGAGCTGTACATCTTAGAACTATTTGCCCTATTAAATAAATGTATCTATGGAAATTAGTTTTGTTTCAAAAAATGAAAATCTGGGAAACCTTAGAAAAGCTACACGTTATTTTTAATTTTAATTCTAAGATAGTATCTTCCTGTATAGGGAGGTCAGGCTAGCCTAGCACTTTCTTTTCAAGTCTCTGGGGTTGGTGGAATTACAGGCGTGCCAGACAATAGGTTCTTTTTACCTCTTAATAGTAACATTAAAATCTTCTTTCAAATTCAAATATATCCTTATAGATTTTCTTTCATTAGTAAATATGGCCAGAGAAAGCCTTAGTATTTTTCATACCAATAGCTTATAAAATATGTCTGATTGTGGCACATAAATGCCACAGCTGCATGCTGAAAATGAAAAAAATACAGTTCACCTAGCAGATGACTAAATGCCTGATGTAATTGTGGTACAAATTCAATAGAACCGAACGATTATTTTGTTGTTATGAATCGATTCCTCATCTCATACTTCAGGTTCAGTGCAAATTATGTCTGCATCAATAATTCTTCCCCCGTTTAACTCATTCAGAATTATTCTGTCCTGGGGCGAGACAGACCAGAGGTCTTGGGTTCTTGCTGAGGTCATTTCAGGTTTAACTAGAATTTGATCTCCTTGATGGAGATCCCACGGAAAACTCCCCAACTCTATTTATTCTAGGAACCCAAGGTTAGGATGTCCTAGGTAATTTAGCTTCTGTTAAACTGCCTGTTTGTGAGGGGCCCCTCCAGTTAACTGCTTGTCTTAGCTTTTGTTAAACTGCTTGTTTCTGCAACCGTCCCTCCTGCAGTCAGTGAGATGCTAGGGCGTGGTTTCTGCCTTTAAAAAGCCCTGTGTTCTGGACAGTAGGGGCCACACCTAGGTCTCCCAAACACTTGGGTGTGTTTCCAGCTGGCTTGAATGAAGAGTTTCAATTGGCTGTATACACTGTGTCTGAGTGTGTCATCTTTGTTGAGCTCCCCTAACAACTTCTCTTTCCCCCGAGCCCCGAATAAAATTCTAAATTCAAGCTTCTTCATGAATATTTCTACAAATTTAGCCTATTAATGATGACATCGAAGTAGTGAATGGATTGCATGATGCTCTTTACTCTAGTTGACAGGATACACTGTTGGAGGTGAAATGACTTCTCTGTGGCTATTGGAGTAAAAGCTTCACTGACAAGTCACATTGAAGATGATATTTCTGAGTCTGTTAAAGCCTTTGTCAGACAGTGATAGTCTTTGAGGGAAAAAAAGTCTCTTTAAAATAGGTTCTATTTAAATAACGTCAATGCAGAAACCTAGGCAGCTAGCTATATGCCTGATCGTTGCCGGCTGTGAGTGGGGCTTCTCACATAGAAGGGGAAGTAGCTGGTTTACAGTGAGACTGGACATAATTTGTGCTAATACTACATACGACTAGACTTTCTCTATCAACTTGACTTGGCTTTTGCAAGGAAATTTTGCCTAAGGAAGACGAGCATAGGTCAGGAGCTGGGTTTTATTAGCATAGGAATAGCTACTACTCAGCAAGTCTTGACTTCTTCCTGATCAACCTTCACCAAGTCTCACTAAGTCTTGCTTCTCTTCTCCTTTGAATTCCAAAGCAATATGTGATGAATTTTGTGCAATCCTACTTTTTTTTTTATTTTTATGGGTTGGATCTAAATCGCTATCTCCAGAAGCCTGATATGTTGAAGGATTAGTCTCAGGCAGGTTAATCATGGAGAAGTGATTGGACCACAAGGGTTCTGACCTAATCACTATATGAACCTATAGGTGGATTTGTAATTTGATGGCACTCCCGGGAAGCAATGGAAACTGTCTGAGTTGGGGCCAAGTTGGAGGAAGTGCATCAACAAGAGTGTGCCCATGGGACCTATATCTTGGTGTAGGCACCTTTCTGTTATCTCTGTGTTTCCTGGGTGCCATGACATAAGCTGTGCTCACCATGTTTTCCGTACACCATGTTCTCTCTCACCACATTGCTCAGTAAGTCACAGAAGACAGGGTCTGAAACGGAGGCAATGCAAAATGTGCCTCCTTTGGAATTGCTCCTCTAAGCTGGAAAAATGAGCACAGTTCCCTTTCTTGAAGGCCCAGACTCCAAAGTCCCGTAAGCATTGTACTTCGGTGTGTCCTTTCTGAGACTTGATGTATGTGACTGTCCCTCAGTCTCCTTTCTTACATTATTTTTAGTGCTTTACAAAATGATTCTTTTATCTTTTGTGATTATAAAATAATTATGTCATTTTGTTTGCCCTGCCTCCCTCCAAACCTTCCCATATACTTCTTTCAAATTCATGGCCTCTTTTTTTCATTAATTGTTTTTATATACATATATGCATATTATATTATGTATACACTTACATTCCTAAACACCTAAGTACGATCTTGTGTATATGTTTTCAAAACTTTCAAAAATGAATTAGGTGTTTGATATTTGGGTTGGGCATTTCAGCAAAGGAGAGTATGGTAATGGGTGTCTGCACAATGTACAGTATTTATTTTCATGTTATGCCTAGGGTCTATTTGCTGAATTATAAAGGAGTCTTTTGAGAATAAGTAAAGTACTTTGAAAGAATAAAGGGAATTAAACATAAGTCCAATTTTTCTCTGTTTTTAAAACACAAAACAACCCAGCTTTAGATTTTTTTTTTGTTAGCATAACATAAAGTTGTAGAAAAGGAGACCTGCTATCAATCAGGCTTGACATTAGGTGGAAAGGAGAGATGAGACACCATGAAGAGTGATAATTGATTCGAGCTCATTATAGACAGAATCCATGTGAGGACCAGAGTCCGGATTCCCAGAACCCACAGGAAAAGCTGGGCAGATGTGGCTGCCATCTGTAATCCCAGCACTCAGCAGACAGAGAAGGGAGATTCTCCGGCAAACCTGGATAGCTATGGTAGCTAACTGACAGCTTCTGAGTTCAGCCGAGGAACTGCGAGTGAAGAAGTAAGTTAGAAAAAAAATCAAGATTGACACCTGGTGTCAACTTTGGACCTCCACAATTGCACACATGTGCACACAGCATAACCCTCACACGCGCATCCTCATACATTACATATATACATATTACTATGTAAACAACAGAAAAGAAAGCGAAGGACATGGATAATCGATTGTAACAGTAAACAAAGCAGTACTTCATGTGGTCGTGGAAGGCAAACACATTGCTTTGTGCGTTCTGCAGTGGAAAGGCCACTGACCACAAGTTTTACATAGTTTAGGTCATCTTATTTGTGCTGCTTAGTCAAGCAGCACTGAACATCCCTGGCAGCCTGTTAAAATGTGGACTCTGCAACTCCCAGCCCTTCTGTCTTACAGTTGCACTTCTGCAACTTACCCAGCGACCTGAGTGCGTATTTAAGCTTGAGAAATTCTGCTGTGGGATCAAACATTTGCAATTCCCCCAACTTTGTATATATCTAGGCACACTATATAAATATTTAAGAACATCTACATAAACCTTTAAGCCTACATATAATTATTATTATATTAATTGGCCGTTAATGCAAAAAATGTGATATAGCAAGGAAGATGGGTAGTTATGAAAGAAGTGGAAAGAACTTACCATCCTGGTAGCTCTGGGTTGTATCATCAGGTTTCAGGTAGCATGCCTTTCATGAGGCTTATAGGAAATGCATTAATTGCCCACTTTGCCTCTTTTTAATAAATCATGCTGTGGCCTTTGAGATACTTGCCTTCTAGTATACTTGAAGGTCAACACCGAATAAAACACATTTCCAAACACACTCAGGGAAGCTATCAGAATCTTCATTTTTCCTAGAGTTTTCTTTTGAGGCAAGGCCTACTACGTAGTCCTGGCTGGCCTGGAACTCGCTATATGGATCAACCAGTCTCAGAACTCAGAGACTTGCTTGTCTCCTCTAGATGTTTTTGACCAATTTAACTTTAAAGAACTGAAACGGTCTTGAATAAAGCGTTGCCTCTTTCCCCAAACTAAAATTATTCCTCATATTTGTCTAGATCAAGAGAAGGGGTTGGGGGACCCAAGTCTTGCTTTAGCTTGCGATGCTTTAAAAACATTAATATTTTTGAAGTTGATTTAATAACCATTTTTTCAAAATGTCACAGCTCAGGGTGAATTCAGGAACAACAACTAAATAATATACAAGAATTAAAAGAAGGAGGTTGCCTGTTAAGAAGTCTAATGTAAATTACTTTGAGAGCAGGAGGTGTTTTAATGATAACAGTGCAGATGGTACACGAACGGAATGGTAAGCTAAGGGAGGGTGCTTGGTGGCAAAAGTACCCTAAATTCCATGCTCCTTGGTCTTCTTTATTTATGTGATGTACATACATAAATTCCTCTTTGGCTTCAAATGCTCATTTACCTGTTAAGTTGTTCTTGAAGTAGATCTAACCTTTGCTCCACTTCCCCATAGGTGAGGTCACTTTCAGTCTCAGAGATCCCCCAAGCAGCTCTCTGAAGTCCTGGCGGACTGCTTTCTTCAGGCTGAGCCCTGGCAGGCTCTCTTTCCCAGCTGTGTGCATCAGTGATATCTGTGGGAGAGAGCAAGACAGATGTCAGTTTCTTTGGAAGTCCCTTGGAGATACAGTACAAAAACCCCTGCAAGGCAGACTAGGCGCATCTCCAGGCATAATCCAAGACAGAGAGAAACACAGGAGCTCAAAGACATGGCAATCACCATCTCCAGTCTGTAGCAGAATCTTAACCTTAAGCTGTCTAGCTTACCTCCCCCATCTCTTTTCATAGGGTTCACAATCTACAACAGGACATAAGATTTTTTTCCCCCAGGTTATGATTTTTTTCCCATCTTTTTGTTAGTGCTGAGAAGACATGATGGACAAATTCAAATAGATCAAACAACTACTATTTAATTGGGAGAAGATAGCAAGTTTGTTTACAATGCTTTACCCAGAACATAAGAGTGTTAGCACCCCTACACATAAGGTAATTTCCATACATTATGGTTCTGCTTGAGCCCCAGTAGAAGGTCAGGAGGGCACTGTGGGTCTTCTGGGTGTTTGGGGAAGTCTTAAATGTGATGGCTTTGTTGGGAGCCTAGCCAGTTTGGATGTTCACCTTCCTAGATATGGACGGAGGGGGGAGGTCCTAGGTCTTACCACAGGGCAGAAAACCCTGACTGCTCTTTGGACTGGAGAGGGAGGGGGAAAGGAGTGGGGGGAGGGGGAGAAGGGTGGGAGGAGGGGGCGTAGGGTGGGAGGAGGGGGAGGGAAATGGGCGGCTGGGAGGAGGTGGAAACTTGTTTTTTTTTTTTTTCTTTTCTCCTTTTCTCAATAAATAAAAAAAATACAGAAGCAAAAAAAAAAAAAAGTCCTCTGCTGCTCTTCCATGCTTTCAACTTCCTTAAAGGTTCTTTTGTGCTACATTTAATATAGTCACATTGCTTTCTAGAATTTTCTTTTTGTGAACCTTTATTATAAATACCTTATGTTAATATACTTTAAAACAAACTTCTTATGTGTTCAATTCTACTTTTCTGGTGTGCCAAGTGTTAAATTCCAGATTCTGCTAAGCATGAGGAACTGAAGACAAAGACTGTGAGTTCAACTCAGAATGTCCGTGGTCATTTTTCATATAATGATTCATTACATAAATTATATATTTTCATATAATGATTCATTACATAAATTATATTTTTCATATAATGATTCAGTAACCTCTCCTAAAATCTCCAAATATATACTACTTTCTTCCTCATTTTTGTCAAGAAATTTGATGCTTTGAACCCACTTTCTTCTACAAAATGTGTGAACGGTAAGGAAATAAAACCGGTGAAGAAATGCAACTTGACTTGGGAGATTATCTCAGGGATAAAGAAAAGCAAATTTTTTCCTTCATGGGAGAGCTGGTGGGAGGGAAGATGTCCCTCAAGTGGGTCTTCTCTTTGCTTCCGAACTAGCTTTGGGTCATAGAATGTGGTTCGAAAGACATTTTAAAAGAAAGTCTTGACAAATAGCTATGGTTAAACGGCAAGGAGAGTTATTACATAAGATATGGAATTTACATCCTTTGCTATTTTTTTAAAAAAGGACTGAAAGTAACTAAATCTGGCAGGATTAGCGATGAGTCTAGAAATAGGGAACAGATCTGTGAGACTTCCTTTCCTATGGTTTCTCTGAAAGCACTCTGGTGGGGGGGAGGGTGCCTTGTACTCCCCCTTTCTGAGCAGATGACAAAAAAATATTCTTTTTCCATGAGTTTTCTCTCCCTATCTTTTATCACTGGGTGTACAAAAAAAGTCTCTAATGATGTGCTTTTTATTTCTGTCTCAGTAGGGGAGGCTATAAGGCAGGAATTAGCATAACCAAAGACAGCATGAGAAAAACAAGGCCAGGTTCCTTGTTTTGTTGAAATGGCTAACAAACCTCAGAGACTTCTCTGTGACATCCAGAGGAGGCTCCTGATTATGGCATCTGTAAAGCCCGCAGGATCTTGGTGTTCCATGCTTTTCTACAGTGTCCGTGTATCGCTTATTTTTCCGTCTTACCGGACAGGGAGAAACGCGAATACAGAAGTGACAGGGCGATTTTCCTGGAGAAGTATGCTTGGTTGTTCACAGACATTTGCACCACTTTAAAATGCAGACCCACAACCGAGTGCCTTGGTAAACTACGTTTCCTACTCTGTGTCGGTGATGCTAAATCAGCATGGAGAACGTGCGCAAGGAGCTTGGAGATGCCAGGCACCGGGCCCCTCTTGATTCTCAACAGCCAGTTCTTGCAGGGACATTACTTTAGAGAGGTTGAGAAGTGATAGCATTGAAGGCTATGCAGTGTCCTCATGAGCTCGGTGCCAAGTAACCTCATTGAATTTCTGCCTCTGCCTAAGAGCCCCCTCCTTCTCCAATTACATAGCACATTGATTTTTAAATGACTCTGGTGAGTCGCATGCAGTAACTTATGGAGGATAGTGCTTTTCTTTGATGTTTAAGAAAAGGATTATCTTAGCAGAAATGAGTAAAATATGTACTGTGAGATTGAGGCTTCCTTCATCACAACTTAATTTTTAATTGAAATTTAGAGATATGTTATTAATTTGATTTAATGGCAGAATGAAAGCTAAAGAGTTCAAAGGGGGAAACCCTGGTTGGTTGTCTTAATCAAATGAGCATCCTTGTAGACACTTTCTAAAAATAGCTCAGACGGTATCTGCACTGGTTGCCTTGGAAAATGTTGCCATAGTTGCAAGACACATTTCTGCAAATGGATGAACAGAGGGTAAACCTTCATTTTCAGAGTTCACAGTTTCCCTGGAGTCTACACTTGACCTCAGCACTAGGAAGGCCAGAATCAATTTAATTTTTTTTCTTTTAAAGTTTTGCTGAAATGACCCCTTCTTTGGGATGACAAGTCTCAGAATGCAAGGGAGTGAAACTGCCTATTGATAATTAAACGAAACAGTCAGAACCCAGCAGTTTGATCTGCAACAATTATACCTACATTTACATATCGAAGCTCATTACTAATACACAGCCTTGCACTTTGAAAGTTTCTGGGGAATGATTTTTTTCAGTGAATCAAGTTTTTAAATTCTTCACTGTAATTATATTAATTAGTCATGTTCAATGCATGTCATCTTGACTGAAGCTTTATGTCATCAATTCCATTTGTCAATAGGCATGCATATTTAGCTATGCATTATCAAGATAATTATTCGTGACTGGAGTGTGGATTTCATTATGAATTTTTGAAAACATGGATGTTTGGACATGTTAAAATCTCCTGAAAATATAATTTGTTGGGCACAGAAAAGAGTTAATTAAAAGTTGGAAGAAGAAAAATTATAAAACGAACGGCGTTTGAATTCACTGTCAGGGAGAATCATTATAAAGTCAAATAAAATCTCAAAAATATCTTTAATGACTTGTCACTTGAGAGCCTAATATTCATGAAGAAAACATGTTTTTACAAAAATCATCTTAAAATCATTTTGTCCATAGTAGGTATTGTTCAGTGAGTTCTTCAGAACTCTGACTTCCTGGATACAACCTGTTTTCTATTTTTAGTCCTACCCAGAATCCATTTTCATAAATAACTAAAATGGGACATTTGGTAATCACATCTAATATTCCATTCTTCCACTGTGATGAATGAGATACTATTTCCATGCATTCCATCAAGATTTTAGGCTGTCTAGAGGACATTTGCATATATTCTTAGCTTATTGCCATGTGAAATCACGACAAAAGCTTATGTGACATGGTGGGGAAGATAGGGAAAGGAACTCTAGGAAATTAGCAACCCTCGCCATCTTGTCTCAACACACTTGGTTGTTGGACATTCCTCCGAAATGATGGTGATGACAAGGACTGCCTGCCTTCTCAGTGGCATAGTTTTCTTTCCTCCTAGCAAAGAATCCTGGTTTTCTTCATTTATGTTATAATCTTTTGATGTTTCATAATACCGTCTTTAAAAAGATTTATTTATTTTTATTATGTGTATATATGTGTGTGCTGCTTGTCTGCATGTGTAGACAATGCACATGTATAGAGAATCCATAAAAAGACAATGGATTCTCTGGAACTGGCGTTACATGCATTGGTGCACCGCTAGATGGATATGGGAGATAGAAACCAAGCTCAGGCCCCTGGTAAGAGCAACAAGTGCTCTCAATGTCCTAGCCAGCTCTCCAGCCCTGTGAGAGGCCTTTTCAGTGTCCACATTTAAATTAAATAAGTAAATAGTTGGAAAATAAAAACCTAGCAGAAAATATTAAGTAAAACTTAAGATTCGATCCCAGAAAATTTTATTTACAATTTATGGTTAAATAATCCTAATCAGTTGATTAGATAACATTGATTCTATCTTAAAGATGAATAAATTGGACCCTGAGGTTGATCAAGCAATTTGCCTAAAGTCATACAGGATGGCAGAGCTAATTTTTATAATCCAATAAGTCTGACCCACATCTCCAAGTTCACATAGATAGCAAGATCTAGCTAGATGTAGAGATCTGGTACACTGATTGTTCATCCAGTAACATTTTTAAAGTGTTGTTTCATATCCTTTATCATAAATTCTGAAAACGAAAGCACACTGCTCAGTTCTTGTGTATTTTCTACAACAGAGCTTGCATTATTCCTTTTGAAGGAGATGTGAAACAAGAATGGTCTCAAGAATATGTTTTATTTCAAGCTATTCCTCATCTTCATACTTCACAGTAAAACACAATTGGATGGAGCTTCTATGTTATAAAGTTATTAAGGCTGAAGTTAAGAATTGGTACTGAGGATGAATATAAAAAAAACTTTAAGCTGGGCGGTGGTGGCGCACGCCTTTAATCCCAGCACTCGGGAGGCAGAGGCAGGCGGATCTCTGTGAGTTCGAGGCCAGCCTGGTCTACAAGAGCTAGTTCCAGAACAGGAACCAAAAGCTACGGAGAAACCCTGTCTCGAAAATCAAAAACAAAACAAAACAAAACAAAACAACAAAAAAACCCTTTAACTTGCTAGCTCTCAGCAAACAGCCTCTGATCCGCCCTTCCTATAACCAACAAACTGCCAATAGCGCTGTTCTTCTTAGTCTTATACTAAGTTTAATTGGCCATAAAAATTTCCCAAACTAAAATTTATATATGGGCAAACCCTATAGGCCATCATTCTTTCCCCCGTGGCTTTGTAGTTATTTTCCAAGAACTACAGTTCCCAGAATCCCAGGAAGTCACCTGGTCTAATGTGGGGCATACAGGTTAACTTTCGGTCTAACGTCAGAAGAACCTGGACTCGTGCGGTTCTTCGGTTTTGAAAAGCAACCATCTCCCATCTAGTGATGAGGAGAGAGTGTTGACGCTCAGTTACCTCTGCAAGAGTGGCTTCTTTTATCCATGTGGATTCTTCCTGAGGGGGGCACTGTTTCTTCACCGTGGAGTCGGGTTGACTTCACCTTTCTTGGAGTAGAGTCTATGGTTCCCAAGAAGAGTGGCTTTTGTTCATCATCGATGGAGGAGATGAAGGACGACGACCTGCTTTTCCTTTCTTCGAAGGGCTTTTTGGAACCCTGATAACGCCTTATTGTATCTGTGGAATCGTCGGGATCATTTGTGCTGTTTTCTTTGCTAAAATCTATCAAAGAGAGGTTATTTTCATAGTAAAAAATCAAATGTGGGACCTTGTGCACATTATACTAAATAGCTGTAAGCAAACTGCTGTTTACTCGTGGAAAAATGTAGCTGTGTGGACCCTGCTAAATTCAAGGGTTATTAGCTTATCTTCACGAAGTAAATCACTCATTTCAAAATTTAAAGACATCAAGCAAGAGTGAGTTTATGTGGAAGAAAAATGATACGAAAATTAAAAATCACACACAGTCAAGTCTTATTTAGTCTTAGAATCAAGCATATTATTTCTTGAGGAAAGTGGAGAGACTAGAGAAAATGTGTCCTAATTCTAAAATATCACCAACGATACAGCTTGTTATTTTTTTTTTAACCTTTATGCCATATCATGTGTGACAATCATTCACACATTGTAAAGGTCAAATCTGGAAGTCACTTCAGGAAAGTCAGGCAGGCAAAGTTTCAACCTTAGCTTAGTAAATGGCCTTGACAATTTAGGGAGTTTGATTGTGTAGAACCTTGCAAAGGATATGAAGCTTAACTACAGTAATTGAGGTAAGCTTCTTTACCTAATTACACTAAGGCCACTGATGCATACTGACTACTTCATAGAGAAATGTCAGGATAATTTGAGCCCCAAAGGTTGTTGTGTTAGAACATATTTCAGCCAGAAAAACTCAGAAACAAATCTCCAAACTTGTTTCTATTAGTGTCCTGGGGAGAGAGTGCAATTCTCCATCTGGTTCCTGCTAATAACCAACCAACAAAACTCCAAGAGGTATATCATTTTCTGGAGAAATTTTGAAGCCTGTGTCCCTATCCTCTCTGTGCCTGATGTGCTCATTTCGTTATTTATAGAAGGCCAGATGAACAGATTTAAGGCCACTCCAGAGAAACTTCCAACTGCTTTTCAGAATTCCCATATGGCAGAGAAATGAAACAAGGATCCTCCTTTCCCTCTTTTTAAACAACAACTTATAATTTAAAAAAAATATTAAAAGCCAGAAAGCAGCTCAAGGTAAAAATGTTCAGTGTTTAAAAAGTAGTTTCATCTGGAAGTATGTGGTCTGTCAGTCTAAGTCTAGCAAATGCAGAGAACCTAATGTATTTTCTTAAGGCATCACACTTGTTCGGCCATTCCATCAATGCTGTGAACACTGCACACCCTCACGCTGTCCAGCAGGATAGTGACGACTACTACTCCGAGATTCATGGGTAGCCACTCAACTATCAATGTATGTGTGAATATTCTGATCAACACATGCAAATGTCCTTCTCTTCAGGATCATTGACCCAACTCCCCATAGGCTTCCAGACTTCATCCTTCTCATCATTCTCTATTTTCTTTATCTGTTCTCTTGAAGAACCTTTGGAAAATATCATCAACATTCTCCCCCTTTATGAGCACATCACTTCAATCCTCAAAAAAACAACTTAATTTATTTTCGCCAAATTTATTTTAGTAAGTTTGAGAAAAGAATAAAAGCTTAGCTTTTCTAAGTTTCCCTGTTTTAGATTTCCGCAGCCTGGGTCTCAGTTTCACTGTTCTAATTTCTCACAGCCTGGGTTGCTAGTCCCAACTAACCCTTTTGTAATTAATAATCTGGGCAGAGTGGTATTTGTATCAACCCAAGCTTCCCATCCCCTTAATATTGTCATTCTTTGTAACTGTATCATGGCGTTTGTTCCTAGAGGAACCAAATTTAAATTAACCTAACCATCGATTCATGTGCCTCTCATCCAAGTGTGGGTAATTATCGTCAAGACATATCACCGGCTACTAAGATACGTGGTCACATTTGATATGTAGTGTTCTGTAAATTTTCAAATCCCTACATGTGGCTGTCTCAGCAGTTCAGAGGATTTCTTGATTTTCCAAAGGACCCAGGTTTGGTTCCCAGCACTCATAGCCATCTATAAAGCCAGCTCGATGGATCTAACAACTTCTTCTCACCAGCTTTGGCACAAGGCGCGTCGCACATGGTACACAGACATACAGGCAAACACTTGAACACATAAATAAAATAAATAAATCTTTAAAATATTAAATCTCATACGAAAAGACGTTCCATGTCACCTTCTACAAAGGCCCAACATTAACTTACTAACTCATGGCTTCATTTCAGTTGTTTAGACATAAGATATTGTTTAACATGAATGAATTAAAACAGGCTGATTTCAATTTAGGAGAGGTACACAGACTGTGATGAGTAAAGAATTACAAATATTTAGCTCAATAGTTTAAAATGCCATTTATTTCATACACATAGGACTTACCTCTTGTGACAATTAGGTTTTTTTTTTGTTTGTTTTCTTTTTTGTTTTTGTTTTTGGTCAGCTTGACATAAACTTGAGTCATGGGGAAAGAGGGACTGATGTGGGAGGTCATTCTGTCTATGTGTTGGTTTTATTGGTTAATGAATAAAGAAAACTGGCTTGGCCTGTAGCATGGGAGGAATAAGGTGCAGTAGGGAGAAGCAATGGAACCACTGGAGACAGAAGCTGGGAACATTACCTGGTAAGCCACTGCCACGTGGCGATACACAGAATAATAAGATGGGTTAAATTAATATGTAAGGGTTAGCCAATAAGAAGCTAGAGCTAATGGCCCAAGCAGTGATTTAAATAATATGGCTACTGTGTGATTATTTTGGTTCTAAGCTAGCCAGACAGCCGGGAAGAACAAGTAGCCTCCTACAACAAGGGACTGGCCCATAGGGGATTTTCTAGCTTAATTATTGATGTGGGAGGATCCTGGCCAGTGTGAGTAGTTCTACTGTTGGGCAGGTAGAACCTGTTTGTATAGGAAAACATGGAGCCAGGTGGTTCCGGATTGTATAGGAAAGTAAACTGAGCAAGCCATGGAGAGCAATCCAGTAGGCAGTGTTCTTCCCCAGCCTCTGCTTCTCCTTCCTGTTCTAAATTCCTTATCACCTCTCCACGCCTCAATGATGAACTCTAAGCTGTAAGCCAGCTAAACTCTTTCCTCTCCAAACTGGCCCAGTCTTTTATCACAGAAATCCCATTAGCAAGAAGTTCAGGCAAATGAATCAAAAAAAAAAAAATGGAAAGAATTTGATGTTCTTGAATGTTTCTGCATTCCACTAGATTATTGCAGTCTGTGTGAACAGCTGCTTTGAGAGAGCCCCCTCCAAACAAGATTTTCTGTTTAATACTAGCTAAATTAAAACTTCATTTTCTATCATAGAAAATGGAAATAGAAATGACAATCTACTTGTAGCCTGAAAATAGAAATTGTCATGTTTGGTCTGGTAGCTGACAGGTGTAATCCATGCGATTGAGCTGTTGGCGTGCACTGTTGTTAGCCTTCAAGTACTAGATTTTGATGGCCTGTCCCATTTCTGCCTCTCTGTAGAGAAACTGATTTGATAGCCATTAAGCAGGATTATAAAATGCCTTTCTTCATTCTCCTCATATTCTGCATAGGCATTCCAAATATTGAAGATAGATGGTGATTACATTCTGAAACAAATCTGAGGATATTTATGTTTTCCCCTTGTGTATACATGAGATCACATAATCACCCATCACAATCGCTTTACGAAGAATTCTTTTCTGCTTGTTTAAGTTGATCCCTGTTTTCTGAATCGGAGGACCATAGGGCCAGCAAAGCCACCCCCCTCCCCCCCGCGACCCCACACAGGACATAATTATACAGCGTGTGTGGCTTTCCTTGTAGGTAACTGTAGCTTTAGGATGAATTCGAGTTAATGAAATTCAACTTTTTGATGGAGTAGCTGACGCAGCTGCCTTACGAACGATAATAGAAAAAGCTTCCTTGCCAAAAAGTCCGGGGATAAATTCTTAAACTCCCTCTGTCTTTTACAAGAACTTCCTTTCAGATTAATTACAACTTTTATTAGTCAGACCCAACAGGGAGACATAACTCTTGGTCAAAGAGAGACATTTAATGAGGTTTCTAGGCATTTGGGCTTTATGTCTCCCACTGGTGACGATTTGGAGGTAGTCTGAGTACTCTCCTGCTAGTTAGGTTAGGAAAACATTTTATTGGGAACCTAACGCCAGGAAAACACTTCTTCACTTGTCATCAAGTACCTTAGGCTTAAAGGGGACCCTAAAGTAGGCTGCCATACAAATACTTGATTAAATAGTCTTACAAACTATTTAGAAAGAAAAGATTCGTTTGGGGAGATGTCACAGTTTTATTTAGGACAAATAAGTTCTAAAACTCAGTAGTAAAGCAAGATAATGACAGTCAACTCATGGCGTGCTTAATACTTCCTGGGAGCAATCTTAAACATTCTTTCCACACAGAAGAAAGAAGTAATGGTTATGCTTGTGGCATCTCTCTCTCTCCCCCTGCAGTGTGTGTGTGTATATCCAAATATCACATTATATACTACTGTTACAGTTGTACACAGCTTTTGCTTTTCAAACATGCTTGTTTCTAAAGATCTTGAAAAGAAAGACAGGTTTCATATATATGCCACTAAAATGGGTAATACGAGTTATGTTGTTTTGTGGGAGATCTATTTATTTATTAAGACATATGTAGCCACTAGTTAGCCCAGGACTGTCCTGAACAATGTATATCACCCCGCTCCTCCTTCCCAAGTGCTGGGATTATAGGCATACATCACAGTGATTGGACATTATTTCTTTTTGAGAAAGACAATCTGGAACCCAGACATCAAATTATTTTGCCACTTTATTTAAAGGATTGATTTTTTTAAAAAATTAGCTTTATACCCCGTCTTGCTCATAATATAATTTTAACAATATATGCATTTATTCCCTTAGTTACTTTCATTGATGTTATTTTCTTTTGAGGAATACTTTCAAAGTGTGTTGCATTCTGGCATACAATATGAAATAATTAAACATATAAAGTAACACTACTTACTGTTATCAGTAGAAATGGAAATTGTAATGGTCTCAGGGTGCTTGTATAGTGCTCGGAGGAACACTGAATTTTTAATCCTACGTTCAATGTGGGACTACGTACACCCACTGGAAGAAGGTGATAAGCAGCATCTTTCTAATGATTTCCCTACAGTCAGCTGTCACAGGCAAGCCTTTTAACACCATTTTCTCTTGTATTGTTTAAATATTTATTGACTGTTTTTCATTTTTGGCAGTCTGTTATTGATAACAAGCTTTGCTGTGATTGCCAGCAGCTGTGGGAGTCCTCTGATCTTGGGGAGATGATTATTAGGTATACAAAATCAAGACAGCATATGTATTTTTCTTGTAGTAACAAGTCTAGGATTCTAGGAGAACTTCCACTTGGCTAACAATGCTTATTTTCTTTCTGATGCCACATATTTTTCAGGTGAAACTTCATTGAGGCTAATTATTTACTGTATCTTTGATTTTTAACATTTTCAAAAGGGAACGGAGGGAGCATGTCCATGAAGGACGAGGAGAAGCCAAGGTAGGTACATCTGCTGATTCTGAGTGCGAACTTGGGCAGGGCCAGCCAAGCTTGAGCTGTCTTCCAGAGGCTCACACTTTCTGTTCCCTCCTCCTTTGATAACATTCAAGGCAACCTGTGCTTTAGGTGAAAAATGCCCCAGCAGTTTGTTTTCCTGGAAATTCACAGTATCAGCAGGTGCGGTAGGTACGTGATGGTTGCTGCTTTTACAGCACCAGCAGGTTCTAAATAGTAAAACCAATTAAAGAGTTCCCCCTTTCTAAACTATCATTTTTTTTCCATGCTTACCGTTTGCTACAAAGACAGAAAAGCAAGTTCTACAGAATTCAGTGGAAATCTTTATTTTTACTGCTAATCAGTAAAAAAGGAGTGATAAAAACAGGAAAGCAGAGATAAAGAGACATTAGCTGTAATTCAGAATTATTTGGTTTGTCTGTTAAAACTAGTGACATTTTTTTCTTCTAAGTAGAAAGAAACTTCTTAAAACTAAAAAACAAAATAAAACAGAAAACCGGTCTAAGTAAAGTACCTAAGAGCATTTAGCACACAACAGATACTCAATGCTTGTTTTATAAGTGAATGAGTGATTGACTTACATCTATAACATTGCTACAATTACTGACCTAATGGTCATCGATACTCCAATCATCTATTAGTGACTACTTTTTTACATGCTGTCTACAGAAGGAGTTGAGCAGAACACTCTAAATATTTGATCATGTAAATTTTGTTGGTATATATACACACATATGTATGTGTGAATGCTTGGGTATGGAATGGTACCTTATGTACACATACACACATATATACCAAAATACAACTATGTATTTCCTAGTTTACTATCCACAATACTTCCTTCCTGTGTTAATCATGCCACTGTACTAGTATTGTATGTATTTTATTGTGTGCACATAATATTTTAAATGAACTATTCCCAAGACCCAATTCATCACTTTAGTAGACTTGAGAGTAAGCATAATCCAACTTTGTAGACCACTTAAGTGGAAGTGATTTTTTATTGTTTCCTTCATTAGTTTATTTTGCCCACCCATTGCAGTTTCCTTGGCAACAGAATACATCACTGAAGCATCATTTTGTTTCTTGTTTTATGTAGCAAGAATAGGACCAGGAGAACCTTTATCCAGCAACAGATGGAAACAGAGGCAGAGTTCTGCATCAGAGCACTGGACTGAGCTTCCAAACTCTAGTTGAAGAGTGGGAGGAGTAAGAATATTAGCAAAGAGGTCAAGGCCATGATGGGGACACCCACTGAAACAATCTACCTGAGCTAATGAGAGCTCACCATCTCTAGCCTGACAGGGAAAGTACATGCATAGGTCCAAACTAGTCCCTCTGAATGTGGGTGACAGTTGCATGGCTGGGCCAGACTGTACAGCCACTGGCAGTGGCACCAGGATTTATCCCTACTGCTGGTACTGGCTTTTTGGAACCTATTCTCTTTGGATGGATACCTTGCTCAGCTGCCTAGATATAGTAGGGAGGGTCTTGGACCTTACCCTCTCTGTGGAATGGATGGGGGTGTGGGTGTGAGGGTTAAGTGGAGGGAACGGGAGGGGGGAGGAGTGGGAACTTGGTTTGGTATGTATAATGAAAAAAGATAGTTGTTTTCTTTTTTTTTAAGAAAATAAAAAATATAAAATAATAAAAGTAGATTCTACTTCCATCTTGGAAGCTCTAACATCTCTACCTATGCTGATCGACCCTAGTCATGAGAGATCCTAGGTGCCTGTCTCCCAGAAGTTAAAGGAGGAATTAACCCCAACCTTCAGATCTGCTGTGACAATTCCTTCCTGTTGGGAAGTGGGTTCATTTTCTCAGAAGAAATCTGAAGCTCATGAAGACAGACTATCTACATCAACAAATTCCTTATGTTTAATCAGCTTGGCAGAGGTCCTGGCCATTTTTTTTTAAAGATGCTGTTTGTGCATGATGAGGTGGACCTGCTAAGGGCTAAAACCTAAAAATTGTGAACATCTTGTTGAGAAGGCACTTGGAAAACAGACAGGATTTTACCTCTGTTTACCCATCTCCGATGCACAGACTCTTCTTGTCCCTGTTGTCTATGTAAATTGATTTCATAAGACGTCAATGCTCTTGGAATACTACCTTCAAGGATCTGTCTCATAGAAGCAGTAAGGTAACACTGTAATCATAAGTACATTCCCTGTGAAACTTCTAGTTTATTCAGCCCTGGGTTGATCAGTATTAGAGAATCCTCTGGAAATTCTCTACTACTGTACATTGGCCTGTTTTATGTGCGCCCCCCTCCCCGACAGAAGACAATTTTATCTGACAAAATATGGGATGACTGGTCACCTAAAGAGTATTAGATTGGGGTGACATGTACTAAATTTCTCTCAGCAGAATTATGCACTTGCCAGCAGCAGCCTGGAATTCCAAAGGCTTTGAAAAAAGGCTGTGAAGCTCTGGATAATGGGAATTAATTGTATTTTCACATTGTTGAACTCATGGTAACATACTGGCATGCTAGGAAACTTCAGAATGATACAGGAAGGCAAATCTCCTGCTATCTGCACTTTATATAAAACATCTCAGAAACTAAGGCTGTGATTAAAAGGAATGATTTCAACATCAATAGAAATGTCTGGGTACACGAAGCCTTGTGAATTGTGACCCGATTTCAGGGCCTTATCAGAAGATAAAAACGTGAGATTATTTGCCTTGAGAATGGGGAAACTGAACAAGATTGAAAGAGGATTTAATAAATCTTCAACCCTTTGGAGAACAATGGTACACAGGCTACACATTGCCAGGTTGTTCTCCATTTCCGGTGAGATAAAACCAAGAGATTAACACCAGGATGAGGGAATCAGATTAACTCTATGGAAAAACAGCTTGACATCAGGGGTGCTGTTTTAGAAAACTCTACCAAGAAAATAAAGAAGGCCATTGCAGAAAATACTTCCTATTGGTGAGCAGGTTATGAAGTAGGTTAAATGATTCAACTATTGGTAAAAGACAACCAACATCTATCAGATGTGTTTTGTTTGAAGGCACCTAAAGTTTTGTAGAGATAAAAAAGAAACCAATTATGCCAGTAACCCGAGCACAGTGCACAGTTTGGCGATAACGCAAGAGGAATGCATATGGGGATTCATAAGAAAATTCCTGTGCATTTAAAGTGATCAAGAAAATGCTTGTTAAACAACACATCGCAAACCACAAGTTTAGTGAATGAAAAACAGTCTGGTCTGGTTGTATGTGAAGGTTTCCTTGGAGCTATGGGTGTTCATATGTTTTAGGAAAAGTCTGACAATCTATCTCAAGGAATAACATATGCAAGAACACAGAAACAATGTACATAAAAGAGAGAAGAATTTAATTCACTAAAAACAAATAGCAAGCTAGCAGGTGATATCTCCAAGAGAACAGAGTTAAAAAGAGAACTTGAAATATGAAGACAAAATGAAGGTGGAAAAGGGTTACTCAAATGCCATTTCATTTGTGTTTCTTCTCTTCTCTTCCTCCTCCTCCTTCCAGTGGCTTCATCTGTTTTGAAAACTGCAATCCTCTTGCCTCTGGAGTACTTGGGTTATGGAAATGTACAATTCTGCCTGGTTCATATGTAATTTCAATAGATAATGCTGTACATGCCCCTGAGTCACAGGGAACAAGTATATACCATTTTTATGAAGTTCACAATTCACAGGTAAACAACGTCGAGCAGTAGTGTCTTAAATAACTATAACTGAAATAAAGGCTTGGAGGAGATGAGCCTCAGGGCAAAGGTGAGGAGTTCATGGGAATAATTAAGGAGAATTAAAATAGTTAGTATGAGATAAAAGTCTCAAAGAAGTAGGAAAAAAAGCCAATTCTATTACCAATGCACAGAACAGGAGACTCTGTTTTCTTTAAGGAAGAGTCATTGATAGGTTACCCAATTCCTTTTAGTCAGTCCTCAATAATAAAGAGACTCAATAGATTCTCTACAATGTTGTGTGTATGTTTGTATATGTATGTATATATGTATGCATGTGTGTGTGTTATGTATCATCTATCTATCTATATCTATCATCTCTCATCTATATCTTCTCTATGTCTATATGTATTAATAATGAAGAAGAAGTCATGCATTTGAGAAGGAGTAGGGGCATTAGAAGAGTTGGGGTGGGAAGAGGGAGGAATAGAAATGTAAATAAAGTAATCATGTTTGAAATTCTCAAAACAAATTTTAAAAGTTAGTAACAACAAATGAGTATACAAAATATGAAGTCCTTAGAAGAATTTAAATATACAGGTGAAATGAATGTAATTGGATTCAGAAAAAAAAATGTCATCAGTGTCCCAATGTGTAGAATAGATGAAAATAGAGTAAATTTTACAAGGAAAATGAGTTAGTTAAAAAGCTGGTTTAGTATTCTAAGGAGACAGATGATAATATCTAGACCCAATCGGGTGGAGGGGCTGTGGGAATGGAGATAAATGAACCAACGGACACTTAGGTTTGAAAGTAGAGATGGTGGAAATACAGTAGAAAAGTCTAATCAAGGCTACAGTTTCTTCATAGCTCAAGAGAAGTTATAATCCTACATGTTTGTGGAACTGATTTGAATGGTGTGGGTGTGAACATTTGCAGAGCAACAGATATGGAGAGGGACAGGAATTTCAAGGAAGCATTAGGGGATACCTTTGAGAGCTTAAGTAGTTTAATAAAAAGTTGGAGTCAAAATATGGAAGCTCATCTGGCCTGTGGTTTAAGATATTAATATGTACACTTCCCAAATGAAAACAGAATGAAATTAGAAGCATAGATGATATTAATCAGAGAAAGATTATATTACATAAAAAGAAAAGGAGGCGGAAGATATCTTAAGAAACTTTGGAGTCTGTGGAGAGAGCTCAGTTGATAAAGTCCTTGCTAACAAGCATGAAGCCATGAGTTTAATCTCTAGAACCTATACAAAAACTTTGAGATTGTGAGATGTGCATGTATTACAAAAAACACGGAGGCAGAAGATTCTGGAAGTTCACAGGCCAACATGTAACTTAGTTGTGAGAACCAAGCCAGTGAGATCCCATCTCAAAGGAAGAGGGAAAGACATCTGAGGTAGTGTTATGGCCTCTATACACATGTATACAAATGTGCGCATGCACCCCAATACCATGTGAACATGTATGCATACCAAACATACAAATACACACACAACAAAAAGAAACTCTAAGAAATAACAAGCCAGATGAGAATATGATATGAAGTTTATCTCCGGAGAATTTGTGAAGTTGGAAGGAAAATAGGAAGAGCGGAGAGCCACCGACACCATGCAAAGACTATTCAATAGGAAGAATTGATCCAGGGTCAGGTGCTGCTGTGAGGCCAAGTAGGAAAAGGCTAGAAAGCTGGTGAGATCAGCAGGAGGCAAAGTGAGAGGTTTTTCGTGACATCTTGGTCTCGTTGCCAGGCACACTTCTGCACACCTGTATCTGGGGTCCTACTGAAGTGTACTTGTTTCTGTTCCTGACTGAGAGTGGCTCCCCCTCCCTCCCTAATGAAGATGAGTTCTATTTTGTGCCTTCATCCACACAATTGGTATGTGTGGTGCTTGCTGGCGAAGGGATTACACTCCTGACCTGAAATGAAAATTCCTCTTCCCAAAACACTCTGCTTCAAACTCTGAGTATATTTATTATCTATTATCAACTTGATTTTGCTTTCAATCAATTTTCCTAGTTCCTCTGTTGGCTGTCCTTGAAGACATGGAGTGGCTTTGCTGAATGATGTAATTCAGACATAGCCACCCCGGAACAAAAACAATGTTTTTAGTTTGGGAACAAAAGTGATTCTCCCGACACTATCAAAGCATGAATTAGATATAACCTTGAAAATCACAAAACTATAATGAGTATTTAAGCAAAAAGAGCTAGACACCGTGTGCTCTAGATAAAACTTGACAAATAGAAAGAATGATTACCTTTCTCGCCTTCACTTTCAAAGGACAGTCTTCTTCTTCGTAGTTTACAGGTGTCCCCTTCAGAATCATTTATGGATTGGGACTGCAGCGGAAAATCAACCGTGTTAATGGAACTCAAAGAGGGATCTAGAAGGTTATGCTACTTGAGTATAATGTCTTACTGGTAAACTCTACTATATCACTTCGCAGCAACCACTTTAAATCTTAAGAATTATGTTTTGGCCAAGTAGTTACAGTAATTTTCTTGAAGGTTAGCTCTGAGTTGTAAAACAGATTGATAGAATAATTCTAGTAGCTTCGCAATTTGATTGGGGAAACCACGGTTTGTAAGAGTTATGGGCTAGGAATTTTAGGATCTGGCATTAGAATTTAGAAATAAAATAGTCCACAGAAGGGAGTATTTTGTATAATACGATAAACATTTAAAATATTAACAATTTAGACAAGTAGAAGAATCTGTATTATTGCTAGCAAAATTTATGAATCAATTAACAGTAACTAGGATGTATATATTACTTAGTAATGAACGTAAGGCTAAATTTTACAATCAATATATGATTGAAGACAATCGATACTATGATAAAAGACCTTTATTAGACTTGCTTCAGCTCCTCCTTCTCCTCTTTGATTGTCTGTACACCATCAGCCTTGTAAATCAGAGCAGAAATTCCCTGCGTTGTTCATCTGGTTGCCATATGAATTTCAGTACAATGAAGTCACCTGAGGCTCATAGTTGCATTTTAGGTAAAACCAGAATTAGGTTGATGCTCTCTGACTGAGGTCACAATAAAGCATTCAGTAAGACTATTCTGAGAACATATGTTTAAGAACTGGAGACTTTTTACTGTAAGTTTTTTTTTTTTTTGTTTGAAAAGAAGTTAGCTCAGTAAGCTGAATTAGAACACTGAATGGCCACCCGGTGACCCTAGAAACTGCTGTTTCTTAAGCCTCTCAATGCCTGGTGATGACTACAACTCCATGGAGACTTAAGTCTCACATCTTTTGCCTAAATATTGACCTAGGGAATTCTTCCATAGAACACATTAGCTCATAAATAAATACACTGGGCAAGTACCAAGTGCTCAATGTTTGATGTATGATAAAAGGGCATTTAGAAATAAATGGACTTTCTGAAACTTGGCAAATTAACCCAGTAACAAATTGTGAGCTATGATGTAAGTTGTCCTTCCACAAGACAAGACTAGCTTATCGATCAGAGTTCACAGTGGAGCACAGTAAGAGCCCCACTCGCGAAATCATTAAAGGTTGGGTAATGTGCAGAATTAAACATAAAATATTATTTCTATTAGACAATATTTTATTCATTCCATAGCCTAGATTTTGACTCTATTGTAAGAGTTAATTAATTCATACTTCATTAACTTGAAAGTTGAGTTTAGTATTAATCTAAACTTTGATAGGTCTAATATTTTCAACATTGCAGAACATCAATAGCAACTGATATGGTAGGAATAATAGACGAGATAATATTTCATTCCCTATCTATGTAAGATAAACTCCTTTAGGAGATTTTAAAAATTACTCGAAACCACTCATTTTCCTACAAAAACTCTAATGTAAACCAAGACTCTAAGAACTTCTAAAAGGTCAAACTTAGCCATAAATAAGGGTTATGGAGTCTACAATTGGTGAACCTAAAGAAGCTAAGTAAGAAGGTGAACCCAAGGAAAAACATATAGTTATCCTCTTGGCTATGGGAAGTAGACAAAATTGCCAGGGAGAAAGTTGGGATTTTGGGGGTGGGGTGGGATGGGGGTAACGGGAGATGGGGAGAGAAAAGGGAGAAGGGGAGGATGGGGGGGAACTCGAGGAAAAAGGATGATTGGGATAAAGGAAGGTTGGATAGGGGAGCACGGAAGCACAATTCTTAGTTAAGGGAGCCACCTTAGAGTTGGCAAGAGACTTGACCCTAGAGTGGCTCCCAGGAGCCCAAGGCGATGTCCCCAGTTAGTTCCTTGGGCAGCTGAGGATAGGGAACCTGAAATGACCCTATCCTTTAGCAATACTGACGAATATCTTGCATATCACTATAGAACCTTCATCTGGTGATGGATGGAGATAGAGACAGAGACCCACACTGGAGCACTGGACTGAGCTCCCAAGGTCCCAATGAGGAGCAGAAGGAGGGAGAACATGAGCAAAGAAGTCGGGACCACGAAGGGTGCACCCACCCACTGAGACAGTGGGGCTGATCTATGGGGAGCTCACCAAGGCCAGCTGGACTGTGACTGAAAAAGCATGGGATAAAACCGGACTCTCTGAACATGGTGAACAATGAGGGCTGATGAGAAGCCAAGGACAATGGCACGGAGTTTTGATCCTACTTCATGTTCTGGCTTTGTGGGAGCCTAGCCAGTTTGGATGTTCACCTTCCTAGATATGGACGGAGCGGGGGAGGACCTTGGACTTTCCACAGGGCAAGGAACCCTGACTGCTCTTTGGACTGGAGAGGGAGGGGGAGAGGAGTGGGGGGGGAGAAGGGTGGGAGGAGGGGGAGAGGGTGGGAGGCTGGGAGGAGGCGGAAACTTTTTTTTTCCTTTTCTCAATAAAAAAAATTATTCACCATCTTTTAATACTGAATTCTTGCCGTATAATTTATTAATTTCAACATTCAGTTGGTCTCTTTCTCTCAGTATTTAATATTGATAAATTTTTGTTGCAGTGTTTTGTTTGTTGTTTTCAGAAGCACTTGGCAGATCTATGAATGACATTTCAGACATGGGAAGGTCATCAGTGGGGCTTACCTTTGCACTCTCGTGTCTCAGGTTGAAAGTCAGTTCTAGATTCGTCAGAAAGTGGTCGGAGAACTCGGGGTACATATCCAAGACCTCCAGTAAGTCTTCTCGCTGGATCTTATGCAGGTCACAGTATGTGAGTGCTCTCACATCTGCATTAGACTTGCCAGGCTTGGCATAAAGATGAACCATTTCTCCAAAGATATCATTTTTTCCTAAAATAAACCAAAAAAGAAGAAGAAAGAAAAGGAGGAAGAGAAAGAGATTTAATGTTTTATTTATAAGTAGAAAGGGACACCAACCAACTGCCTAATCATTGAACCAAAGATTACAAATGTAAGATCCCATACCTGCAGAGCATGGAGAGCAACATTCCATGTCTTGACTGATTGTGCAATGTTGAGTGAAACTTTGTTCTTCTTAAAAGTCTTGGGTACCATTATAATCTCCTTCATTTCTTTACTTAGGTTCTTTTGCTAAGAGTGTAAGATTTAGAGGATGCTTTTTTTTGTTACACTCCTGAGTGCTAGCTGTGGGTCTCGCCATATGGTTTTCTAAATATACTTTCAGGTAGAAGTGTTCTGATGGTGCCAGTCCAGGAATATGAGAGGCTGAAACTAGCTGGATTTCTGTTCTTTCTGTTCAGTCCTATCATGTCCAGAGCTTTTTGCCAATTAACAGCTCCATCATTCCTCAGCCCTCACAGATATGGACAAGTGATATCAACACACCTTGCTTTCTCAAGTTACCAGTTTTGAATGTGCCTTTAAAGTATTTGTCCATTTGTTTAAATAATGACTTCTATGTATGTCACCCACAGACATAGTCAGGGCTTTTGTCACTTGCTCTTTGCTCTGAAAATTTGTTCCCATTGTACTTCTACAATTACTAGGATTATTTCAGTATTGGATTCTGCCTAACCATGTGCTGTCTACTTTCAGTTTTATTCAATGACAAGAGTAAGAATAATCCATATTTTCTGACGACCATGTAGGTGCCATGTTTATGTCCAATGTTTATGTATATTACATATATGTATGCTTACACATATGTATGTATATGATACTCAAAAATAATTTTGTGAAGATGTGATTATTATAAAAATCTATAAATACTGAAACAAAATTAAAGAGGTAAACTGAATATCGTAAGGTTCATTTCTCAGTTGGGTGAAATGGAGGAAGGAAAAGTAGCCAGGATTAAAACCCATGCATTTTGACACCATAGTCAATATCCTTACCTGCCCAGGATATCAAACCTTTCAATAGTTCTCAAAATTTCACGGCCATTTTTCTGTTTCTGAGTATCAAGGTACTCACATGGTATATACCTTTAGTCAATATTGGTAGACTACTTGATGAAGTCACTTTTGAAGGTCATTAGTAGCAATGCAACATAGCACTTTCTTCACATTTCTAAAGGTTCTTTTCAGATTACGGATACGCAAAAAGTATGCATTTATGTTTGCTTCTGGTGGATTACTACATGTGTCTTCCAATTTAGGGAGCTATCAAGGATGTTTAAACAATAAAGTTCCAACAAGTGAAAAGTGCTGGGACATTATTTTAAATGAGAATTTAATAAGGAAAAGTCAAATACCATATACTTATAATTAGAGAGAAGTCATTAGGCATAGTTTAAATAAATACTTATTAGACTTTGAGAACCATAATGAATAGCAATAATTTTTCAAATGCTAACATACATGGAAATTGGGACAGCAAAGGAGAAGCTTTTGCAAGTCTTTAGATTGGATGGCTTTGTTTAGATAATTATTTTATGACTCTGAACTGTATTTGCATGGGGTTTATATTTTAATTATCTTCTGTGAATATAGATGAGCAAGAAGGAAGCCCCATGATGCTGAACAGCATTCTATACTCACAGTAGTCTAAGCACAGAAGCAAGTTGTTTTGCACACAGATGCCAGGACAGGCAGGCATAAAGATCAGCCTCTGCTTTCCTTGGTAAGACACCAAGGAAAGCTGTCAATGTCAAATTCAGTGAAAACTTTCTTTTGATAAGTGGCCTTGAGGTGACTTATGATGCTTTTATTCCATGACTCTTTATTGGTTTAGAAACCAAATAGTGTACCTTCTCCATCTGTGGATTTTTTGACCACAATAATAACGAAATTATCAAAATACCAAGGGAATCACTTAAACTTCTTTGTTTGTATAGGGCATCTAACGATCCATGCTTTGGGTCTGTCTAACAACAAACAGATAAAACCCATGAGTTTATAATGATCAAATGTGAAAACTGAGAACTGAGTGAAAAGAAACCATTCAACTGACATAGATTGAACAGTAGATAGATAGACACTGGGGATGAACTTTGGCCTTGACTGTGCTGGGCAAGAATCTATCTCCCACTTATGCCTCTAGTGCTGTATGACTGCTTATCAATGGAACAGTGTATTAAATCTATGAGAAAACTGAATTTCCATTGACACTGTGGGGAAAGGGAGTTTTGATCCTGCAGCTATATGATCAGAAAGCAGGCGAATAGAGTTGGCTTTTTCTGTTCATCTCTCCATTACCCTAACAGTCCAAAGAAATGCTATGAATTCATATAAGCAGGTTCATTTTTAAAGAGACAGAGCGAACTAAACATGAGTGTTCCTTTACGCTCAAACCCATGTTTCACTCATTTTGTAGTCTATCAACTCACGTCCTAATGTTAAATGCACCGCTTCACTCTGTTAAGTCAGGACCCCAATTTCTTTTCTAAGGGTTTAATAAATAGCAGGTAAATGAAATTCACGAAATGATAAATTTAGCTCATATTACTGTAGGCACATGCTAATTAGTATGTCTACAACACTGAGTAGTTCATATTAAGATGCTAAAGGATCAACCATGAAGCCAAGATCTCACATGAAAAGGAAAATGTCAACTGTTTTTATATATTTAGCTTCAAATGTCTAAGTAGCTGCCAACAGTTGAAGAGAATCACGAGAATGTTTGCATATTACACAAAAATTGAGACATTAAAATACATTTTAGCAAGGTTAATTTGACATGCAATGAATTGAAATAAAGCTCTGAAACGATCGGTGTTGTCATCCTTAACCAATCGGTCTGTTAGTCTGTCATTGCAAACTAATGTTTGCAACAACTCACAGCTGAAGATGTCATTGATCCTGGCTAAAATACTCACCGAGAATAGCTACCACTATGTCATCCTTGAGGATTTCTATGGAGCCTCTGGATAAGAAGTACAGTGCAGTTAGGACATCCCCACAGTGAACCAGGGTGTCTCCTGGAGGCGCGTGGGTGGTTTTGAACTTCATTGCCAAAGCTCTAAGGCAGCCTTTACTTGCTCCTCGAAAGGCTTTGCAGTTTTGCAGCAAAGTCTGGTTCAGATGCAGGCAAATGTCAGCTTGTAAACATTCTGGGAATCCCTTTAAGACCTGAAATGAAAAAATAAAGAGTTTGATACTACCAGAACACCAGGCACTTCAGCTTGAAATCAAGTCTATTTCTTGCTCACAGATCTGAAGATGCAGTAATTCTTATGAGGGAGATTTTATAATGCAGCTAGTTTGCTTCCCTTAATGAATATTTGGTCTGCTAAACAAGTCAGAAGTTTTCGCTGTATATTGTTCTGTGAATTAACTGCAGACATTCGATTCAACCCAAGTGCTGTCTCATTAAAATGTTATGCCTACACATTTCACATTACTTCTTGCCTGCCTTAGGTTATTCAGTATCATATTGTGCATAGATTAATGCAACAATCAAAAGAACACTGGTAAAAGTCAATATTCAAAAAGTCAAAAATCGAAAGATGAGAAACTTTTTGAAAGAATTTTAAATCAATTTAAATTGTCACCATGAGTGTACATCTAATCTGATGCAGCTTTGCTATTTGCATATGTCATAACCGATGAAATGTTTAATCAACTGTATTTGGAATAATCATATTTCTATAGACATTTTTTTTTGAGTCAGGGTTTCTCTGTAGCTTTGGAGCCTGTCCTGGAACTAGCTCTTGTAGACCAGGCTGGCCTCAAACTCACAGAGATCCACCTAACTTTGTCTCCTGAGTGTTGGGGTTAAAGGCGTGTGCCAACACCGCCCAGCTCGATACACATTTTTATACTAAATGTTTGGAGAAACACTGAAAATAAAAGAAAGGAGAGCAGTTGATGTACTTTGAAAGTAAAGTTTAATTTTTTAGTAATAGAAATGGTGCTACTTTTGAAAACTCACTGGTTAATTTAAAACCTAAGGCACAGACTAACCAATAATTTCTGATAAATGTCCCTTAGTTTGAATGGAATAACATGCTATTTTTGCAAAGTTATCCGTATGTAATGGGTCAGGGCACTCTTCTTTAACTCTTTCCATCTTATTCTCTGGGGCATCACATGCAGACTTTAGTTTTTATACTGACTTTCCCCGCAATTATGAACAGGATACTTTAGGGCAGATGGACCCATTGAACAGAACAATTTACAGGGTAATAATGCATTTAGAGACTTTTCTTTCTCTGATTTTTATTGGTTCAACTTTAGCATATAATTTAATATAACCAAAATGATCATAAATTGGCAATAAGACAATTCAAGTGTATTTAGTCCAGAAAGAAACTTTGTATTGAATTATATTTGAGTCAAGCTATGATTGTCAGTGTCTGAAATATAAAACAACTTGAGTGATCCGACTTCTACGAAGCTACCATGTGATGTTGCTGCTGAATTGACTACAGCATACCATGGAAAGATCTTTAACACCTGTGAAGCACAGCAGCCACGTTTTTGTTATTGTTTTAATGATCAACAGAGAGTAAAGTATATTTTGGAAGAAAATCTATGAAATTAAAAATTTTTATAAAATTTGCCACAATTAGACTCTTGTGCAAGTCACTTCACCCATCCACGTTTTTTTTTTTTTAAGATTAGAATCTTCAAAGTACCGAATTAGTTATGTTACTGATAAATAGTGTGCCAGCTATCCAATTCTGCTTACTCAGCTTTACGCTGCCAACACTTTCAGCCTGAAAGTTTTCGGGTCCAGTAGAATTCAAGCCTTCCTCTTGTATGAGTTTCTGGGCATGTATCATCTAACTTCTTCTTACCTATAACTTCAGCTTCCATCAACCTGCGAGGACCCCTCCCAGTGTTCTGCTTGGACTAAAGACCTCTCTAATATAACCTGTCTCATATTGCCTAGTCCTGTCTCTGAAGCCTAGGGGTTTTTATCTCACTCTTATGGTGCCTTACATAAGTTAAGGTTTCTTCAGAGAACCAATGCATGACCACCCTTTTCCATCACCTACAATGGAAATTATTGCTTTGAATTCTTTGTCAAGTTGTGTCAAGCTGCAGATGACCTTAGTTTAAACCACTGGTTTCTGAATGAAAAATCATTTTCATTGGAGAGTCTATAGGAGAAAAACACCAGTGTTCACTGGCTTCTCCATGCGTCTTTGAAAGCCACTTTTGGAATCCCAGCCTAAATCTTAAATGACCCTGCTAGGATATAGATGGATAGAACACTACGCCAAGCAAAAGCTAGACCTTTCCTTTTAAATATAGTTGACAAAATATCTTGTACTTCACACAAATGGAGGAGGGTACTCATCCTGTACAACTGGCATGTGCTTCTGGCACATTCCTTGAACTACCCCTGACTATCATCAACCCATTTTGTTTCTGTGTGTGTCTGGTCATGTATGTGTTGGAATGGTTTGAGTTGGAAGACAGAGATGAGTGAGCGATGGCATTTCCATCTTTTGAATTTGTCAGTGAACTACACAGTTGGATGCAAATGGACTGACATTCCTGACCCTTTACTTGCCGATTCTAAGTTTGGGGGTTATTTATCTTCTCTGTGACTTGGTACCTTATTTTTCAAAATTGAATAAATAACATTTGCTTCACAGGTTGTATACTGATGTTTGTGAAGCATAAAGCTGATAGCCAATTTTCAATATATTTTTGGGTTTTTTTTATATTTTTGGATTTTTGAAAAAAGCGAACAAAAAAACTGAGTGCATATCTGCACCCCCCCCCCCCCAAATAACAGATATGTTCCCTTTAACTAGTATTTTTTTTTCCTCTGTTAACTGGGCAGAGTTTAAAGGCTTTGCATTCTAGGCATCATTAGTTTGTAGATCCCATCCCCCAACATTTCTCTGTAATCTTTTTTTTTTTTTTTTTTTTGGTTTTTCAAGACAAGGTTTCTCTGTGGCTTTGGAGACTGTCCTGGAACTAGCTCTGTAGACCAGGCTGGTCTCGAACTCACAGAGATCCGCCTGCCTCTGCCTCCTGAGTGCTGGGATTACCGATTGCTGGGATTAAAGGCGTGCACCACCATCGCCCGTTTTTTTTAAAATATTTATTTATTTATTATGTATACAATATTCTGTCTATGTGTATGCCTGCAGGCCAGAAGAGGGCACAAGATCCCATTACAGATGGTTGTGAGCCACCATGTGGTTGCTGGGAATTGAACTCAGGACCTTTGGAAGAGTAGGCAATGCTCTTAACCTCTGAGCCATCTCTCCAGCCCTCTCTGTAATCTTATTTCCTATGTCTTCTGAAGTGTTCTGGCTCGTGTGAACATAAGCTTTCACTGGTACTTGCCTTAAATTTATCCTGAAAGTAGGTGGTTAATGAAATACAACTATATTTTAGAATCCAAGTCTTCTTGGAACTCCTCACAGAACATGAAGGTCACTTGGGAAAGTTTCCAGTCTAAATGGTCTACTTTCAGTCTTCATTCTGCTAGACCGGAGTCTGCTGATAAGGACCGCATTTAGCTTGAGATGCCATAGAGCTCTGTTTTCACAGGTGGTGATTATATAGACATCACAGAAAAGTTACCCATACACATTTGTGATCGTAACCCTTACCTGACTTTCTTAACTATCTTAATTTGATCTGTTGCTCAAGGAAAACTGAGTAAGACTTGAAATTTGCTTGTTGGATCTCAAGGTAGCCCATCGTTTGGATTCCCAAGTAGGTCAGTGGCTTTAGAATTTGTGATTAACTTTGGGAAAGAATTGTTTTTTTTTAATGGAGAGTTAACAGTTTGGAACATTAAAAAGTACATGATTTTTTTCCTAATGTGGGAAATAAGAGGTAGTTTCAAGTAGGTCAAGACACCTCGTTCACTATCTCCGTATGGGTTGCCCTCTTCCTTTCCTACCTATTATTGTACAATTTTTTTCTGTGTTTATTTCCTCTGTTAAATTTCCTGAAGTAGAATATTTTCATTTATCACTGAAATCTGACATCTTAGCAGGCCTTGCAGACATAGATGAAGAAAATTGGAATGTAAAATAGCTAACTACAAATCAGGATGTAAGCTTGCTTGATGACAGTTACAACCATAACCCCAGTGCCCTGCATTCTTGGCCGAGTTGTGGTTCTCCAAAGGTACACGTCACTGTCTGCTGTGCATCTGGAGCTATTGTTTAACTGAGTGAATTCAATTTTAAAAACCACTGTCAGCCTCGTGGCCTGCACCTTAGAAAGACAGTTCTCATCTTTTAAGCATGCATTCATTCACATACTTACTCATTTAAATGCTTAAATAGCACCAGATTCAAAAGAATCATAATGAATAAAGCATGTTTTGAAAATGTACTAAGGCTTCGTGACAGATTAAACACAATTCTTACAGGTCTAATCAGAATTGGTTACACTGTCCTCATGTTGAAGTCAGACATTTGTTATAAATAATAGTGGACGTTCATGGAACCTCAAGTAGCAGTTAATTTGAGGTGAGTTAAAGTCCTAATCTCATTTTTTCTAACTCTACTTCTTCACGGCATATTTTTAAGACTTGACGAAGTTCCAGAAAACTTTTCTCTATGTTGAAAGGAATCACACACGTTTACTATGTGTGATGCAAAGCCATTTGTGTTTTGCCTTCTCTTTGCTTGGATTTATGTGAACAAAAATCTGTGAGTCTTATAATGAAATGATAACTTGTTTAAGACTTTTCTCACTTGTAGTAATAGGGGCGGCGGGGCTGCGTCCCCGGCACCCCGGCTGCCTGCTCGGCTAGCTTATGCCCGAAATAATTACACAGAAACTGTATTCATTTAATCACTGCTTGGCCCATTCACTTCTAGGCTAATTCTCGCATATTAATTTAGCCCATTTCTAATCATCTGTGTGTAGCACCCCAAGGTGCACTTACCGGGGAGATTCTAGCCTATGTCCATCCTGGGTCGGAGCTTCATGCTGGGAGCGGGGCATGGCGTCTCTCTCAGGCGTCTGCTCCTGAGAGGAGAGCTGTTGTGTCTCTGACCTCACTTCCTCTTCCTCCCAGCATTTTGTTCTGTTTACTCCACCCACAGGGCCAAGCAGTTTCTTTATTGGCCAATGACCTTCCTCCATCACTCACTTCAGTCTGAAATACTTGCTGCGATAGTTATAAAAGATTTGTAGTTTACTGTCTGTGGGCCCCAATGTAAAGACCTATGGACAGGGGAAACCTACTAATAACACTTCAGCATTGTTAAAGTCATTTTTAAAAGCCACACAAAACAAAGGGTGGACAACAATATTATCTAACAAATATCTATGAACTGTGATCAGTAGTTAATTCAGAAGCATCTGACCTCATGGTAGAGTTCCCTAACAGGTGTATCTGCTAACAAACTTGTAATGTCATGACAATACATTCTTGCTATTTGTACTTAAATTGTACAAGTAGTATAGCATGACAGCTGAGTACATGCTGATATTGATGCAGGTCTATTGCTTGATATAAATGCTAGTCAAAGGCGGGCGGTGGTGGCGCACGCCTTTAATCCCAGCACTCGGGAGGAAGTTTGGTCAATTCCAATAACAATAAAATTAAAAAACTTTGTCATTGGTATCCTGAATAGTTTTATATCATCTTGACACAAAGTAGAGTCATCAGAGAGGAGGAAACCTCAATTGAGAAAAATACCTCAATAAGATCAGGCTATATGCAGGCCTAGAGGGCATTTTCTTAATTAGTAACTGATGTGGGAGAGCCCAGTCCATTGTGGGCGTCACCAGTTCTGAGTTGGTGGTCCCAGTTTCTATAGGAGAGTAGGCTGAACAAGCCTTAAGGAGCAAGGCAGTAAGCAGCACCTCTTTATGGCCTCTGTGTTAGCTCCTGCCTTCAGGTTCTTGAACTGTTTGAGTTCCTGTCCAGACTTCATACAGTGATAAACAGTGATTTGGAAGCATAGGTCAAATAAACCCCTTTCTCTTCAATTTGCTTTTGGTTCTGGTGTTTCAACACAGCAATATAACCTGAACTAGAGCAATCAGTTTTGGTTAGCGGCATTGAGTGAACAAACATTTCTAATCAGGGAAATTGTCAGCAAAAAAAGTTAGGATATGTCATTATTATATCATTTTTCATGACAATAGAATATATATATTTTCTTAATAACATTTTACCTGATAGAAAAATATTTCTAAATTAAGACATAGTGTATTGGCCGTAAACTGTTGCTCTTTCCTTAGATGTGAGGAAGATTGAACATTTGCTGCTTTCTGTCTCTGTCTGAGACTGTCTCATGATGAGTACATTTTCCAAATTCTGTTTAAAGAGTGCCAATACATAAGTTTCTGACCCCAAACACTTCCCAGCCTTCTTTATGTTTTGAACCCCTAAATTTACTTTTTTAAAGAAACCAAATCTGTTCCCCAACACATATCGTTATCCTATATCCTGTAGTACGGAGGTTGATCTGTGTTCTAACCAGGGGTTTTTCACTCATTTCTGCTAGTGGTACTGCAGAAGGGAGCATTCCCCAAGGCAGGCCGAATAGAGAGCACATTTAGGCAGCCTGACTGTGGCAAATGGTTCCCTAAATAGCAGATTAATCATGTGGACAACTTCGGTGGCTGAGTTAACTGTCATTAGAAAATGTCCTAGGGAAATTCTTTGGGTCATTAAATATACTTAAATCTTGACAAATTAGGATTAATCAAAACACAAATTAGCACTCCCTATGAACCTCCAGCATGATTATCAAACACATTATGCAAGTAATATGCTAAATCTTAAGTCTCTGCCCTGGAGTACAGCTTTACCATTTGAGAACATCTCCTGACTCTGGCAGAATTGCTATTTTTATGTGGGCATTCAGCTTCTTGATAAATCTTTAGCACCTGTGAACTCATGAACCTTACATTATGTTCTTTGTGGAAGCTAATGTCTTAACATAATGCATTTTGTAATCTCTAGATCATTCCATATTGTATCATTTCTATCATTAGGCACCAAGAAATAGGAAACAAATTCATTCTATGTTTCCTTGGTGGCTACATGGTGATTACTACATTTTAACCACTGATTATAATAGTAAGCCCTTAAGTAGGTTTAGCAACACATATACACATTAATTACCCCAGTGTGAAGCTCACATTGCTTTGACATCTACATTTTTTTTATTCTACCTCCATGTGGCTGTTAAAAATAAGGAACTATTTTAATATATAAGACCGTCAGGCCTTGCCAGACCATTGAGAAAATTAGAGAATTGTGAATTCAGGAATGTGGAAATATTTATAAACACTGAAATAATACATTAATGTGTTTCATGTAACCTGTCCACATTTAGCACATGGTTTGTATTTACTGAAGATACAAAACCTTATTATACTTGGACATGGCTAAAAAAGTAGGAAGTCATGAAACAGTTTTGGCTGCACCAATGATGCCTCAAAAAATAAAAAAATAAAAAAAAATAAAGAGCATCCTCTTCCTGCTTCCTCTTCCTTCCCAACTAGCAGCATTGCGATGACTTCCTTTTAGAGGAACACTTAAACTTCAACATGATTCAATGAAGACAGGGTTAACAGTGATGTGTGGGCAGAAGCGAATCTCTGCTTTTCTTCATCATCCAGGCTCTGGAGTCCTTTTTGTTAGATCAGTAAAAACTTGGCTTACAAGGAGTGTCTCGGGATCTGCAGTGCGATCTCAAAAGGAACTCTAATAACTATTCAGATTTCTAGAGGCTACAAGAAGGACCTACAGCCTCAGGATTAGATTCTGAGTCTCCCCCTTTTAATCCTTGCATAGTTATTTGAGAGAGATAGTAGGGGAAGGGACGAAAAGAACATAACTGAAGCCCCTTCTTCTAGCTGCACTGCAGCTAGTTCTTTCTGAATTGATTGATTGTGGATGACCCGATCTTTCTCACAGAGTAGGGGAAAGGGAAATGCAGTTGGACAGGTTCAATGATATAAAGTATCACATTGCATCTAAAATGCTATCTTGAGTTTGAATCAAGTTTTATGATCCTGGAAAGATTTCTCATATGCTATATTTCAGAACCAAATTTCCTCAACATTATGTGAAGCAACAGAGTGGCAGTAGCCTCATTTTACAAACATAAAAGCGAAGACACCACACATTAGAGAACTCTGCTTGTGGAAGCTCTGAGACTTGTAACGTAGTCCGGAATTCACCTAGTTTTATTTAACTGTCTTTCAAGTTGGACTTCTAATGTTGCTCGCAGTATGAGAGGACAAATGTCTTTTCCACTCATTTTCAGTAACTGGTTTTGTAGATAATAAAGGATTGAGATCCCAAGTAGATGTTCTCTTCATTTTGTATGAGAGGGGTGATGTATTCCTCAAAATATTAAGATAGATGAAAATATAACTCATTGCTTTGTAGGAAAAGTAAAAAACCCATATTGACAATTGTTTAACTTATTATAAAGTAGTAGAAGCTTTAAAACAAAATGTACTGTTTTCATAGCTCAGATTCCCTTCCCATAAAATGTCCTGGCTGTTATCTGGAACCCTGATGTCAGATCTCTGCACATTTCTGCTCCGACTAAGCAAGCCCATTGCCTATGTTCCAGTGGTTGACTTTTTTTCCAGCTTCACAAGTTGGTCAAACTAAATAATTCAGTAATATATTATAAAAAATCCATGGCACTTAGAAAAAGGAGGGATAGTCCCTCTTTCTTAAACTATACAGTAAGGCAAATAATTTGGAAATTTTAATAATAATGAGCCATTTCAAAACTGCAATCAGAATGGGAACTGGAGGGATCAGGTTGTAGGAAGATGGAGGGAGAGAGAACTGGGAGACACAACTGGAATGGGGGGCATTTTGGGGACATGGTAGAAACCTAGTACAATGGAATCTCCTAAGAATCTACAAGGGTGACCCTACCTAAGACTCCTAATAATGAGGCAAATTGGAGTCTGAAACATACAACTTCTGTAACCAGGCAAGGATTACAGTGTAGGGATTGGGACACCAACCTAGCCACAAAACCTTCGACCTACAAGTTGTCTAGTCTGCAAGATATACTGGGGTAAAGGGGGTGCAGAACTTATGAGAGTGGCCAAACAATGACTGGTTTAACTTGAGACCCATGCCAGAGAGGGAGCAAAGGTCTGACACTCCCCGGAGGGTCAGAAACTAGAGGCTGGATAGCCAAGAGACCAAGGATAGAGTCAAAATCACTGGGGAAACAAAGAGTGAATGAAATGATTCCTGATGATATTGTGCTATACTAGTAGACCGGAGTCTAACACAATCGTCATGAGAGGGGCTTCATCCAGCAAAGGATGGAAACAGATGGAGCAACCTGCAGTCAAACATTAGGCAGAGCTTGGGGAATCCTACAGAATCGGGGAAGGAAGGATATTGGAGTTAGAGGGGTCAAGGACACCACAAGAAAACTCTCAGACTCAACTAACCTGGATTCATAGGGTCTCACAGAGACTGAACCAACACAATCCGGGACCTAGTCCCTCTGTGTATATGTTATGGTAGTTAGGTCTTCTTGTGGGACTCCTAATTGTTGGAACAGTGACTGCCTCTGACTCATTTGCCTTCTTTTGGGACATTTTTACTCCTACTGTGTTGACTTTTCAGAATACCTGGAGGAGGTGCCCAGTCTTATTGCAATGTGATATGCCACCTGCACTGGGTAGGCTTTGTGTGTCAACTAGACACAAGCTAGTTATCAGTAGAAGGAGCCTCAGTTGAGGAAATGCTTCAGTGAGATCCAGCTGTAGGGCATTTTCTCATTTGGTAATCAACAGGGGAGGGTCAAGCCCATGGTCGATGGTATCATCCTTGGGCTGTTGGTCCTGAGTTCTTTAAAAACAAAACAAAACAAAAAAAAACAAACCAACAAAAACCAGGAAGTAATATCTTTCTATGTTCTTTTTATCAGCTCCCACCTTCAGGATCCTGCCCTGTTTAAGTTTCTGTCCTAACTTCTTTAGTGATGAAGAGCAATGCTGAAGTGTAAGTCAAATACCTCCCCTGGCTACCAACTTGCTTTTTGATCATGGTGTTTTATTGCAGTAATAGAAACCTCAACTAAGACACCATGCCTATCCTCCTCACATCCATATGCATCCATCAAAAGAAAGGAAAAATAAAAACCATGACAGATTCGAAAATAGGAAACATTCATCAGCTTTTTGTCCCCTTCCAACAGTAAGTGTGGGTATAGTAATAAAGTATGGAATATATACACATTAGAGTACTACGCTGCGGTAAAAAACAATGACTTCTCAAATTTTGCATGCAAATGGATGGAAATAGAAAACACTATCCTGAGTGAGGTATCCCAGACCCAAAAAGATGAACATGGGATGTACTCACTCATAATTGGTTTCTAGCCATAAATAAGGGTCACGGAGTCTACAATTGGTGAACCTAAAGAAACTAAATAAGAAGGAGAACCCAAGGAAAAACATATAGTTATCCTCTTGGCTATGGGAAGTAGACAAAATTGCCGGGGAGAAAATTGGGATCTTGGGGGTGGGGTGGGATGGGGGTAAGGGGAGATGGGGAGAGAAAAGTTAGAAGGGAAGGAGGGGGGAACTTGGGGAAACAGGAGGATTGGGATAAAGGAAGGTTGGACGGGGGATCACGGAACCACAATTCTTAGTTAAGGGAGCCACTTTAGGGTTGGCAAGAGACTTGACCCTAGAGTGGCTCCCAGGAGCCCATGGTGATGTCCCCAGTTAGTCCCTTGGGCAGCTGAGGATAGGGAACCTGAAATGACCCTATCCTAGAGCAATACTGACGAATATCTTGCATACTACCCTAGAACCTTCATCTGGTGATGGATGGAGATAGAGACAGAGACCCACACTGGAGCACTGGTCTGAGCTACCAAGGTCCCAATGAGGAGCGGAAGGAGGGAGAACATGAGCAAGGAAGTCGGGACCACGAGGGGCGCACCCACCCACTGAGACAAGGGGGCTGATCTAGTGGGAGCTCACCAAGGCCAGTTGGACTGTGACTGAAAAAGCATGGGATAAAACCGGACTCTATGAACATGGCGAACAATGAGGGCTGATGAGAAGCCAAGGACAATGGCACAGGGTTTTGACCCTACTTCATGTTCTGGCTTTGTGGGAGCCTAGCCAGTTTGGTTGTTCACCTTTCTAGACATGGACGGATGGGGGCGGACCTTGGACTTTCCACAGGGCAGGGAACCCTGACTATTCTATGGACTGGAGAGGGAGGGGGAGAGGAGATTGGGGGAGGGGGAGAAGGGTGGGAGGAGGGGGAGGGAAATGGGAGGCTGGGAGGAGACGGATACTCTTTTTTCCTTTTCTCAATAAAAAAAAAAAGAAAAAAATAACACTATCCTGAAATTTAAAAAAAAAAGAAGAGGAAGAATGAAAGGGCAATGCTCGGTTATGATGGCGAGGAAGGTCGGAGTGCAGGCCAAGAGTGCAGGCCAAGTACAGGAATTATGAATAAGAACAGAAAGAGGACATGCTGCTTCATTGATTTGAATTTCACAGACTGGCACGGTTGATGGAAGATGACAAAAGTGGAAAAGTGGTTCCACTCTGAAAGATAATTGGTTTTAAGAGAGAGAAAACTGAAAATATTGAATCTGCCTGGAATGTTGGATGCAATTGTAGTATAGAACTTAGTTATTCTTAAATTACTCGAATCTGTAATCTTATGGTATGAAGCTTACCTTAATTTAAAAAAAATACAATCAGACCAGAAAACAGATTTTATACAATTGATGGCATTTTCTTTCTAATCACATAGGAAAATACAGAAAAAAAGATGAAACAAAGTCAATGATCTAATGGGACTTTTTAAAAACAAGGAATGATTTTTTTAACTACAACAGAAATGTTGGTAAATCAGACCCTATTTAAAATAGCAGCAAAAAAACTGTGTCAAAAACATCCTGTAAGTGAAATGAATGTGTTGAAAATATATTATGAATAATTTATAGTCTGTGACAGATAAAACCATGGCATATGTAATATATGTAGCATTCTTATAAAATAAAACAAAATAGTTGAAATAGACAATTCAAAAAGAAGTTATTCAGATATAATATATATATATATATATATATATATATATATATATATATAGTCAGAGAGATGTCACTGAAGTGACCATAAATATATCTGCTGAACTGGGAGATATGAAAACAAAACATAACATCCATTGCTACCGAAGAAAAAGCAGGTGAGTATTAACATCCTTCTTAGAAATGGGAATTGTCAAACAGTAGCTAGTAAAACTTAAAATTGCTCACAGAAATCTCTCATCTGAAAATCTACTCGTCAGGACAAAACCATCAGGAGAAGATATAGGTAGGTATATTTGCTTTATTATTACCCAGAGTGGCATAAAATTAGGAACGAAAATGAAATCACATTAGTGACAGAATAGTTCAGTGTTATGTTATAAAATCATAAATTACAATGTCCTATAAAATTAGGGTACATAAAAATGAGTTAGTGTAGGAATGTTACATGATTTCATTTTGTAAATAGGATTTGGATGCAATTTTAAAAGGTGTGACATGAGAAATATCAAGTATAATGTTAAATTATGTAGCTAAGTGTGTGATGGTGTGTGTATGTAAATTATACATATATATGAGAATACTAGCATATTTATTGCAGAAGTGAGAAAATTGTGAAAGATTATATACTTGAGTGAATAAATTTTTGGTGTGGAGAGAGGGGATAGCAATGATCAAGGATGGAATAAAAACCACAATACAACACTAAAAACCCCTAAATAAAACATATATTGATTTTATCTGTGTAAAATTTGTGTGTAACTGTGTATCTTTATGGGTGATATGGACACTATTGCAAAAGATGGTCTTAACTTGAAAAACTTTGATCAGGTTGTATAACTTTAGAAGAATAACGGTTATTAAATATTACAGGAACAGACTTGGCGACCAAGATGCTGCATTTGGACATTACCTATGATTTGAAAATATCAAAAGTAAATTTTAACTACTTTATAAAAGAATTTTGTTAAAGAATTAATAGAACGCAGAATATTTAAGGTGGTTTTAACCTGAAAGCCTTCTCCCATGGTCTGGATTTCATAGTACCAGAAGGTGCTATGTCAGGTGCTGAGGGAAAGAAGCTATCTCTAGGTCTAGATGGCTGTGATAACTCTGAACTCCAACAATGACATGATGGTAAGATATTCCTAATGGCGCAATAATGACACATATATTGTCAATAGGCAACAGATGCTTAATTGATCTTACGGTGCACTCAACAGGAGGGAAATCATGCCTGGTTTTACCTAGTCAATCATCTGTGGTCTTAGAAAAGAACCTACTACCAAAACTGTAATAGTCAGTATAATTCCTAAATTCCATGCTCATACCTAATATATACTTATATATAAGTACAGCTCTCACCCCATGTCAAAGAAGCTTTCATTTGCATTAGAGGCCATCACGGAAAACCACAATGAGTTATATTGCAAAAACCAGCTGATTTAGGGGAGCCCAGTCCCAACAGATACATGCACAACACTACTCCCGCATTGAAGGCTCAAGGAGCAGCATGGAAGAGGGGCCAGAAAGACTGTAAGAGCCTGAAGGCAGGGTGTATGCTGTGAGATTATGTCTCCTGGAAATGATAGGGAAGTTACACTCATAATACCACAACAGTATGGTGGCCTAAAGAAGACCTGAACAGTGATAATACCAATAGACACGCCATCGTGGAACGGGGAAATATCACAGAGTCCTTCCCTAATAAAAGAACTAAGGTTAACTAATGATTGCTCAGAAAGGAAGAATTTGTTTTCCTCTGGGGAAAAACAGGAGCGGGGGCTTAATTAGTATTCAATACCAATCGAGGAGCCCTGAAATCATATATACAGAAGCAACACTAAATGGATTCAGAAAGTTTTATTTATATATTTATATATATATTCATACATATGAGTATTTGTAACAATAATCAAAGAAGAACAGTTTATCAGTTTTTTTTTTTTGTTAAATCAGGGATAGGGCAATGGGAGGGGTCAGAGGAAAGAAAGGGAAAAAAGTGATGTAATTAAATTTTAATTATTTTTTTCAAAAATTGTGTGTATGTGGTTGTTGTGCGTGGTTCATACACATGGGCGCATGGGTGAACGAACATGAAAAGGTCACGGGAAGGCATGAAGTGGCTTCCCCTGTCACTCTTAACTCCTTCAGGACTGGGGCTCCCACCCAGGCTATCTGGTTAGTGATCTCCTTGGGTTTACCTCTCTCTACTCCTCAACATTGGCTTTGCAGATGCATGCAGTGGTGCCCAGTTTTTCACACTGGAGCCTGGGATTTGAACTCAGGTCCTCATGTTTGCAAAGCAAGCCCTCTTGTCCACTGAGCCAGCTCCCTAGCCACTATTTTTAAAACAAATTCTTCGACTCTGAATATCTATGGGAGCTATTATATTTAATAAAAATATCCCTACAATATTTATAGATTCCAATTCAGTGTGCGAAGGGAAAGTAATTAAGTAATGCATTGCAATTAATGCCCTCCTCGTGCATAATAAGAATGAGGGCAGAGAAATGAAGTACAATCACAGACATGGTGAAACATAGCCCCTGATTTTCTTTTCTTTTTATTGTCAAAAATTTAAAAAATTAAAATATAATTACATTACTCCCTTTTTATCCTTCCTATCCCCTCCCATGTCACTCTCGTTTCTTTTCTTAATTCTCACCAATATCTACATGTCCCACTGCCCCACCTAATCCCAGCATGGCTCCATCTGTTTATTTTAACCAAGATTAGCACATATATTTTGTTCCACTTATCAGTCCTGTTTCTGAAATAACCAACCTTATGGCATCTTTTCCTGACATTATATTCTCACCAATTCTTCAGAGGTGTAGCCAAAGGGACTTGATTTATTATGAAGTTTGGCTGATCATCAATTCTCAAATTATCGGCAGCTAAATATTCTGAATGGTTTCCTAGGTAGGCGACTAGTGCGCTGTTATAGACTGAAGCCTCTGTCTTGGGGAATAGCACGAGGACCCCATTTTCCTTGCATCTGTGTGCCAGGATTCACAGCAAAGAACCAGAAGTCAGAGATGGATTTCTGGCTTCAAATAAAATAACGACAATGATGAGGTGTGAACCTTTGGCTTATCTTCCCCTATGGCAGCTTTTCCTAAACACAGTCGTGTTTTTTTCTCTGTGAGGGTTATAGAACATCACTATCTGTGAAGATTACTGATAGAAAGGGCAAGATGAATTGCAACAGAAATAAAAGTGTCTTAGCATAGAACCCAGGCTCCTCCAGCAAAAATGATGCGATTTTTCTCTCTCTCTAGGAAAAACGAAAAAACAAAAAAACAAAAAACAATAAAAACAATCAGACTGTCCCAAAGCATGAAATTGTGTGGTGGGGGTGAGTGACTTGCCTCACTAATAGAAGTCAAGATACCAACTAAAATGCACTTTGATATATATATATCATTGAAGATGTAATCATTCTGCACTTTTTCTATCCATACTCTCTCATAACTGTCTACATCTAGGAAAGCATATATCTGAAATATCGGCTATATTACATTCTTAAGGTCATGTAATAACATGCCTTCGGGTGAGCTGTTTTCTGCTAACCTTCATCCTTAAATTGGTTAAAAAAATAACTATCCGTGTAGTGGTGGTGCACGCCTTTAATCCCAGCAATCGGGAGGCAGAGGCAGGTGGATCTCTGTGAGTTAGAGGCTATCCTGGTCTAGAAACAAGATCTAGTTTCAGGACAGGTCAAAGCTACAGAGAAACCCTGTCTTGAAAAACCAAACAACAACAATAAAACAAAAATAAAACCCTAACGTGTTAGGTAGAACAGGTATGTATTTGTTAATAACAAATCCCATGGCACTAGCTTGTTTTTCATGGCAGCGAGTATCAGACCTTTTTTTCTGGGGAAGATATTGGGGGTGATATGAGTTCATTAAGTTGGAGAGACACTGAGTTATTCTAGGATTTATCCAAAAGAGGCTTAGAATAACATTTCCAAAGAATACTTTACTACTGAACTTCGATGAGGTCTGTGTCGAGAGTAGGGACCAGAGGAAGGAGACCCAGTGAATGAGATCCTAAGTGAGTATGTGCTGTTGACATGTATCTGGGGCCTCAGACCAATGGGGGAAATGGAAGAGCTTACCCCCTCTTCAGAGTGAGGCTCAGAGAGAAATGGCTAAGCCTTCCCTCCTGGCCCCTGTGTGGCTGTTGATAGTATGTGCAGAAAATGTCCAACATAGCTTTCTCTACCCCCTAAGGAATGCTGAAGAATGCTCCCCTAGAGGACTGCTGCTGGTGAAATTAGCTGAGCCTGTCCTTTCAATGTAGCTGCATACCATACAATGTGGCTCTTGTTTATCTTTATATACTAACCCTTTCTCCTTGTTCAGCTGTGAACAATAACCCTTCTTTCTCCTCATCTTTCAGTAACATGCTGAGCTTCTGGGTGTTGCGGCTTCTCTAACAAAGAGCCCAGGCCATCAGATCCCAGCTTTCTGTGTCTAAATGTTTGTATTTTCTTTGTTTCCTAGCCATACAAGTCATGTTCAATTTTCTGGAGGCTGTGCAATAGTTTCTTTCTTTCTTTCTTTCTTTCTTTCTTTCTTTCTTTCTTTTTTCTTTCTTTCTTTTTTTCTCTTTCTTCCCTCTCCCTCTCTCTTTCTTTCTTCCTATCTCTCTCTCTCTCTTTATTTCTTCTTCCTTTTTTATTGGCTTAACCTGTGTTGATAAAAGAACAGGAAATTGAATTGTGTCTGAATGGCTCTGCTTCTCTAACTCACCAAAGAAAGTGTTTTATGACGTGTCATTCCCTTCTGCATCAGGAACTGCATCAGCTCCTGTTTAGAAGGGTCATTATTTTCAGGAGTTGCAAAACAAAAGCAGAAATCATTTCCACTCTCTACTGCTATAAGAAGAACATTAGTAATGCACTGGAGAAACTGAAGCCCAGAGTGTACTCACTGCCTATGTGGTGTTTCTGCAGTAGCTACTGATCTTTTTAAGGCCCTGGGACAAGGTGCAGTTTAGTTCCCAGGGTTCAAAAACTGCTAAAAAAAAAAAAAAAACAAAACTGTGTGTGGTGGCACAATCGTCTTTAGTCCCAGAACTCAGGAGGCAGAGACAGGCAGATTCCTGAATCTGAGGCTAGCCTGTATTTGTACAAAGAATTCCAGGACAGCCAGGGCTACATAAAAAACAAACAAACCTGTCTTCAGGGTAAAGACAAAAAAGCCTTACTGGCTATGGGAGCACGTGCTGGTCTCTGTAGATAAGTAGATAAACTATAGATAAGTCATTCTGTACATGATAGGAAAATCCATCATTTTGAATGATGGCTGAGTGACTTGTCACCTAAAAACATCAGATGCCTGTTTCACGATGTCTACTAGTCCTGCCAGGGAGCTGCAGATGTTTTGTTGCTTTTTTCTACAGTGGTGTTTTAAAGAGCTGTTGAGTAAGTTGCATAGGATGGGCAGATGAACTCAACCTTTCCTAAAGCATAGGTTGCCTAGCAACTTGCTACAGAAAGAGACCAGGTGTGACAAACTTGTATACTGATATATAAGTGCAAGTTTATAATAAACACTTTTTGAAGAGATTGGCAACCTCTGCTGATTGATTAATCATCATACAGATGAAATGATCATCCCTAAAAATATAAATTATATTTATTTATTTGTGTGTGTGTGTGTGTGTGTGTGTGTACACTTGTGAAGGTCAGGGGTCAAATCTTGTGAGTTGGCTTGTTCCTTGCAGCCATGTGGGTCACAGGTATAAAGCCCATGTGCCAAAATATTCAGCAGCCTTGGCAGCAAATGCCTTTACTCACTCACTAAGCTATCTCACAAAATATCCTCTTAAGTGTATATGGCAAAGTTATTTTTAAAACTCAATTCCTAAACAATAACCAAGCATTTATTTATAGAAAACCAAAAGATTTCACGGGTCCTATGGTCCACATCATGTATATTAAAGTGTTTCCCCATCTCCTTTAAATATTGGTTGGTTTAGTCAGATATGCAGGCACTGTTTTGGATACCTTTGCTATGGTTCCATGTTATATCAGTTAACCAAATGTTGCTCATTGACTCTGTTTATAAATAAAAGTTTTTTTTTTTTTTTTTTTTTTTTTTTTTTTTTTTTTTTTTTTTTTTTTTTAGAAAAGGTAGAGGATTAAAAGATCTAAAAGCATGCTACACCATTTTTAAGTTTTCCCTCTACACTGGTGACTGGGTTTATCGTAAGGATTGTTCTTATCTGATTTCATTCATTGAGTACAAACAAGTGTGGGTCCCCTCCACCTTAGCACTTCGCTGTGATGTGTCAAAAGCTGCGATCTGAACACGAAAGTGGAGTACATAGGAAATTATGTAAATAAGTGTACAGAGTAATGGCTTTCCCTCAATGTATCTGTGTGTGTGCGTACCCAAAGGCACGTGTGTACCCATGCTTTTGGAGGCCAGAAGTCAGCAGCTACTGTCCACCTTTCTTTCCTTCTTCTTCTTCTTCTTCTTCTTCTTCTTCTTCTTCTTCTTCTTCTTCTCCTTCTCCTTCTTCTTCTTCTTCTTCTTTTTAAAAAAACACTGATACAAAGTCTCTAATTAGCCTTGACTATACCTAGTAGGCTGGGCTGGTGGACCTGAGAGTCTTGGAGCTCTGCCTTGTCTGTCTTCCTGGGGGTGGAGTCTTAAGTAAGAGCTACTACATTATTTTTATTTCTCTGAATAAAAATTCTGAATGAGTTGTGGGGATTGAACTCAAATCTTCATGCTTTTGAGGCAGAGTGAGCTGTCTTCCTATTCCTAACATGAGACTTTCATTGAGTACAATTAGACCACGAATGCAGCCGTGACTCCAATGCTAGCACTGGAGGCATTTCTGCCAGGGAGTTGAGAAACTAGAAGTAATGTGAAAATAAGGAAAACACAATATGACTAAAATATTCCTTAGAAATCCCACCAGCCCCAAGAAATTATGATCTCTGTTGACTAATCTGCCATTTATCAGCTTTACTTCTCCTTTGGTTTTATGTGCTGACTCCTTTAAGAAACATGCTGTGTCATGCAGAATGTCACTGGGCTTGAAAAGACTTTTAGCCTGCTAGGATGACTTCACTGAAATCTTCCAAGACTCCGCTCCTACAGCTCTACCCCTCCCATATCATCACCCACCTCACCGTTCATGGAGAGTCTGGTTAGATCATGTAATACCATACTTTCTCTCTTTTTCCTGAAAGACAGCACACCACACTATTCTCAACACATAATCACTGTGTTCTAAGTGATTTTTTATCTGTTCACCTTTCTGGAGAATCTTATCATCTAGTCCATTAGTCCGGATACTTTCTATTCGCATCTCTCAAAACTGCCTTCATTGAACAGTCCTAATAAAAAGTCCATTTCCCCAACCATGTTCTTCCGAAAACCAACTAAATAAAAATGTGCCCGGACTACCTAATTCACTGTGTGTGTGTGCGTGTGCATGTATGACTTGCTCTCTTGCTTATGTTTCCTGCTCGTTACCTTTTTTCTCTACAATCAGCAATTCTAATAGCGACATAGTTGAGTGGTTTTTGCACTACATCCATTGCAAGATGCTCCACGAGGAAGGCTTGGATGCTCCTTACAGGGAGTGGAGGAAGTGGCAGCTGATAGGCTATCATGTACACACTGTATTTGAGTACCGGTGCCTTCACATGCTTATACGTGGTGAGTTTATTGGAACTGTAGAAAGTATAAGTGACTTGCTCAAGACGGTGGCATGCTGAGGACAAGTGCCCAGGTCTCTTGACTTTTTCCTGTTTCTCACCGATTACTTGGTTGTTGTCACAACAGAAATTTTAGGCAAAGCAAAAGTCCACTAAGTGTGCACACGTGATTTTCTTCCAAGCCAATATTAAATTATAGAGATTACTTCCTGTCATGATAAGGGACATTTGGACCATCAAGTATCAAGCCTAGCTCATAGTCTGGTATTAGTCTGCTTGAATTCTACATTTAGATGGAAAACAGTTTTTATTTTCTTGTTGTCAGTCAAACTAAAATAATGTTGGCTAACTTCAGAAAGTTTCTGGTTCGGTTAAGAGATGGCTTTGATTTGCAGAAATTCCTTGAAATGCTGCTAGCTCTACCTTGAGAACACATCTCTTTATTATCAATCAGTCCGTTTTCTGCATGAATTTTTCAGGATTAATCTGTGCACATGCTTGAGACAATTATACAGTGCTAAAACTGAAGCCAGACCCTGAAAAACACATTCCGTTCACTACCTTTGTTGGTTTGACCCTTTCCTTTTTTTCTTTAGCCTATTTGGTTCAAGTAAAAGGGAATCCATAATTGTTTTTTATTCTGGAACATACTGGCAGCAGTATATATGAAAAGTAAAAAACAGAAGGAGTAAGGGATATGGCCCCACTTTTTTTTTTAGGTCAATTATTTCAATGTTTTGGTGGTCTCCTAAGCAATCAAATGTCTTGGATTGTGAAATAATTTTAAGTGAATTTACTGTGTGTTTGGAAACCTTTACTTCATTTGAAGATGATTGAACAGTAAAAAATGGCCTGAAATGCTTCATGAGAAATTATATTTAAGTTTATACTTAAATAAAATAATATGGAATGTAGATGCAAAATACAACAGTTTGATGTAGTTTTATGTATCACAGTACATAAACTAGCTAATTTTAAATTGTTTTAAAATTATAATTTTATCAACAATAACTTGACAAGACACAATAATCATTAACAATGTGTTTTTGGCAGTCTCATAGTACAGTTGCTTTTCTCTAATCAACGTTGTTTTACACATCATACTTATAGCAAAATCTTCCATTTGCTCTGTGCGGAGTTATCTTATACTGAGTTTTTTTTTTCTTTTTTACTCACTTTGCAGTCACAAAATGAAAATGTAGACACCATGTACAAACAAGGAGTTCGTGCAAAGTCAAGTTTTCAAAACCACATGCAAGTCTCAGCGGCACATGGCTTAGAGCTCACACGCTCCAGGATCATGTAAAACTGGCATGCAGATGAGAGGAGAGAAAAGCACCTACATCATGAAGAGAGGATGATGAAAGAGAATGACATTTTCTTTATGACAGTTATCTAATGCAAACCGTATACCCATAACCTCTACCAGCTTGGGAATGGGGGCAGAGAAGTGGATTTTTGTGGGGCGTAGGAAATTGTACATCAACGTTATTGGAGGTCAAGTTGTTACTGAAATGGAGAATTGCTATTCTGTACTTGGCCTCATCCATGTTATCTTCCCCAGCTTCTTGCTCTCTATTTCCTCTGTTATATCATGCAAAAAAAGATCAGAACTAACCCTGGAAATCATTTAACAAGCTCTAAACCTGACAGATAACAAGGGTATTCTCCACAATTTACACGAGAATTAAATTGGATATAAATACCTCCTGTTCTTACCGGTGGGTGTTGTGATTCCATGTGTTAAGGTGTGAAGCAGGCAGGAAAGAGATAAATCTTTCATAAGTACATTGTAAATAGGCAAGTGGTATAGAAACCATATTTATAGGTAATAGAGTCAAACAATGATAGGTAAATAGTTGTCACAAAATATTTTATCATAAAAATGGTTATAAATCTAAGTTTTATGGAGAAGGGACATAAATAAATGGCTGTTTTATTACTGTTATTGAAATACCCTGGCAGTATGAAACAATAAAATTGAGTGACGCATATTTTAATTAAAAATACTTGACACTGCTTAAGCAAGCCCGGCACTAGAGATTCCTCAGCGGTTTTGAATGCTGGTATCTTTGTTAAACAAGCACAGTAACAATTTATAAAAGCAACCAATATATACAGGTGCTCTTTCTTGCTAGATTAAAAACCACCTCAGAAGAGATTAATTTAATAAGTGGCTTTTTCACCGTGAACTTTGGGACACCTGAAAATCGCAGCTCATCGGCTTGAGCTACATTTTTTCGGCTCTAAGGAGCTCGTGTATTTCTTCAAATTAAAAATTTTATAATATGATGGTATTTCTCAGCAAATAAATCGCATGCAGCTATGATAAATTTGTCGACATATAAATGTGTCTTTGAGTTGGCAGCAAGTGCTCTATGGCTTTCTCCGTGATTTCCGATTTTGATTCAAATGGTAAATAGCCATCTAAATTGTCCATATACACTCACACAAAAATGGCATCATGTAATTGATGGAATCAAACATGGATAATTTATTTTCAGAACAGGGTAGTGATGTGAGGACGTGCTGTGTTTTTTTTTTTCTATAGCTCTGTACTAAGCAGTGGGGTTTGGCTTTGTTGTATAATTTATCTGTAGCATTAAATGTCTAAAGCCAAACAGCAAAGTAAATAATATAAGCGATGCTCTTAATCCCAAAAAGAGCTCTTCAGAACCCATTCATCTTAACTAGACTTCTATGCAGTGATTGAGATGCTTCTGAAAAGTGTATTTTTTTTAAAAAAAAAATCAAGTATTTAAAAGGTGTTAAGGAATGCTTGTCCCCTCCTTGAGCAGAGAGAGTCATTAAACCAAGTAAATATATTGAAATGGAATATAATTAATTGTTAAAGGAAGTATGAAACTTCCTATCAGAAAATGCTTTCTGACATACTTAAGGTCTCTAAACTTTCCTACAAATATTCAAGATGTCCTACTCCAAAAGTATGTTCATCTTGGATCGCTGTTTAGGCTCATCCAATTGTCACAGTTGGTTTTTGGAATCTTAATTGAGCATAGACTCAGCAACTTTTCTTGTTGTTATTTGCTCATTTGTAACCAGGCCATACCACGAAGGCCTGAGTTTTAGCTAAGACCAAGGTTTCCTTTAATTGGAGATGGGAACTCTATGACACATAGTTATATCAGTTTGCATCACGTTATAATGCCTTTGCCACACAGTATAACTAGATATAGCACCATGCAATGCCATGAATTGAGAATGAGACACTATCTCCAGGGGAGAAAAATAAACATCCAAGAGAAGGAAACAAAAGCACGGGGCTCAAAGCTGGTGAGACTGGCCTTTCATTTAGCTATAGCTGTAATGCCTGTTGAGCTTCTGTTTTGGGAAACAGAAGTACATACCATGTTCATGTCAATGCCGTTGGTGTAAGTCCATGCGTGCTGGAAATATTCTTCAAGCCGTTGCCGCAGGGGGTTGGGGATTTGGTGGAAGCGAATGAACTCTTTCACTCTCAGCATCTGCATGTGGTACCTGGCGGTCCCCGAGTACAGTCTTTGAATAATTGCAGAAACATTCCCAAAAATGCTTGCATACATTAGGGCTGGATTGGATAAAAAAAAAAACAAAGTTATGGGGCAACACTGCATTTGGGCATCGTATATTTTTTTTCAGAATATCAAATGTGCAGATTTCAAGTATTTAACCCAAGTATGCAAGTATGTCAATTTACCCCTGCTTTAGTACATTTTTTTTTAAAAACAGTAAAGTGATGTAAAGAACTCAAAATCCCCATGATTCAAAGTAAAACTCATATTGCTTTATGAGATACACCTGGAACCAAGAACATTAACTAGATGTTTTATATGCTTGTGTTAAGCCATCTTATTTGTAGTAAGCTACATTGTAGTCATCATTACCATAGGCAAAAACATTCTTTAGGGACTTTAATACCACTTTAATTTATATAAGCTTTTAATTTATATTATATAATATTCATTATATATATCTTAGCTGGTGGGCAACTAAGAGCAATGGCAATACCCTATATTATTTGGGGGGTTTGCAGGAAACCCCTGACCAACAACTCTAGAAGTAACACATACATGGCCCTGGACTTTTTTGGTGACCTATGGCTTTGGGGAGGAGCATTATCCCCTGTGTAGACTAACTCCAATTAAACTTTATATATATATATATATATATATATATATATATATATATATAATATAATAGTAGGTTTCCCTATGGCTATCTCTCTTCCTACACGATATTGTCCTAGGACATGGAGAAATCAAATTGGCATGAGCTAGGAAGCTTTTTTCCTGCCGACTGGCTTTCACAGTATTTGAAAATGATATGTAGACTGCTAGAGAGAAAAGTCGTCAACAATCTTACTCAGCTGTGAACTCATAGAGCTAAAATAATGATCAGCATGGATGTTATCCATGGATGTTATGCCCGTGGGTGCAATAGTAACAGAACAGTAACCAATTTACTGTCAGCTCCACTGGAGGAGGTTCATTATTAGTACTGTTCAAAGAACACATGGTTGGGAAGGTCATATGCTTGAGGATGAACCTACCACCATTACTTTACTGAATGGACATCATATCAACCTGCTTTCTACGTCTGTGTCTCTCATCCATCTATTAATGAAACGCTTAGATCTCATCAGAGTGGTTTTCAGTGCAGCGGATATATACCACAGAAACTCACAATGGGTCAGAGCACAGAGAGCCACTTTCCTCTCCCTCCAGGCTCAACGAACATCAAGGAAGAGGAGGTAGAAAGATTTTTAAGAGCCAGAGTCAGGGAGGACCAGAGCAAAAGAGCGTCTTCTAGATGTGACAGGACCAGCTGCACTCTTTAACTCACAGGGGCTGTGCTTGCCTACCCAAGAACAAGCCAGGCAGCATTCCAGCACAGGGGAGGAAAGAGCTCCTGAGAGCTCGATGGCTTTTGGGGAGGGAGAGTCAGTTCTTTAAGGTTGTGGATTCTGGTGGATCAACTATGCTCTGGAGAATGACCCTATACCCATGAGTATATGGTAGCACAAATTGGACTTGTTGGGTTATCAAAAAATGGTGGGTAGTAACATAAAGATGGGAGGAGAGGTAGGAGAGGTGGAGCTGGAAGGTGGCCACAATTACATTGTATGTATGTATGAAATTATCAATGAAGTAATAAGATATTATAATAAAAAAATTAGAAATTAATCTTGAGTTGGACAGTGGTGGTGCACACCTTTAATCCCAGCACTCAAGAGGTGGATATCTGAGTTTGAGGCCAGCCTGGTTTACATAGCTTGTTCCAGAACAGCTAGGGCTGTTACAGAGAGAAGCCCTGTCTCAAAAAAAATTAATATCAAATTAGAATTAAAGTATTAATTTCAAAAATGGACTTTGCTATCACAGCCTGGAATATAATCTTGTCATAATAAAAATGAATTGCAAAATTTCAACACTTTGGAGTTCTCAAATAACTCATTAATTTTCTTATGGAACATAGAATTTTCTTAGAGTGTTAATTTGTATATAATTTTTAATTTATTCCAAGTTGATCATATATATATATATATATATATATATATAATGACTTAGAAAAATGTATACTGCTTAACTTTTGCCAAGAAAGCTGTGCCACATTTTGCTCATCTATTGGAAGAAAGTGCTATGACACTCATATACATTCAGCATTTAGAATATCCTCAGAATTACTTCTTGGGATAACATTTTTTAAAATGTGTGTGAACTTTTTTTGCCTGCATGTATGTATGTGTACCATGTGTGATTTTTTGTTGTTGTTGTTCACAGAGGCCAGAAAAGGGGTCAGAGCCCTGGAACTGAAATTAAAGGTGGTTGCAAGTCCCTATGGGAACTGAGCCCAGATACTCTGTAAGAGCAACAAGTGCTCTTAACCACTGAGCCATTTCTCCAGTCCTTGAAATATATTTTTATTTAAGATTGCCACGTTCTTATTGTTTTTCCTTTTGTGTTTACATTTCTAATAATTAAAACATAGAAACACTATTTTATGAAGAAAGATTACATGATCTATTTTCTGCTGATGGATCTTTGGGACTCTGTCAAGAGCTTTGATATGGCAATGAAGGTTTCAAGCTCTGGGGTCAGAGCACAAAAGCAGCTGAGAGAGGTACCAAAAGCAATAGCACAGTTTGAAGTATGAGATCCAACTATGTTCATCCAACATATCTTTTTACTTGAAGTGCATTTTCTGGACAATCCTCTAAAATCTACTTGCTTATCTAAAATGTAGATGTTCCCAGACTTATGCTCTGTTACATGAATGTGGTTTTTTGACCATTTGTTTTCCTTTCCTTGGTGTGTCTTGTCATGTTTGATTGTCATAATCTTTGTTTGCCATAGATGTCCAAAGGAAGGAATGTTTCTGGGAAAGATGCGATCATTTGTTAAAATACATAAAAGTGAGGGCTGTGAGGATTAATTTCATGACAACTTGACTAGGGTAGAGTGTTCACATAATTTGATTATGCGACACACTATGTGAGTCTGTAAGGTTATGTGTGGTTGAGATACATATCTCAAATTAACACTTGAGATAAGTAATGAAGATTGAATTCTCCTCTGTAGGCAGTCATCACCCATCCAGTTTAAAGGTCTGAGCAGAGTGGACATTGGAGCAGGGAATGTTTGCTCTCTTTTTCTCTCTTACTCTCTAGAGCAGAACACTGCTCTTGACTCTGGGCAGTACTAACCAAGAATAAAATTATGCCTTGGTTTTCCTGCAAAACTCTAGAGCACATCCTTGTCTTAGGTACCAGTTTGGTTCTCCTGTGAAAATCTTGACAAATGGAAGAACCCTATTGCGAGGCTAAGGTGGCCAGTCTGTGGAACACCAATGCTCTGGAATGCGCTATATGTAAAATGTCAGTCGTTTGCAATGTTGATCAGCTGCTTAGTTTGCTTCATCTTCAGGAAGAACCAGCAGATAGAAACTGTTTCTAATTTGAGTAAATTAATACTTTATTGAGGAGATGACAATATTCACAAGAAGTTGATTCGTGTGACTCATTGAGAAGTATATTTTACTGAGAGAAATTTTTTGATATGTAAAATCATATTTTTCATATCACTAACTTTCCAAAGTTACACACTGTCTCACACTCATGAAGCAGATTCTGAAAGTACAAGACCCTCAGCAACTATTTTTCCTGAAGTTCATAATGTAAAGTGGGCCTTAATACATACACAGTAGTTTTATCTCCATTTCTTCATGAAAATGAATCAAAAGCCAAACACAGAACCAGGAACTGCCTACACTGTTATGTATGTTAGGATTATGAATGCTGGTATTCAGGCATTATGCTGGCCTTTGCCACCTGGCAGGACACACTCAGGCAGTACTTTGGCCAGTCCAGCGTCCTATAGCTGCTATGTCACTAATCTGTATGCAGGTAGAAAAAGGCCCCTTGAGGCAGAGGCAAGCGTATCTCTGTGAGTTTGAGGCCAGGCTGGTGTACAAGAGCTAGTTCCCGGACAGGCTCTAAAACTACAGTGAAACCCTGTCTTGAAAAAAAAAAAGAAAGAAAGAAAGAAAAAGACAAGCTCCAGTCGGGCGGTGGTGGCTCCTGCCTTCAATCCCAGCACTGGGGAGGTAAAGACAGACAGACATCTGTGAGTTCAAAGCCAGCATGGTCTACAAGAGCTAGTTCCAGGACAGGCACCAAAACTACAGAGAAACCCTGTCTTGCAAAACCAAACCAACCAAACCAACCAACCAACCAACCAACCAACCAACCAACCAACCAACCAACCAAACAACCAAACAACCAAACAAAAAAAAACAAGTTCCACCCATTCCTGTTCTCTTTACTGTTCTTCTGAAGAGGCAAGTAGGTCCCTACCTCTCTCTCTCTCTCTGTCTCTGTCTCTTTCTGTCTCTCTGTCTCTGTTTCTCTCTCTTCTATCTCTCTCTCTGTCTCTGTTTCTTTGTCTGTCTGTCTCTCTCTGTCTCTGTTTCTGTCTTTCTTTTCTCTCTCTCTCTCTCTCTCTCTCTCTCTCTCTCTCTCCCGCTTCCCCTTCTCTCAATAAACTCCTCACCTAAGCTCTGTCTGCATGGCATCACCCACTGTGGTTTGTCTCTCACCCACCGCAAAGGTCGCTCCCATGCAAAATCATTACATTGTGAAAATGGAAAACCTAGATTCTAAGTATGAAATTGGAAACATGAATGAGAAATTGGAGGATGTATTTGAATTTTAAAATCCTAAGGAAAACCTGGGGTTTTATACACCCTTCCATTTTAAAACAAAACATCACCAGTTAGAGAGAACAAATTATTACTATTATTATATTTTTGCATTTATTTAGTTGGAGCCCATGCACTGGCATGGAATATTAGTCAAATGTATATTGGCAAAATAAATAAATGAATAAACAAATAATACTATTTATATATAGGAATTTCTTTCTCTAACTCAACTTTTTACTTACCCTTCCTTAACCTTCAGTGGAAGGTTTTGACTTCATCAAAATTGTTTACTTTAGGTTGAAGTCTCATAGAAACAAAATAAGCATAACCTTCTTGAGCCCATAACCACACATATTAAATGCTAGTGAAGTATTAGCCTTAGATTCTGGTAGAACCACTACAGTTTGCTTTTTTAAAAATCTATTTCATGTATTTCAAAAATATGTAACCAAAGGATGAGAATTTTTGATGGATAATAAACACATAGCTAGATGCATCATTTTAAGTATGTATTTCATTTGGTTGTGGCTAATGTGAGCATTCCTGTTGACATATTGAGAGATTAGCCTGTTTCTCCCCTCCTGGAATACTTGCTCACATCATTTCAGATGTGGAACTGCAGAGACGAGCTTCATTAGCTAGGGACCAAGGCACACAAACCATCCACTTTGGTCTTTTGTTCAGCGTAATGCTGAGAATCATTGTCCCTCAGTACCTTAAAAATCTGTGAATCCTAAAGGTGTACCAGAGTTTGTTTGCATCATTTGCTGATGGAAAGCACAGCATGTATACACAGTAAACACCGCCCTGAACATTTGTGTACAGATCTTTGTGTGGGCATGTATTTTCATTTCTGTTTCAAACACCTAGGTGTGGACTGTCTATGTGGTATGGCTTGTTTAATTTTACAAGAGACAAGTTCTTTGCTAAAGTTGTCTCATTTTGTGTTCCCGCAAACATACTATGGCAATACCATTTGTTCTAGATCCTGCCGACATTTGGTAGTTGCCAATTTACATTTACCATGGTAGCATGTGTGGTGTGTCTCATTAGTGTTTAATTTGCATTTCACTGTGATGATTAATACCACAGTTAAACATACTTTTTCAATGTTCAGGTGTGTTTTTGTTCGGTTAAAAACAAACAAAAAATAATTTGCTCCTAAAAAAAAGCCTCAATGTTTTACAGCTTTAAGTTGTAAGAATTCTTAATATATTTTGGCTGCCAGTCTTTTTCATACCTATATATTCAAAATACTTTCTTCTAGTCTCTCACTTTCAATTTCTTTGTTTTAAACAATGCCATTTGATTTTTTTTTTTTTTGGGAGAGTGTCTAACCACATTGATCTGAAAATTGCTGTGTAGGGCAGGCTGGCCTCAAACTCACACCTGTCTTCATTGCCTACCTAAGTGCTAGGTTTAAGGCATGTGCCATCACACCCAACTGAACAATTCCATTTCAAAAGAAGCCAATTTTGATGAACTATAACTCAATAATTTTTAATTTTAACATCTCTTATGTCTGTTATCATAATGTTATCCATAGTGTAATTTGTTCTAAGTTGTCAATCATAAATCATAAATCAGTTCTAGTGGTCCTTTTTGTTGTGGGTTGTGGTGGTGGTAGTATTGGGGATTAAATTCAGGGCTTTTCATGCCAGTAGAACTCTCTACATTTGACCTACAGCTTGAGCCCCAGAGTTCAGCTTTTTATTCAAAGTGCGCAAAAGTCCTCCTTCATCTAATTTTTCTGCTTTCATTGTTTCCTCTTCTGTGTCAGAGTGGTGAGACCATGCTGATATTTGTCTGGGACTTTGCAAACAAACCACTAAGACCAATGGTATAAATGGTGATTTACACCAACTGTACCGTTAAGAGCAATGGTTCTCAACCTGGGGGTTGTGATCCCTTTGCCATCATGGGGTTCACCTGAGGCCACTGGAAAACACAGACATTTACAATATGATTCACAACAGTAGCAAAATTATGAAGTAGTAACAAAAATAATTTTATGGTTGGAGGTCACCACAACATGAGGAACTACATTAAAGGTCACAGCGTTAGGAGGGCTGAGACCCACTGACTAAGAACATTGATTTGTTCTGCCTGAGGACCACGAGGGCACATAGCGTAGATGAAAGTTAGGCTGGAGCCCTAGACCATGCGCAGACGAGTGGTGCAGCCAAGCCAGAGCAGCAGGGGTGAAGTGAGGGCAACTGTATTAACAGCTTGGCTTTACAATGTCCTAAGAATCAGAACGTCCCTTTTGTAATGCTGCACATTTGCAGCTTGGTTCAGCCTAGTATAAGGCATATCCATTTTATTAACTTTTTAAAAAGAGTCAGAATTTATGTCCTTCAACTATCTCTCTGTTCAAATAGTTTTTAAATTTTCTCTCAACTCTATCATTCTTTTTTTCCTATTTATATACCTTGAAGTTACTTTTAAACATTTACCAACTTTTAAAGAGAGATGTAAGAGCTTTCAACTTGATAATAAGAACTCTTTGAACATCGCTTTAGCTAATTTCTATAGGTTTGGGCATTTTTCATTTTAAATTTTATGCATGCAGTTCTTGGTAACTATTTCTTTCTAGAACATTTAATCCTGGCTCAAATGATGCAGGATTTCACAGAAGCGATGAAATGCTACTTCATCTTCCTCTCTTTGTGCTAATATCATCACACCTCCTTTTACATATACTTCACAAGACCTATCAATTCACAGACGTGATTTTCACACTGGTCAATTATTTGGAAGATGTATAAAGACAAGAGAGCATGTTTTCAGTTTATTCCTATATTGACTAGCATTGGTCTTCCTCATTCCAGTATTTCACAGGCTATATTTCTCATTCATTGTCAAAATTTTTAGTTTCTTATAGTCTGCTTATGATAAATCAAGTCATTTGTATCCTTGTCCTTACTTGAAATACAGTTTAATCATAAATTTCCATGTCGACAGACACTGTTTTTCTCTCAGCAATTTAGCTCTTTATCTATGGTGTTATTTATCCCATTGTATATAAGAAATCTTTCAATTTTATTTTATTATTTTATTTTGCTATATATGTCTTGGTTTTCCTTTTATCACCTTGAAATTTTTTACTTCATGACTAGTTTTGTTAGTTTGATAATGTGTCTTGATATGTTTTATTCACAGTTTTAATATTCATTGAATTTTTTGAGTCTGTAGTTTATAGTTTTCCTTGATCTTGACAAAAATCAAGCCATTCTACTTCTGACCACTTCTCTATTTGCTCCCCTCATTCTGGGGGTTCCTCTTTCTTGTCTCTGCTTGCTCCTTTTCTTCTTGAGGATTCCTCTCTTGCATTTATCAATTGCTTGATCTCACCTTCTGGCCAAGTGTTTTCTGTGAGTTCCATTTGCTCTATGCCTGTTTCCTGTCTTGCTTCTGGCTCAAACCTTTGTGCCATCATAGCTGTAATTATTTTTAAGTTAATATTGCATAGTGCTGTACTATTTCTTCTTTTAAAAATGTTAGACTGTTGTTTTTGATGAGTGACTATCTTTCTGTGTGTGTTACATTGCTATATGTGTGTGTGTGTGTGTGTGTGTGTGTGTGTGTGTGTGTGTATGTAGCTGCATGTATACTTGCCATGCATGCATGCATGGGGCCCAGAGGGTGACGTCTGATCTGAGTTATCTTCCTCATTCACTTATCCATCTTAGTTTTTGAGATAAAGTCTGTTGCTGAATTTGGAACTTGTCAGTGGATTGCCTGGCTAGCAAGCTCTAGGAATTCTCCTGTCTCTACTCCTAGTGATGGGTTAAAGACACTTTGTCATCATGCCCAGATAGTTTATATGGCTGTTGGAGATTTAAAAAAAAAAATCAGATCTCCAAGCTTTCACAGAAAGTACTTTATACACTGAGCAATCTCCATACTTCCATAGTCCTACACCCTTCTTCTCTCTTCTTTTTTCCTTCTTCTTTCTCCTCCTTCATTTTCTTTTTCCCCTCTTCTTACTCCAACTTCCTCTTTCAAATTTAAATGTATTTGTGATTGAAATATAGACACATACAATCTGTATATTCATGGAGTATCATATAACATTTTGTTAATGTATGTATTTGAAGTATTATAACTCTCCTTATACATTTATCATTTTTATAATAAAGCAGTAAAAATCCTTTAAATAGTTACCATCTATAGTCATATCAGGGATTTTTTTGTTCCTGTACATGAATGAACATACCATATTCACATTTATTCAGTATTCTTTCATTTTTTAATTATGCACACTATTAAAATGAATTATTCAATCTTGTTCTGTGTTCAGTGAAAATGACAGCTTTGAAACTTCCCATAGATGTTTGTTATTTGTATTTACTGAGGCCATTTTTGCAGACTCTTATTATATAGCCCATTCTGGTCACCAGTTTCTGTCCTTCCTGTTACCAGTACTGAGTGCAGGGATTGGAAGTGCACTGATCTTTGCCTCCCTTTCGATAGTTTAGAATTCTTTATGTTTATTTTTCTTACATGATAATGCTGTAATATGTATATATAGTTTCTCTTTGTCTACAATGTGGCTTCATTGTTATCTTTTATAATTTTTTTGTTTTCTAAATAATTAAGGAAGCTAAAACTTCAACCAGATAATATTTATGGTTATAATGAACACACAAATGATATTTTATATTAATTTTTTTTGTTTTGTCTTTTAATTTTATGTCAAAAATAAGACTTCTCTAGGTATGATACATTTGGCTTAGTATGTAAATATTGCTAATTACAAGAACCAATTAATTTTTGCATATAATTTCATATAGTGGGAGACATCAGGAACAAATGTGTCACTATGCCTAAAGGCTAAGAACATTTCATGAGCAATGTCGCAACTGCTGTGTTTCAAGTTTCAATTTTACCTTTCCCTTATCAATGAGATCATAGGTCATAAGAATATTCTCAAGCAATGATTAGAAGATTTTCTGTGTGACATCAAGCTTTGCAGAACTTATTTTAATCAATGCTTATAAAAAGGACTCTTCTGCTTGAATAATATGTGTGGAACGTGAATTAAATTTTCCTCTATTGAATTTGAATAGATTTTTCTCTTAAAAGATCAAAATTATCTGTAGGAATCACATATTCTTTTTAAAGGATCAGTAATGGTAGCCTAGTGTTATGTTTATCAAGAGCATGAAAAGAAAGAACAAAAGAAGGAAGGAGAGAAGTAAAGAAAAGAAGAAAGGGGGACAAAGAAAATTAAAATAAAGGGGGAGGGGAAACAGGCAAGAGAAGCTGTCACTATTCCTCTGACATTAGATATTGTGTGTAGGCTAAATAAGAACTAGCGTTTGTTTATAATAAAATGCTTCACATAATAAATATCACAGTGCTGAAGATTTCTAAGCAGTGAACAGGATAACTGGTTGTGAGTTTTGTAAGTTCCTTGAGTTATTTTTTCTTAATATAGGTAGGTACTCTTTTCTTACATAGATACATTCATATTTAATTCACAGGTATACGTATTTAATCAAGAACAGATACTTTTCTTTTGCCTTGTTTGATAATAATGCAACTAAAATCTTTAACCTCTGTGAAATATATTCTGGTAGATACTTTGCTGTTGCTTTGAGTGTGTGTGTGTGTGTTTGTATGTGTATGTATATATGCACATATGGAAGCCAGAAATTGATGTTTGATGTTTTCGTCAATCACTTTCTAACACACACACACACACACACACACACCCCTTATTATATTGATATGTGTTAACTTTGAGTTTGTAAGCAAGTGTGCATCTGTATGTTTTGGGTTCGTTGTATGTGCATGTGTAGGCCATGACTTGTGTGTGTTAAGAGGGCAACTGGTAGGTGTCAGCGTTTCCCCTCCACCGTATGCATTGGAAATTAAACTGGGTTTTTTCAAGCTTGGGCATCGGTGTCTACTTGCTGAGCCATCTCCCTGGTCATTCCACCATGTTTTTCACATCTCACCCTCAACAGACCCACTGGGAGGCCACAAAGTCTTAAGGATCCTCCTATATCTGCACCCCTAATCCCAGGAATTCAAGTGTGCACAGCTGCACTGGGCTTCTGTGTTAGTGCTCAGGATCTGTCAACTTGCAAGCCGAAACCTGTGCTGAGTCATCTCCCAGCCCATCTGTGGTTCTAATTACATTAAAAGTGACTTTAATGTGTATTTCTATTTTTTAAATAGGTTCCAGTCCCATTGCCTTCTTCATGCAATACTGCTTCTGTGTTCGTAACGAAGAGTGTGATGGAATTGTCATAGAAGATCTTGAAGGTTTAAAAATGTATTTTCTTATGAAAATGTTATTGAAATAAAAACTAAATTTTAGGCAGAGTAGATGACTGAGAGAACTCATTTAAGTTTCATAAATAGGTTTTATCTAACCACATTTCAGTAACTAATTATGGCAACATGTAAGAAATCAATTGTCAAGATCTGTTTTCTACTTTGTACACCATCCAAGGGCAGTGCTCCTTTCAAAGCTGTTATTCTTGTCTGCCATCATCTGGGTAACCTCTAGGTTCTTAACTAGGTCTTTTCAAAAATATTATTAAGTCAACTCTATCTTACCACAATTTTTTTTATTCTCAATAATATATGAAATAAATTATTCTCTTATATAAAGCCTCTACAGAGTAAAAAACAATGTCAGGCCTTAGAATATCAAAAGGAAAGCAATTTAAAATTAATAAGAGAGAGAATTGGTCGTAGGTATTATTGTAAGGGTCTTATATGTACGAGAGAAAGATTTATCTCTAGAATTCTATTTTCCAGCTTAATTTGGTTGCTACTCGAATCAGAAAATATCTATTAGATCTAAATTATAATCACTTTTATGCAACAATGAATGAACTATACTTTTTAGATCTGCAGACTAACTATGCACATCACTCCAGTTTACAGCCATGATATTCTAGGGTAAAAACGAAGCCTCATTGAATGTAGGAAATTGTGACTTCTGTATTTACATTTGAGAGTTTAACCAATCATGAACAAAAAATATTTTCAAAAAATTATGCCTATACTGCACACATCTATATTTTTCGTTCTTCTTTGTGAGATTTATACATTTATGCTGTAGGAAATACAAGTAGTCTAGAAGGGATTTAATATACGCATGAAAATATTTTTGTATTAAAGACAATTTTGTGATACTATTTTTAAAATTTAATTTTCAGATTTTATTTATTGTTATGTTTGCGTGTGAGTGCCTACATGAATCTATTTCCACTATGTGCATGTCTTGTATTTTCAGAGGCCAGGAGGGGGTATTAGATTGGAGCTAGAGTTAGTGGGGGTTGTGTGTGTGCTAAGAGCAAGCATCTAGGCAAGAGTAGCAAGTGTTCTTAACCACTGAGCCATCTACAGAGCCCTCAGTGTGATACTATTTTATATAAAGCACTCATGATACTCCTTTATAGTAAGAGGCTGCTCAGGTTCAGACAAGAATGAGACACATCCTGAACTAACCCTGGGATCCCGAAGTGATGAGTATATTTCATATTGATATTAAAGTTAGTTCTAAGCAAAGAATATGAAAACAATTTTTGTTTCTACACTTCACTAAGAAAATTTATACTTTATGGAATATAGCATACACATGTGTAATCCCACCATCGCCACAGTTTCTGAATCTTGCTTTATTCTCTATGTTCTAGAAATACCAATTTTGTTCTATTACTTTATCCTAACAGAGAACAGGGGAAAAAAAAAGAAAGAAATCTACTTACAGCCAATCAACATGACACAAATGGAGAAGATTTTCTCCGAATTGGTGTTGGGAGACACATTTCCAAATCCTACACTGGTCAAACTGCTGAAGGTAAAATAAAGTGCCGTGACGTATTTGTCTTTAATGGACGGTCCAGAACTCGAGTCACTGTCATTGTAACGTTTCCCAATTTGTTGTCCTAAGGAATCCAACCATCCAATTTTGTCAGTCAGATAGGGCCTCTCTACATTCCCAATCGCATACCAGATGCAAGCCAGCCAGTGGGCAATCAGGGCAAATATGCACATTAAGAGCATAAGAACCGCGGCGCCGTATTCGGAATAGCGATCCAGCTTCCTGGCCACGCGCACAAGACGAAGGAGCCGCGCAGTCTTCAAAAGACCAATTAATGTTGTTGTCTGTGGAAAAAAATGCGAATGGTCAGAAACAGCCATTTCAAGGTATGTTCTTGTAAGGTTGAACTGTTAACAGAAAATGGGAAAACGAACGAAGGCTTGAATCAAGTATGAAGATTAGTTCTTCATCCAAAGAGTATTAATTCCACTTTGAAAAATATGGGACTTTGGAACCCAATGTCTTGGCATGCAAAATCCATGGAATGAGAGTCAGCTTTCACAAGGTCTACAAAAGTGACTTTCATGCAATATGTATGCCCTACTAAAGTGTTCCTTCCTCAACCAATGTCCAGGGAGTTGATTGTGTGTCTACCACGTACCACGCACCACAATTACAATGCAGGAATAAAGTTCTCTCTAACAAAGACAGACAATTATATAGACAAGGGATCTCCTCTAATGAAGAGAAAAAAAAAGTCTGCTATTTCCTGGCAGAGAGACTGAAAAGTGAGATCTTGGGATTAGCATTAGTTATGGTTATTGCATAATTGCTATTTGGCAATATAGTTTGTGGTAGAGATCACAAGAGAGGAAGACCCCAAAAGACCTTTCTAACTAGGCTGTACTGAAGTTGAAAAACACCTGAGCGATGTGAAGGAGTCAGCCAAGCTCCTCTTGTAACTGTTAGGAGCCCTTAGTGGATACCTGCATGCACGAATTACAATCTTTATTTAAATATCTCTTTCTTTCTTTTCTCTTGAATGCGTCAAATTCATAAATCGTTTCTTGGTATCCTGATGACCTCACAATTGTATTTTGGAGTATGCTGCATGTTAACTAATTGCATGATTGTTGCTGACCAGGTAGTTAACGATAGGATACTTTTACATAATAACAGGATATTTAACTGGTTGTTGAGAATCGAAATCTGATAAGTACAAATTACAAGTTCATTTCTTATGTTTCCTAAATAATGTCAACTAGAAGTAGTATATAATTCGCAGAGCGTGTAATTATTCCATAGTAACATGGTGTTTACCAATCAATTATTGAGTCATTTTAGCTCTTTATTGTGGTGTTTATTTTACAAAGTACTTCCAAGTGTGTTAAGAACGCTAGTGTTTTAATTGAAGAACTAGCACACAGAGTAGCTATTGCCCCATTGCTATAAAAATACTGATTTAGTGAAAAATATTACTGAGTATACAGGAAAACTTTTAATGGAAACATTGTAGAAAATCCTCCCTTTGTTCCTTTGTTACAGTCAAGCAAAGGAAAATACTTTATTTTCCCTTGAATTCATTTCTCTAAGATTGGAACTCTTCAAAAGTAGGAGGACTTTGCCTAGCTTGGATGGACTTATCATAACAGGATTATAGTTTTTTTCATCTTGGTTGTGCCAATAAATAAGTTAATATTTTTCACAATGCAATGCAGAAAACAGGTTTTCCCTCTTCACATCTTTAAAGACACATGCCCCATCAATGAATTCCAGAATTTAAGAGAGCATTACAGAGTTCACTGGAAGTAAAGTAAAGTTCCCTATTTATACAAATACAACAGAAAGTCCAGTTATGTACATGGACTTTCGAACAGGCAGCCTTATAAGTTCTACGTGGATAGCTCTATGCCGCATTGGACAGGTTCTTTTTATACTCGGGCTTTAGCTGCTTTGTTTATAAATGGAAATATGAGGTCTACACGGGTGTAGGTAATATCTAATAAGTGATAGATCTTCATATTTCTATTTAAATATTTCCTCATATTTCTGTTTCTACTTATAGGAACTTTATGTTATAAAATGTGTTGATGGAGGGCTGGAGAGATGGCTCAGAGGTTAAGAGCATTGCCTGCTCTTCCAAAGGTCCTGAGTTCAATTCCCAGCAACCACATGGTAGCTCACAACCATCTGTAATGGGTTCTAGTGCCCTTTTCTGGCCTGCAGGCATACACACAGACAGAATATTGTATAAATAATAAATAAATAAATAAATAAATAAATAAATAAATTAAAAAATGTGTTGATGGAGCTTACATACTTTCCAAATATACTACATAGACAATTGGAATCTCAAATGGATGCCTGGCATCATGGATTAGGGTGCCCTCAGAAAATGGATGGGTCTTGGAAAGACAAGAACTTCATCCAGGTAAATGATTGCCAGGCGCTTACAGCAGGAGTCCCATTTGCTCAGTCTCGCCACGTCTGCCCAGTTCAGACTCTTGAGTTTATTTCTTCTCCTAACACTGCTGCCTGTTTATGTGTGTTTCAAAACCAGAGCTTGTTAAGTATTATTGTGCAAATACTAAAATTCTTATTTAGTTTTAGAATAAAACGTTTCAAAAATAATTTAAATATAATGGAGATTTACCAGGTAGTAGGTTAAATTAAGTAAATTCCTTACAGAACACTGACAGTTTCATAATGGGTTGTAAAGCGGTAGACTACAAGGAAAATAATAAAAATCTGCTGCGTAGGCTTCATACCCTTGTGCGTTTCCACCTCGAACACTCTAAAAATTTCTACTATATTTACTTAGTAATGAAAATAGAATTTATGTGAAGCTAAGGTCTTTCAAGAATATAAATCAGTATAATTTACATGATCACATATGAATGACAAATATTCTAAGAGAAAATAAGTTTAAGAAGACATGGACTCGTTCACAATTTTTATACCTGATAATTACAGGAAAAATAAGAGAAAGGAAGGGCAGAAGGAGATACAGGAGAGGCAGGAGGGGGGAGTCGAAGAAAAATAAGCCGGATGGAAGAGGAGAGATGAAGTTGTGACTCACTTTCGTTGTCAGGAGAGGTGGAATGAACAGTCCCTTTGATAGTCATTCACGACTCTGTAACATTTACCCAAGCTCAACTACATGAGCTAGTTTTATGTTGTACCATTTTTCTGTTGACAAATGCTGCCAACTCTCTTGGATCGTCTTTGCTACTGACCCTTGTGCATACTGCCATACTGTCTTGCCTGAGATTATAGAGATAAGATAAGGGATGGCACCAAATCTCTGAGAGAATAGGCCAGGACATTTCCGATCTCTGCTTGCTGAGTAGCTTTTGGCAAAACAAAACAAAACAAAACACACACCTCAGCATGTCCTAAACTTTGTTGACTTTTATAAATAGGGTAATAAAAATAGATAATAAGCAAGAAGTACTTCTGCAGTAGTGAAGGAAGGTACTTTGCCAATTTGACTTATGAGCTATAGTAAGGAAGACACAAGGGGTCCTAGAATATCAAACTTCATCTTATAGTACCTGTGCGATGTAGAACTCAGCTCATTCATTATGGCTGAAAAATATTCAATTTTTTCCAGACTGTAATAGTAAAGAAACTTTTCTCATAGAAGATTTTCATTTTAAATGTCCTGTTTAGTGCTTTTTAATTTGACAACTTTCCTTCACAAATACAATTATTTATATCTCTTGAATAATGAGTATAATTCAATTATATTGTTTTAAAATATCTGATATTTATTAAAGGTCTTAATTCCTTCTGATATTGGTAGAAATTAAGTTTCCTCATTAAATAAATGACTTTTTTTGATTAAAGATACAACTATACACTTGGAAAAATGCTGTATCAGAGACCAGAATAAAAAATTATATTAATATTTTTGATGAACGTTGTGTAATAAATTAATCAATATTTTCCTTCACTGTTGTAAAACTTTCCAAAGTACTGAAATTAGTTAATTCCTGTCAGGATTAATATTATTAAAAATAAGTCTGTGTAGGGTTAGATTGAGAAAGCTTTGCCAATAAGAATTTTTTTTTTTTTGTTTTTGGTTTTTCGAGACAGGGTTTCTCTGTAGCTTTGGTGCCTGTCCCGGAACTAGCTCTTGTAGACCAAACTGGCCTCGAACTCCCAGAGATCCGCCTGCCTCTGCCCCCCCCCCCCCCCCCGAGTGCTGGGATTAAAGGCGTGCGCCACCACCACCCGGCAATAAGAAAAATTTATATGCTGAAAAATTTTAAAATTTACTTTGTTAGTATTTATAAAAATCTTATAATAAAAATGTTTAGAGTCCTTAGAAAACTTAAAGTCACTTAATAAAAGTTAACATTTAGGTAAATTATAGCAATTATTTTTTTTATAAATGATGAAATATAAACATGTTCTCTTTGGTTTTATAGGATGGACTAAAGAATCAGACATCAATGAAACTTCAGTTGAATGCATTATTCCACCCTACTTCCCAATAAATAAATGTATGGGGGATACAGAAATATTTGCAAATAAAAATTGCAAGATTCCATATTCAATGTTTCTGCTTTAAATTTTATTCCAGGTATTCCCATTCAAATGTATACTTTACACACCATTTAATCAATTATTTAAATAATGCGGCTCAATGATAAAATTGTCTAGTTTCTAGCCTTTTCTTTCAGTTGTCTAATACTTTTCATCATTTCTGAGGACATGTTTATTAAAACTATCAATATCTGTATTTGGATATGTGCAGAATCCCGAGGAATTATCTAGCTTGTTTCTTTATTCAAATCAAATTCCACAATTGCTTTTACTAACTATGTATTCCAAAGAAATGATTCTACAGTTTGCTGCGGAATTCCTTTCAATTCCAAGCTTAATGATTGATACACATACACTGTATCATAGTTAACAATCTATTATACTGTAATGTTAAATTCCTTTCTATATCACTGCAGTAACATAGAAACTGGGCATCAAATAATTGTAAGTTTTAACAGAGAAATAAACCATCACATGTAGAAGTATGGATGTTATACCCTTTTAATTGAATTTTTAACTTTTAATTGAGTTTTTAACCAAGAAAATTGCATTCTATATAATCTCTATCATTTTTAGTCAGTCACACATATATTATATGTAAAAGATTCACTTAAAGAAAATTTCTTTTCCAATTGGTCATCTGTATTTAAGTCACATGTCATGCCAGAGTTGAGAGGCATGATCAAAGCTCCAAGTGGAGCTCAAGGAAAATTTCTGTAAAATACAAGCCAAACACTATCTAAAAAGAGAGAAATAGCTATGCTATTGTTGACATGCATATACACAAAATTTTATGCTGTGCTCTGTCATTTCAAGAGAAATATCAATACCTCATTCACATAATAATGTCTAGGAAATTCATGGCATCTAGCATAAAGATCAAAGGCAAGGAGAACAGCTCACAATATAATCAGAATTTCTACAGAAGACTACTAATGTTTTCTGTATGTTCACTCCACAGTTCGTTAGCGTAATGAGTGAAACGTTTTTTTGTGAGCAGACATTCCACTTTCCTATTGGAATTTTGCTTCAAAGAACCTCTAGTTATTTTGGTTCTAAAACCTTTCCTTCTTGTGTTTACTATTCATTTAAAAAATATCACTAAGGCATGAATCAGAGGTCAACAAAGCAAATAACTGAAAGCTAGAATTTTAATTATCAGGGGAGGAAGGAGATAATATTGTGTTTCTAAGTAGAGCTCTCTAGGTCCTAAGTGTTAATGTCTTGAAAATTTGCCATGGATATCCAAATATGGGCAAATCTGAAGCAGATAATCAAAACTGATTTTGTGGAGACAAAAGGAATGATATTGTCCTTCAGCATCAATGATATTGATGCAAATTATTGTGGCAGTGTCACACTTGAGGAAGCCAAAGTTAGGAACCACAGAACTATTTCTCTTTCTAGATGATACCAGCATCAGTAAGACAGAAATAATATAGGCAAGCTGAGTAATCCCCTGCGCTCAAATTCTTCAAAATGTTTGCAACAGTAAAGGAGTGCATCTAGTTATTACTAATCACATTTAATTATAGTAAAAAAGTAATGTTAGTTTGAAAAATAAGAGTAATTGTGTCTTCTTTAGTAAAACCACATAGTCATGCTATCCACCTATTGTGAGTATGTGTGATTTACAGATAAAATGGTATTGTTACAATATTAGATTTAGGAGTTGACCATAAATAAGATAGTTTAACGTTCAGGTAAAGGATGATATTAATAGTTAATTGACAGTGAGAAAAAATATTTTCTTTATGTTAATTGATGATGCTAACATGTAAGAAAAAGTCATTCAAATAGCTCAGCAAAAATTGTTCCTACTTTTAATCATTAGAAATTAACATCTTCATTAATTTGCCCATGCATATTTGCATGTAGTTTCACGAGTACATGAAAGCCTGGGTGTTTGTATTCCAGATATGGCCACCACATTACATATGTTTAAACAGTACAGTTGTCCCTAAAATTTAAAACAGAAAATCTGATTTTAAAGTTCACCAAATGTGAATCTTCCCGCATGTATGCATATATGTATGTATGTATATATGTATGTATGTATGTATGTATGTTTGTATGTATGTATTGAGATGAGGTTTTGTTAAATAGCCCAAGATGGCCTTCTTCTCCCATATGCTCAATACATGGGCATGTACAGCTAAGTCTGGTCTATAGACTCTTTTAAAAAATTTACACAGAAATTGATGTGCAATTCTGATAGAAAAGGACTCGTTCAAACCACCCATTACTGTGATTCTATCTAATTTTTAATTTAAAGGCTGTCTTCTCTCTTTCATGTGTGTCTTTCTAGCTACTCACAGGTTGCCTAATTTGTTTCCCAGCCATCTGTATTTGTAGGACTAATAAGCATCTCATACTTATGATGGCCAAAACATCTCACTTTACACTTTTTTTCTCCTGCACAGTACACCTGTTTCTCCCCATGATTTTACCATCGGGATAAAGACATTACCATCTATGAAAGTTGCTTCTAAGCGTACCTTCTCTCTCATCCCTACTCCCTCCTTAATAACTCAATGCGTGAACTACAAAATATGTTTTGAATCATTGTTAGTTCAGATTTTACTTTTATTTTTTTCATGGGTATTTAATTAACCAACAATTTACGATAGGGTGGCATTTAAAACCTTCCATAAATGTATCTACTTCCTACATCTCTATGGTGTCATGTGTCTATGCTGCTTTCTCGTCCACCACACATCACATTCTGGGCTTTCGTCTGGGCCCCTTGCTCCTGACTGCTCACCACAGAGAACGGTCTATGCAATCTTTTATATGTCAATCAAAATCAGTTCCATTCCAGAGAGTCTTGTTTAAGCCACAATAAACAGATCTTACGCTTCTTTGTGATTTAGTTCTCATATCTTAGCACCTCATCTCTGACTTTGACTCAGCCTTGCTGTCACTGGCATGTTTGCTCGTCTTCTAACATCTCAACCCGGACAGTCAACTGAGGAAATGCTCCAAATAGTTTTTTTTGAAGTGTTCTGTATTATAGACTTACATGACATAAATTTCCTTCTTTCTTCTCTCTCTCTCTCTCTCTTCTTTTTTCCTTTTTTTTTTTTTTTTTTTTTTTTTTTTGGTTTTTCGAGACAGGGTTTCTCTGTAGCTTTGGAGCCTGTTCTGGAACTAGCTCTTGTAGACCAGGCTAGCCTCGAACTCCCAGAGATCCGCCAGCCTCTGCCTCCCGAGTGCTGGGATTAAAGGCAAATGCCACCACTGCCCGGCAACTGTAAATTTCTTGTAAGCCTCAACTCAAACAGTCTTTTTTTTAGTGGCCTTTCCTAATCTCCAAGTCTGTTAGAAAATGACATATTATTGTTTCCACCCAATTTGTGTCATTTCAGCATTTGCTCTTCTATGGGAGTATAGAGCAGAAACATATCTAGCTGCTTGACTTCTGAATCTGGGATAATGCTGGCTGCTCTGAAAGCTACTCAGTAAACATTTGTTGATGAAGGAGATAGGGTATGGTGCTATTGAATAGGAATGATGTGCAGTGTAGGGTCCAGGAAGCCAGTTAATGGCCTAATCTATAAAACTGGAATAATAACTTCCCAGGCCTCGTGTTAGATGAAATAATTTTGTAGTTAATTTTACTTCTAAAATTTATGGGAAACACAGTATTAGATTTTAATGTTACCTCTTAGAAGAATGAGATCAGAATACATTGTGATACCTAGAAGAGTCTCCAACAAAATATTGCATTACCTAAATAATTTTCTTAGTGTTTTGCTGGTAATTTACATATGTAAAACCAAACATTGGGATATCTATTATTCGTTCCAGGAGTCTCCTCACTCTGTAAGCTTCAAATTCTTCACTTTCTTTTTCACCCTCTTTTCCTTAGACAATTTCAGTCCACAGTCATGTGACTCTCTTAAACTGTCCCTTGGTTTATTAAACAGAATTTTGCTCTAGTACTGATTTATCTGAACTACGTATTTTAAAGGAATTTTACATTTTTCAAAATGTGCAGTAACTGAAATGAAAATAATCTAACATTTCTAAATATTTCTAAATATACACTTTATTATTATTATTGATTGAATATAACTTTTCTTAATATTCTATTTGCCTATTCACTTGTTTTTCAATGTTTGAGTCACTGCTAGTGTGTGTATGGATAGTTAATGCACACGCACACACAGATACACACTAATACACAGTGTTCACACTTTTGAAACAGTGAAATTTTTATTCTAGTTCGTCAGGAAAAGTTTGTGTTATATAATTGCATGTATCCCCCATTATAAGAAATTCAAATATAAATATCAATGATGAAGTGTTTTATATTCTTGTGTTTTAGTTCCAACCCAAATTAGGAATCACCTTTAAAAGATCTTTAATGACTTTTTTTTCCTATTTCATAGGGGTTATTTCATTCTAATGCCAAATAAAATAAGAAATTAACAAGGAAGATAACTTTATTAGCATTCTTTTACAGATGATGAAAGGGTGCTAGGACTTCATCATATTCCATTGTCCTGAGCTCAACTAATCTACAGTTTAGACAAGCCTTTCTGTAGAAACAGAGACAATTCTAAGTGTTCTAATTCCCCCTGGATGACAAATATTCTTTTGTTCTGAAGCCTTCAGAGGCTAGGAAGCATGTATCTGCTGAGATCTCTTTTTCTCTTGGAATATGCAAATTAACAAACCAAGCAAAAGATGATGATGAATTCTTTGGGGCACTGATTTTTTTTAAAAAAAATTCATCATATTTCTTGGAGTTACTTTTATACCTCCCATGACGGGTAGTTTTAATTGTTAAATTGTGAACTTGATAAAATATAGAAAGCTTCAACGAGGGATTATTTCATTGGCTTGAGGTATGTCTGTAGGGGAATTGTTTTTGAATGCATTTATTGACGTGGGGAGACCCAGCCTGAAGTGTGTAGCACCATTTCCTGGGTTTGCATCATTGTATAAGGGAAGAGAGAGCAATTAAGCAGTAAGGATATATGTACTCATTCTCCTCTGCTCTTGGCTGTAACTCTGACCAGCTGCTTCAACTTCCCGAAGTCTTCACTCTCCCACACTGATAGAATGAATAGAACCTGGAACCTGGGATCTAAAGTAGACCCATTATCCTCTAATTTGTTTTTTTTGTCCATGTATTTTTATCAAAGCCTCAGAAAGGAAACTAAGGCACATATCTCCTGTAAATCTTTTCATTATATAAATATTTATGTGCTATAACAGTTAGTGATGGTTAAGTAATGGGGACACTAACTGAATCTGTCCCAAAGATTCCTTTGAAGATCTGATTATTTTTATGGACGCACTGTTCAGAAAATGTACTCAATACATCCAAACTTATCATATTTACGTAAGCTTTCCAACTTTATGAGGTATTAGCATTATGCATTTGATATTTTCTGAAATGTGAGGTGGAAGTGAAAGAGTTTTTGATAAAGGCATTTCATAAGGTGCCCTTTTTTATAGTTTGAACAAAGAACAAGTCTTTCTTTGTTCCACACCCTAATTAGTGATGTAAGAAAGAAAACAGCCTTAATGTTGGATAGCTTTGCACTCAAGAACTTCTTTGTACATATTTTACTCACTAGAGTAAAATGCTCTGTGGATGTGTTTTAAAATTTAAATTGTTGGCTACAGCATGGATAGTATTTTTGTATCTCTTAGCAAATATAGAAGTAATTTCAATTATTCACAACAGAAAAATGTCTTCATTTCATTTTACAACATTTCCAGGTGTAAATGAAATTTCATCTGTGAGATGTAGGACTATTTTTTTTTATCTAGTTAATGTAGATTTACTTTTACAATTGCAGTCTTTCAAAAAATAAAATTCTTAAGCAGCTCTTACCTCATCAGAACCTGATCCAAAAATCAGCAAGTCAAAAGGGATGGCTGCAACCATGTCAATCAGGAACCAGCCTTTGAAGTAGTGTATTGCTATTTTGGCAGGATCACTTACCACTTCTTCATTTTGATTTACATAGGTTGTTCTGAAGTTTATTAGAATGTCTATAATAAACATAATATCCACAATCAAGTCTACCACATTCAAAGGGCTACAAGAATAGCCACATTCTCGCCTTTTTTGTTCTTCTCTGTCATTGAGGAGAAAGGCTGCAGAGTAGGGGGTGAAGATAGCAGTATAAATGACCAGTAGTAAAATAAGCCAATCCCAGACTGCTTTGAAAGGGCTGTAGTGCAATATTGTAAATTTGTTGATACGTGGTGTCTGCAGCTTGTATTCTGGCAAGACATCTGCTCCCAAAGAAAGAACCTGAGTATAAGAAAGAAAAGCAGACATGCATAAAAAAATGCATTTTAAATTCTGTCATACCTGTAAAACAGTAAGGCAATTATAGAACATGATACATCAGGAAGGAGTCATGTTATTTTGACATACTCATGAAAAACACACATACATTTATATGAATCTTACATAATGATTTTTGGTGATGTTGTCAGTTTAAAAAAAATCGCAATGACATTTCTTGATAAATATGATTTTTCAGCAAAATTTAATGCATAATATTCCTGAGACACCGAGGAATCATTAGATTTTTAAGTACATGAAGGTTTTCAGAAATGCATAAAATCAGTTAATTTAAGTAATTGCTCAGTTTTCCAATGTAAGGAAGTAGTAGCTGTAAAGAATAGATGAAATATATATATATATAAAGTCAGATTTGATTTATTCATACTAATTAATAATTAAATCTTGATAAATTAATTGAAAAAGGAAATCTTGCTTAACCTATCCAGATCTTTAGTTAAGCATGATTCTCCTCCTTATAATATATTTTCAATAAGAGCAAAAGCAAATAATACTAAAATACACTCAAAAGAGTCTTTTGTTTAGATGATGAAAAGATATTTAATATTCTGGAACAAATAGTAACTTCATTTAATTTTTTTCTGAGACGTAGAGAATTCCATGGGAGCAGGGAATGCTTCAGAGTTCTTCAGATTATTACCTGAAGCTGTTACAGATTTTTATCTACCAAGAGACATGCAGACACTAAGACATAGTCTCCTAATAAGGTGTCAGGCCAGCTAAAATGATGTAGCTTATAGTTTTAGTGTATCTGAGACTATCAGAGCTAAACTTGAGTCATGTCTAAAGTAAATTTGTGATTTTGTGATTTCTACAAACAAATTTAAAAAAAAAAACAAAAATCAAAACAGGAGGGTTTCCACCTATACAATGTACCAAACACTAAGCATGTTTAAGGGGCCTCTGAATTACATTACACTCTTCACATCACACATGTGCACACTGGTTTGAAAGATGAAGCATTTACTAAGTGTATAAACTAGAGTTTTCTAAATTATATTATTGGCTTTATGATATGAATCTCAGATCCCTGTTGATACTTTTTATAGTTTTGGAAATTCTATACATATTGAATTTATCTTAAGTATAATAATAACCTTCCTGAGTTTACTTCAATATTCAATTTTATTTTTATTGTCATACCTTATTTCTTTTCTCCTCATGTAACAAGTTATCCCTCACTTAACATAGACTTGAGAAGTCAGCCACCAAGTGCAATGGCATTAAAGCATAACATAGGAATTTAGCTAAAATAGGCAAATGTGGTTATGTAATAGCTAAAGCAATTTAAGTAGCTTTGGAACCCAAGAACCTAATTTGATTATTTATCCAGAGCACAGTAAATATGAATAAACAAAAACATGGAGGAAATGGAAGGTTACCTCAAACTATGGTGGACAATGACAAGCTGAGCATGGGGACAATATAGAGAGTTCAATACAGAGAAAAGCGATCTAATATTTCATAAAGTACTAAAAATCCTTAGAATCAAAGATATGCTAATATGTAAGGACGCCATTTTCCAGATCCAAGAGGGTAAAATGTGTAGCTTAATATCTCTTATCACTTGGAAAGAGGAAATCAGATAGAACAATATTGTAATTTTATTCAGCCTGGAAAGTTAATCTATGACATCTTGGTTGGAAAGTGTGGACTAGCAACTGTCATGTTAACCACTGGGCCTTTCTCATAAAACACGCTCTCCTTATCTTGTACAACGTAACACGTAAAACCTTATTTTGGTTGTCAAGATCTAAAAATATATGGATGTGTTCTATTTTTCTAGCTCCCTCCCCCTGCCAGGTTCCTGCATGCTATGGGCTGCTCCAAGAAAGTGAGGTTGAAACTTTGAGCCAAGCAGATCTTTCTAAATCCTGAACCTACAGTTTTCCTCCGGAAAGAAAGAGCGTGTAAAGAAAACAGCAAGGACTACAAAACAGTTTGTTCACAAAGAGGTATTGTCTGGGATTACCCAGTGCATTACCTTGGAACTCCTCCGGGAGAGTAAAATGCACACAGCGCCTTGCAACTTCTGGGGAGTAACGCTGTGGCTGCAACCCTACCCTACCACACTGACATCTGAAACGGTTGTACACTGTTTCCGATGTCAAGGCACTGCGAGAACGGTAAGCTTTTGGAGTTTCACCTTACTAGGTGTCTGAGGGTGGGAATGGTGCCTAGGTGATATTCGTAGAAGTGTCAGAAAGAAAAAAAAAAAGATGGCAGCTTTGTTGAGACTTTGAACCAAGTTACAAATGCATAATGTCGGGGCATGAGGAAACTGAACCTAAAGCACATTGCAGGAGGAAGGACAGAATCATCGACGTTAAGGACATTACAAGCGGAGGAATTATAAGCAGACTGCATTTATGCTGAAGGGTTATCCATAGGGAAACTGTGGCAGAGGACAGCGCTGGGAAGACATGGCACAGGCTACGGAGACTCTAATGTATGTGGCACGGACCTCAGATTTGAGTGTTAGGGAAAGGTTTCATACATTTTACATGTAAATTCCTTTTAAAGAGAAGTATATTTATTTCAGAAGCCCCCTGATTTATGTTATTCATATTTAAAATATAAAAATAGGTTAAAATGGTTTAGCATATACCTCTCAATATGAATGATATGATGCAATTTGTACATCTCAAATACATGTTTATGTCCTAATCCACAGCACCTGTAAATGTGACCTTATTTTGAAATATGGCCTTTACAGATAGAATCAAGTTAAAATGAGGCCAGAGTGGTACAATAATTGATGTTTGTATAAATGAAGAGAGATTCGGGTGCAGAAACACAAAGACGCATGTAGAGAATCCCACAAGCTAGCGGAGGCAGCGGGGCCTGCATGTCAAGGATGGCCAAGCGTGTCTTTTCACAGCAGGGCCCAAGAGGGGGGCTGTGTGACTTTCCCCTCAGTCTTTCCAAGAAGAAACACTGTGTTCATAGTCTGACTTGGAGCAAATCAGGACCTGTATGAGGGAATATAATTCCATTGTTTTAAACACCTTTTAATGCTTTATTATCTGCAGCCACAAGAGAGTAATGAAATCACAAAAACAGAAACGGATAATTTAGAAAATACTTTCCATCTGTGAACTAAAATGGTCAGTATTCGACAATTCTGTGGACCAAACAAATCAATCATTGGCTCCTTGACATGGGCCAATCTAATACGTAAAATCATGATTTTTCTTTTCAAAACTTCATGCCATTTTGAGAATGTCAAAATAGTGTTACAACCATCCAAGCTTCAATTGCTCTTTCAGGATATTTTAACATAATCCTTAAGGCAAACACTGCTCCTGCTGGCCTTTGGAAGCCAATTTAAATGGCATTACTTTGTAACTCTACCAGGCTTTGTTTACATAGAGCTAACTTTAGCTTTAAGGCTTTATTGAATTCTGTATCCAGTGATTATATAATCAACTTATCTCTGGAACTGGGCTTAGAATATAGTACTTTATTTATTATAGTGCAATTTGTTATGTACATTGGGGTGCATTTTGATGGTATGAGATCAAATGTTAATTTAATTTACAGGTTTTTAACTTGTGCATGGCTGTGTGAATCATGTGATTACTCAATCATCATGCAACTTTATTAGTAAAAGAATTTCAATAAATTCTGTTTAATGACATATTTTAATATCATGAATTATTACTATAAATCCAAATGAGTTGGGATTGAAGTCAGGTGGGTATTAATTCTGTATTGGAAGGTCATTGTTTTCATGATTCAGAAGATTATTGTACTGACTGAAATATCACAGAGACAGAATAAGATATTCAGAACGAATTCATCGCTATGGTAATCAGTTTGAAGACTGTTAAGTATTGCTAGTCAGGAAACATGGTCATACTTAGCTTGAGAAAAATGTATCTGGTAATAAAATGCTGGTGAAAAGAAGGCCCCGATCAAAGATCAGAGCTCATTGAAGTCTTTGGTACATCAAGAGAGACATATTAAGAGGACATTTGAGGGACCAGGCATCAGAGATGTAGCAGGGTACAGTTGAGATATAAATGTTTCCCAAGAATACTCATAGCTCCAATCCTAAGACATCTAAATTAGTGTGACCTGTGCTATAAATCTCTGAAGGCACAACTGAGAGAGGAATAAGGGAAAGAATGTTTCCAGAAATCTGAAGATATGAATTTAAGTATTAGGTATTAAATTTTTTATGTTAAGGCATTAATCTCTTCAGATCTCAGATTTTTCACAATGATAGTAATATATGCTCAAATCACCACTCTATGCAGAAGTATTATGTCATGTCATCATATCATCATATCTCTTTAATGAGTTGGATAATAAAACAGGGAAGTTTTAATTATCATATATATAAAGCATTTTCATCATGGTTTAGAATTGTAGGGTAATTCACATCATGGCTTAGACATACCAACAATAGCAAAGCATTTGTACACCACATGGAGAAATTTTGATTTGGACTGAAATTGCTTTAGTTACCTACTCCTTAAAACAAACTAGGCCAAAGTTTTGTGAATTAAAAGAGTAGATATTAATTATTTATAGTTTTATGCTTCAGATGTGAATGAAGGCAGGGCTTAGAATGCAGGACTTCTGTGCTGTTGCTGACAACTGGGGTTTGTTTAGGGATATTTACTTTGTGAGAAAGCCAAGATTCACGTGATTAACTCCTTATTATGGCTAACTGCAGGGCAAACTCACCCAATATGCTGAGGGGGTTTGTTCTTCTGTTTGTTTTCTCTCGCTTCTCTGTTTCCTCATCTCCCTTTCTTTCACTCTATCCCTTCCTTTTCTCCCTCCCTCCTTCAATTCTTTGCTCCTCTGATTTCAATAACAGAAACTTCTAGCCTTCTCAGTGTCCAGACACATATTTTTTTTTTCATAGTCAGAGCAGAAGCATGTTAGTTCAAATTCAAGAAAGTGAAAGGATATTTCCTAACTTTTGTCAGGGAACATAGGTTACAGAGGAGAAAAAAAAATCAGTGAGGGTCCTTTTAGAGACAGATTAGGGGCAATTCTTACTTTTGAGTGCAATGCCATCTGTAGTTATTTTAAAATTATTTTTATTTTGTTTTATTCTATGTGTATGGGTATTGTGCCTGCATGTATGTCTGTGTACCTCATAGAAATCAGAAGAGGGTATCTGATAACCTGGAACAGGAGTTATAGGTGGTTATGATAGTACTACTTGTAGGAGTGCATGAGATAAGGCAAAGAGGAAGTTCCCCCACCCCACAAACAATGCTGGATAAAGGAAGACTATGGAACCTTGGGTATGACAATAACACAAGCATCTAGGATGGGCCTGCATAGGAACAACTGGAGAACCACCATAAACAGGCTGGACATGCATGCTTATGCATTGCTGGGGCATAAATGATGATGGCGATGATGATGACGATGAGCTTCCAGGGAGATGTGGGAGCTGGACACAGGTCTTCAAGAAGAGCAACCAGTTCTCTTTGCTACTGAGCCATCTCTCCAGGCCCTGTAGTTATGCTTTAAAAATATGTCTTACAATTTAGCACTGTGGATGAAATGTTTATGGGTCTTTTACAATGTTAGAGATTTTTTTCAATATGCCCTGAAGCATGAAGAGAGGAAGGAGGTCTGGTTATGTATAATGCTATAATGCTCACTATAGTTTATGTTGAAACTGGGTGACTAAATACCAATCTCATTATTTTACAAGATGCTTAAAATATTTTACTATAAACACTTTGAAGTAATTCTAGACTATCAAGAAGTATGATATATATTATATAAATATGTTTGGAATCTTATCCCAGCTTTTTTTTTTAAAGTGACAATAAATTATTTCATTAATCACATTGTATTTATCTTCTTTCAGAAAACAAAACAATGACATTAAGAATACTAAGTGATTATTTATATTGTCCTTTATATTATTTAAGTAGTCTAAATGAGAAAGCATTTTATAACATTTAAACATGTGTTTTACAAATAATAGACACAAAAATTTTAAGTCAAAATTAATCATGAAAGTGCTTTGGATTTATTGTTTTGGAAAATGAAATATTAGGTAGGTAAATATTTGTTTATCAGTGTAATGAGAGTTCTCCAAGTCCACTAAATAGAAAAATCTGCTACTCAATCCATTCCATTTCCTTAAGAGAGTCAACATTTCCTATACATGTGAGAAATATCAAACTTCAGAAAGACAAACCATGATTAATTGAACTATTACAAGAATTTTCTTCTAAACGATAAAGGAAAGACGAGAAGAGTAACAAGTCACTGTATAAAACTAAGATTCCATGATATTCATAAGGATATTTATATTTTCTCCCCCCTCAAGTTACCCACTAAATATACAGTTTAATACACACTAAAGATTTTTTTTTTAACCAACTACATTTGTCTTCTTGTTAGCACATCCCTATTTGTTTAACTTTCAACAGTTTGGTGTTATATATAACTAAAATTTCCCAGATGGAACAGCACTATGAATTCAATGAAGATCCACTTTGAACATTTTTTTGTGAACCCCAACATTAATAACTACCTTTCTCTTTCGAAAAGTGCAATAGGGAATGATTAAGCTGTCCTAAAGATTAGGCAGTGCTTCAAGCAGCCATTAACTACCCCGATGCAGTGTTAGTGGAGCATGCTCACCTGTTATTTACCTTTGACTAGGGATGTCTATTTAACCAAGAGTCTGGCTGCCTTTCTATCCACTGGGAAAGTACCGGGTAGCGAAGTGAAGCAGATAGATTATACAGCACCAGGAAAGGTTTAATGATTCGGGCTAAGCTGAGTAATTACCATCGAAGCAGGCATTCTCTAATGACAACTACCCTAATATTCAAGTAAGAAATATGCAAAAACGACACAGCTGTCACAAAGGAAGTGACCATTAATTAAATACAAAACTAAAACGAAGTAGCACAGTCATTCAATATTCTGAGTTCTAATGATTTTCCAAGGTTTATTTTTTATTGATTTTATTGAGCTATACATTTTTCTCTGCTCCCCTCTCTCCCCCGTTCAACCCTCTCCCATGGTCCCCATGCTCCCAATTTATTCAGGAGATCTTGTCTTTTGCTACTCCCCATTTAGATTAGATCCATGTATGTCTCTCTTAGGGTCCTCCTTGTTGACTAGGTTCTCTGGGATTGTGAATTGTAGGTTGTTTTTTTTTATGCCTAAAAGCCACTTCTGAGTGAGTACATATATTTGTCTTTCTGGGTCTGGGTTACCTCACTCAGTATGATATTTTCTAGATCCATTCATTTGCCTGCAAATTTCAAGATGTCATTATTTTTTTCTGCTGTGTAGTACTTTACTGTGTAAATGTACCACATTTTCCTTATCCATTCTTCAGTCGAGGGACATTTAGGTTGTTTCTAGGTTCTGGCTATAACAATGTTGCTATGAATATAGTTTAGCACATGTTCTTGTGGTACGATTGAGAATCCTTTGGATATATACCCCCAAAGTGGTATTGCTGGATCTTGAGGAAGGTTGTTTCCTAATTTTCTGAGATATTGTCACACTGATATCCAAAGGGGCTGTACCAGTTTGTAATCCCACCAGCAATGAAGCAGTGTTCCCTTTACCCCACATCCTCTCTAGCAGTGTTTTTGTTTTTTTTTGTTTTTTTGTTTTTTTGGTCTTTCGAGACAGGGTTTCTCTGTGGCTTTGGAGTCTGTCCTGGATCTAGCAGTGTTTTTGATTTTGGCAATTCTTACAGGCTTAAAATGGAATCTCAGAGTTGTTTTGATTCGCATTTCTCTGATGGCTAAAGATGTTAATCAGTTCCTTAAGTATTTTTCAGCTATTTTAGATTCTTCTGTTGAGAATTCTCTGTTTTGGTCTGCACCCCATTTTCTTTCTTTTTTGGTTTAAAATTGGCCTGTAGAGGTGTGTGTGTGTGTGTGTGTGTGTACTTGAGTACATATTATTGTTTTATTTTGTAAAACTCAGATACACATAGGTCTGGGGTCTGCTATAAATCAGTTTTAGCTTTATGCTAACTCTAAAAACCTCTGTTCTTAAAGGTATATAACATGTGGTTTTTATTACATAGAGGTATATATTTCTCTGGGGATATATATTCACTCTCTTATCAGATTTTTCAGAGTCATCTATTACCTATAAAACATTAAAAACTCCAACTAAGAAGAAGGGCATGATGGCATGCTCCTATTATTTTAGCACTGGGGACAGATAGAGAAACTCAGATTCCTATAGTTCATTGGCTAGCCAGTCTGGCCAAATTGATGAGCATGAAGTCCAGTGAAAAAACGTGTCTCAAAAAATAATGGGAATTCACTAAAAAAGACACCTGACTTCAACACACACATGCACACATGTTGTTTGTGCACCTCCTCACACATGTGCCCACATCCACACCAACATAGATACTCCCCCTACAAACACCCAACTTAGAACATAGTTTTCTGTGAATGTCTAGGGACTACAATCACACTTTTAATTCTCACAAAAGAGGCAGAAATAAGAACAGAGACAGGAGAGAGAAAGAAAAGAAGACACAGAAACGCCTTCTCTCAATTAGAAAAAGCTGAGGCCTGCAGAGGAGGAAGCCTGTAAGAAGATAAACATATGTAGAGACATCAGAGGGGACCCCAAGATCAATGCATCACTCAACCCTTGGCAGGGAAGTTTTTTCTTGCAGCAGGTGGTAAGTAATACAGAGACCCACACCATGGCAACAGACAATATGGAGAGAGAGAGAGAGAGAGAGAGAGAGAGAGAGAGAGAGAGACTTTGGAGTGTTGACTCTGAGTGATATGCTTATATCACAGTTATCTCCTGCAGCCTCAGAGATCTACAAGGAGGAAGGAACAGGAAGATTTTAAGAGCCAGAGGCGGCATATGATTTTAAGGAAACAGCATTTTATACACACACGGCCAATGCATATGGGAACCTATATACACTGCAACAGCATGCATAGGACCTGGACACACTCAAGCCAAAGTCCCACAATGGAGGAGGAGAGGCAGACACAAAGTCCCACTCTTAGCTAAGAAGCTGTTTGCAGTCGGTAGATACTGTGAGAGTGAAATCGGCTTCCTTCAATTGAGTGACACTGAGTTCGCCGACCACACACCACAAGGGCGGACTCATGCTCAGGAATATAGTTCACCAACATTAAACAGACTCCATGGTTTTAGTGGCTTTTTACTTTTCTTCCCTTCTTTTTTTAATAGTAAGAAAGAAAATAGATTAGGGTGGGGAGGGAAGGGTAGAGGATCTGGGTGGAGTTGGGGAGCAAAGAAAATATGATAAAGTATACTATATTTAATTATCAAAGAATAACAACAAAATATAGCAGTACTGGTAGTAGAAAATATGCTCAAGGTCACAATGAAATCAAGAGTGACATCTTTTCTGAGGTATAGATGATTCCTACATTGACAAAAGGTTTCTGATAATTCCCAAGGCAAAAGCTCTGCTATCAGATATGAGCTGAGATTTGGTTTGATATGGATGTGTTAATTAGTCATTTTTATTATCCTGTAATGAAGATGCATATCAAAGCGTCTTATTGTTTTCTGTAAATATAGGGTAGCCTTTCCTTCCAGCTAAATCTTCAAACGAGAAAAGAACAAATTCCATTACAGAGCAGCTTTGGCAACAGGGAGACTTCTGTCTGACGGGAAGTTAATGAGTCTTACTTGGTTGGACCACATATGATGGCTAGAAATTAGCTAAGAGTCTATGATATTTTATTCTAACTACAAGAATTTACTCAAGTCATTTTTATTCTTAACAGATTCCTGGAAGTCTCTCACTTTTCTTCTAGCCTTGTTTTGGAGAAACTTTTCCATCAGTTTTTCCATCCTGTATTTTGATACTATGTTGCTAGGTATTGTGGACCCAGAAGAACAAGAATTCTAAATGTCAGTTCCTCAGTAGCCCAACTAGTGTAACGAGAAGAAGTAAAAATAGATGACTTTCAGAGAACTCAATGCTAACCCTTCTGTCTATTTTTGTCTGTATTCCTCCTTTCTTTTCATCTCCCCTTTTTCCTCTGTCCCTCACTTTCTCTTGCTCTATTCCATAACAAAAGGTTTTGCAGAGATCAAACTGGTGCAGAAGAAAAATATGAATTAGGTTGTAGAGTTATTTTCTAGACTTTAAAATAGCTTTAACCATGGTACTCAATTTTCTATATTTGAAGCCACTCTACATCCATTGTAAGCCACGTAATAAATACTGAATAATATTTTCTACAGGATGACAAACCTGTGACCCAAATGTTCCAGTACATGGAAGGCTCAGTAAGTTTCATTATGCAAGAAATGATGTTTTACTATTTTAAGTTTAAAAGATTCTTTGAAAAATGTCTTTCTAGGATTCAAAATACTCCTTAAATATAATAGGGAGACTTGATCACTAAAAGCAGCATACAAGTAAAAGCTAACAAAAACTAAGTAACATTAAAAAGAAATGATTAAATAGATATCTTAACCTTAAGACATGGAATAACACTGCACAATAAGAGAAAACTATAGAAATACTTTACTCTTAATTATATATTTTCTGATTGTGGTAGTTTATTTAGAGAGTGGCACTAGTCATAGGTGTGACCTGTTGGAGTAGGTGTGGCTTTGTTAGAGGAGGTCTGTCACATCACTAAGGCCTGGGCTCTGAGGTCTCAGAAGCTGAAGCCTGGCCAGTGGGTCATTGTTACTTTCGGCTACTGGTGGATCCAGATGTAGAAGTCTCAGTTACCTCTCTTGTACCATGTCTGCCTACATGCTGTGATTCTTCCTGCCGTCATGATAATGAACTAAACCTCTAAAACCATAAGCCAGCCCCAATTAATTGTTTCCTTTATAAGACTTGCTGTCATGCTGTCTCAACACAGGAATAGAAGCTCTAAGACACTGATCTGCCAAGAGAGGGAAAAGTTTTGAGTATTCTACTAAAATCCCTGTTGATTCTGTAAATTAAATATGCGGTCAATTCTATTATAATCTAGAGATAGTTATACCCCAAAGTTATCTGGGGGTACCAATGAGCTAGTGGTGTCAAACACAGTCCTTTAAAAACATTTCTTTTTAAATCAAACCGAAGAATTCAGATATAATTCATTTAAAAAAACCACCTTTGAGTTCTGCAGTAACTTTGAACCAATAAGTACATGCACAATCTAATATAAATGAAGAGAAATAAAGATGGTATTTCAGCTTATTTAGAAGACCCGGTAAAGAAGCAGGGACTTTGTATGAATAGTCATTAACATCCAGTTGTTCACATCACTTCTCAGGAACAACTTCACAGGAGGTCATTTTTCTTGATTCAAAATAGTCACAAATTTCATTTTGGCTTATATTATACCTTATGGCTCATCAGTAATAATTTAGCTTTGATATTTTTGCAAAAAAGAAAACTTTTAAGATTTCCTGTTTCTCCTAGGTGGAAGCATGAATGTGAAAATATCTAACTAAAACACACCAGAACATCATAATCCAAGGAACAAATGGAAATCAAGCCACCATGGGCTTCCCCATGGGAAGCACAATTTTCTCAGTAACAGCCAACTCATTAAGTGTGTCTAATACAATTCTGTATGTGCATTGCTTTTCTTGATTTCTTCATTGTAGCTTTTGTGTCTTACCAGTATATAAAATATTCTAGATTTTTTTCAAACACACCTTTGTATTTGAAATTATCATTTTAAAATTTTCTATTGAACACAGATGAATAGCAAAATACCTGGATTATTTCTTTTGGAACCTTTCAAATTTCAAATGTCAAATAGAGGTGATATCCTTTAGTGTATCTCATATCTTTAATAGTTCTTACTAATTCAGTCTCTTTGATAAATTATATTAGGCCTTTCACATGAAAGTATTTAAGAGACTCCATTCTACATTGGCATCTTAAACTGTTTCCCCAAATTTCTGGATTTCATACTCAAGTAAAATTTTGAGTTGCTAGGCAATGGGATCCTATAGACATCCTTCAAACATAGGCTGTGGCTAATGGTATAGGTTACCCTCCACAACCTGATGGTGAGACCCTATTGCTGAAGGTATCACAATCTTATCATGGGACATGGAGAAAACTACATGGTCCTCAACTGGGAGCTTTGTCCTGGCTGGATACTGTTCATAGCGCTTGAAGGTACTGTACACGCCACCGGAGGAGGAAATCATCATACCACCATCTACAAAACAACCTGCTTGTAAGATACTCCCACTGCTGCAACTGTGAGGTGCCACAATTTGAATATTTGTGCATGCTATAAGAGTAATTAAACACCTTTTTGTTGCATGTAAGACTTGCTTCATGAGATATAACTTGTATTTGACGCCATCAATGAAACCAGGAAGCTGAAGCTAGGTAAGCATGGGAAAACCTACTACTCTTTCCCTACAGGAAAACCTACTACTCTTATTATGGTAAATGAACACCATAATAGGTTTTAATAACACATTGCTATTCCTATAGATTAGTGCATCAATAAACCCTCATTATATTAGTTTCATCATGCAGTCGGTAGTAATTAGCATGCAAACCCACAACTGGTTAATGTGTAGCCAATAAGAGATCTTTAATATTATGTTCTAAGTGGACACATATAATATCCCTCTTCAATGTGCACGGATCTGTGTGGATGCGGGGATGGAAAGATTGTGAGACCCAGAGGTAGTGGATGACTTCAAAGAAACAGCATTTTCCTGATACAACAGTCCACAAGCACATACAAACTCACAGAGGCTGTGACAGTATGCACAAGACTGGCATAAACTCATGCTAGACAAATATCCCAGCACGGCAGGGGGAAGTCCCGCCTATAGGCAGGAAGCTAGTCAGAAATGGTAGATTCTGGGAGAGAAAGACCATTAAATTTAGTCAATGGAGTGATCCTGGGTCTATTAAACACATTCTAGGGCAGACTTCATACCCAGGATTAACTGGCTAACATAAACTGTGCTCCATTGATTTTTGGTTGTTCAATTTTTTAGAGTAAAGGAATAGCAAGTTAGTTCAATATTGATATTTTAAACAATGTGTTCTGAAATGAGTAGCAGTGGTTCAAACATACCAAATGTCAGTTAAATACAAGTAATAAAGGATGTTAAAGGAGAAAGCATTGCTACTAAATGGAAAAACTCATCAGTCTATGGGTTTCTGCTTACATCCCCCCTGGTGGAGTGAGGCTTATTATTATCATATGTTATTTCCAAATAATTCTATTTGTCTTTAGGATAAATTTTGCTTTTTTCCCCCATGAGAGTGGAAGATGTTGTTATGGGAATTAACGAGATATGGGAAGAAAAAGAGATTCAGACTAAAGTATTCTATATTAGGCCTAGAGAAGAGAGCGTACTGTTAGTTGCTGGGGATGTGAGCAGAAGTTGTCATGCCGCTGAGAAGTTGAGAGTGATGTTTAAACCAAAGACTCTGAAAGCCATGTTGACTGAATTCATGGCAATCTACCCTGCAAGCTCAACAGCAGAAAATGGAATTTATGCACAAGTTTCAGTCTTTTGGGGTTGCTAAGTGACTTATAAACAAGAGAAATTTATTTCTTAGAGTTTTGTGACCTAGAATGTTCAGTATCAAGGGTCATCATCCTCAAGTACTTTTAATGTGCAAACACAGGTTCAAAAGCTTTTCCAAAGACTGGCTTCCTACTCTGCCTTCAGAATATAAAAAAATGCATGGAAATATTAATTTTAGCAAGTGACAGTAACAAATTAATATACTTACTCTGAAGTGTTATTATATTTTAGGGTGACAATAGACGAATTTTTATGCATACATGAATGGCTAGACACATTTTTGTGTGGAAATGTTAGAGAACAGGCAGAGAAAACAAACCTTGAAAACAGGTTTGTGAGGAAGGCTGCGAGCAATAGATAGGTTTGTGAAATGGTGTAGTTATTACAAAGTTATAGACTTCAAAACACAAAATAACAGGAAGTCAGTAAAATACTGACTTTCATCTAAATTGTATCTTAAGAACTACTTGTGTAAAGTGCATGGTCTCTGATCTAAACAACTCTGTTCAAGCAGCTGGCTTTCCAAACAAATAGGAGAAAAATGCTTCTTCCAAATCAAGATTCTTGGTTTCCAGTGGCTTCTACCTCTGGTAGAATCAAGTAGAGAAGAATGTGTATCAATATCTCTCAAATCAGTCACTCATTAGACTGTTCAACTCATAGTTATTGAAAACTACTCCATGCTATCACTCAGCTAGGTGTGACTACAGAAATAAAACATTCACTCTGACTTTCAAAACACGCATGTTTTAGTAAGGCCTACAAGGTAATTAAAGAGCATTTGAAGTAAGTTAAGAAACAGAAAATAAATGTGCTTATTACCATGATAGAATTAGTCACAGTGGCTGGGGAAGACTGAGAAGAGTCCCCTGGTCCAGAACTGTGGGTGTGTAGAGCCTTCTTTAAAGGACAATGATTTCTTGAATTAAGGATACATTGGAGTTCTTCAAATAACAGTTTCAGAAAAAGATGCTGTTGTAATTGTAGCATGAATGTTGTGAGTACCCACTCTCTGATTCCATCTAAAGCCTATTCCACAAGATATAACTTAGGCAGCCTAACTGGGTGAAAATTTCATAGCTAGTTAAGTCATATGACCTATGGGAGAATTGAATACTTTCGTTCTGTTTATAAATTGACCTCTAAATTCTTATCATTACGCCTAGAGATTTAAGCATCTCAGTTGTCATTACAGAAGCTTCTCTGGAAATTGATATAGAGACCCATGGCTGATCAACATGCACAGAATAAGAGACTGTGGAGGGCTCAGCTCTAAACGGAACATCCATTTGACATTCCTCCTTCCAAGGTTCAGAGATTATTGCAGAAGGGGAATGGGAAAATCATTGTTAGAACCACAGGGAATAGACATCTACAGCGAAATAGTAATTACGGGACATCACAGGTCATTGCACACACGAGCTCACTGTGACTTGGACTGCACACACAATATCTGCATAAGATCAAGAAAACACTCTAGATGAAGTCCCACACTTCTCTGGGAAGCTCTTGATAACAGGAGGAGTGTCCTGTGTAGCCTCTGAGAGGCTATACATGCCCTGGAAGATGGTTTTACACCTACGTAAATAGAAGCAGCACTAAATGGATTTGGGACAATTTCTCTCTCTTTTTTTAAAGAGCACTTGATGGACAGTGTATGTATGATGGGGAGGACTTGGAAGGAAACAAATGATGTAGGATTTAATCAAAACACTTTACAGGCACTATGAGAACACCAGCAATAAAGGAGTCTAAGGATAACGCTTTCTAGAAGAAATAACATCAGAGTTAGTTAAAAAAATAAACTCAGAATATTAGTTTCTGTTGTTATAAAGTTTCCTATGAAGTAGTTCCAGAATATAATGAGGAACCTATAGTAACAGTGTTATGGATTCTTTGTAAGAGCTAGGCACTGTGTTGTAAAGAGCTATACCCAGCATTACTTTTTTCTCAGTTTCTACAGCAATTCTATCAAGTTTTAGTTTTCAGTGAAGAAACTGAATGTCCATGTGTTGAATAAACATTCCAGGGTCATAAAATGAATGACAGAACCATGGTTAGAACTTACAATGCTTGGTTTTAAAGCCCAATATGTTAAAGGCCATTTAGGACCAGCAAGAAGGCTCAACAAGCAAGAGGGCTGGCCATCCAGGTCTGACATTCATCTGAATTTGAGCCCTTTAACCCACACGAAGGGAGGAGAGACCCAAATGCCATAGATTAATATCCTATGGAACTTCCACAACTTCCTCTTAACTTTCACAAGCCTGCTCTGTCCATCCATTTGTCCCATGTGCAATCATTCACACACACGTTAAAAAGTTGAAGACTATTTAATAATTTAATATTATATCTATATAGTGTATGCAAATGGTATCATATGCCTTAATAATAAGAAACATTTTTTTTGGTGGACAGTTAATTGTTACATATGCAGATTTTCAGTTGCTAAGGACCACTATATCAGAATAAAAGTAGTGTTATTGCAATGTGTCAAAAATAGTGATCCTGAAAATAACTTGATGTGAGAGTTTCATATTTCTGGGGAGAAATGCTAGCACCCTCCCTCCACATGGCAGGCAGTCTCTCAAGTGGTCACCAATGATTTCTGCTTCTTAATACTCAAACCTTTTGTGACTGTGTCCTCAAGAACGTAGGCTGCATTTATAGATGTGACCCTAGTGATAGAATGTGGTAAAAAGTATGGGTGTTACTTCTAATACTAGGGCAAACAGACAGTGTCTTTGTATCGCGGATACTCACTTACTCCATCTCTGCCTCCAGAGGAACAAAAAACAGTGGCAAGAGGGAGTCCTGGTAGAAATCTCAAGAACAACTTAGAATATTTCTGAGTCCTATATTCCTAGATGTGTTCATGGAAACAGATTGTTTCCTAGCTCATCCTAGAGATACCTGTAGTCATGACCAATAGGCACTTTAATGATGCCCTGACTTACAGACATGTTTTTCAGCCTTGTAACAGGCCTGCAGTGAGCCACAGGCACCCGAGGAAATCTGTCCTTACTTCCTGACCCACAGCGATGTACAGTTGCATATACTTATTGTTCCAGACATTAAGACGGAGGCTAATTTCTTTCTCAACAACACTGCTTGATGTGTCAAAGTTATCATCCCATCATATACACTATAGGTCCCTGGAGACAGTTTTGTGTATGTGCAGTTGGATCACACTGTCTAATTATACCACGTACATACTACTGAAGAAAGTAATGTCCCGGATGCGATTGCTATCTCTAATTGACAATAAATCCCTAATGAAATCAAATCACCTCAGAGTAATAATCTTTATTTTCCCCCTGCAAAGATGTATTTCTAGTATTTCTGGAATATTTTTGGAAACTGTGTAGCAAACCCTCAGGCCAGCGATCACAGCATGAAGTCAGTCATTCGGGCTTCTGTATCTATTCTCTACCTGATCGTTCTGCAGTCTGAATATTAGGTTGATTCTTTATCCTGTATCTCTCTCTCTCTGTGTGTGTTTAGGAAACTACAGTTCTTACAATATAGTTGTTATTGTAACACATACAGTAGAGTTAAGTAACTGCTGAGATGTAACAACGAGCACTTTCAAAAACAGCGAGGTTTCAATGCGCTCCTATAGCCGAAATTCATGAGTATATAGGATATTTATACTGCTTAAATAAGCACCTTTCACTGTGATTTTTCCCCTCAAGTCGTAGACAAAGAAGAAGGCAATTTTAAAATGGAGTCCTTGAAGTCCCCCACCCACCGCTGATGTGTGCTTTCTCAGTCTCATGAGTCATGGCTGTGTGCATACAGTTGGCTCAGATGAGCTGGCACCCTGGAAATGGGAGCAGCTGCGCTAAACAATTACGAGGCTCTAACTGAGAAAATGTCTCGTGGGGGACAAAGAGCCAGCTGGGCATTGCTGGTGCTTGCCTGGTGGACGTTTGTTAGTTTGTATGAACACTAAAATTCCCAGGGCAGCAATCAATGGGGGAGATAATTCCACCAAGAATACATTAACCCCAAAAGAGCTGCAACTGGAGAAGACCCTTTGTGGGAGAGCAGTTTGCCTTCAGTGAGGCAGCCTGGAAGCTGGGGCTGAACACCCCAGATCTGGAAAAAGTCTTTGGAGTACTGTATCTCATGAGGGAGATTGCTGCCTATTAACAAAACTCAATTTATCAATCCTTAGTCATTTGAGTGTAACTTGCTGAAATAATACCCTTAAACTTTCTGATCCAAATTATACTGGAACTCTATACATAGAACAAACTCTCAGTATTCATTTTGTGAAGCATATTTGTGATATCAAAGGCTGTATCAGAATATTAATATTTTCTTGGCATTACTGTCCAATAATCCCTCAGCACTTTGATCCACTCAGTAATTCAAAAAACTTCATTATCTGAGAGCCATCATCTTCCTTTTTATGAATATAGATGCTAAAATGAGTTAATCTTTTAAAGCAGATTTTATATTTTCAATGTTATGTATATTTAAAATAAAAGTTATAAATCTTGAACTAATGAAGACTTTCTTCCCAGTTCATTGAAAATTACTTCCACTTTACTAAGCAATCTATCACTTGCTCTTTATCGTTAATAGCATAGGTTCATTAGTGCACTCTATTAAATACACGTTTAGAACTCTTTAAGCATACCTAATCTTGAAATAATCGATGAGACAATTGTTAACCCCATTATGATTCTGACTAAGTCATGATGGTGAAACACGGTGTTTCTTTTCCTTGTGAGTTGAGAAGAGAGTGTCTTTCCAGGGAAGATTTGCAGGTTTGAAGATACACAGGATAATAGCCCATTCTCACCTCTGGGAAAAACACAGATTCTAAGATGTTCAAATGATTTTATGCACAAAACATCACATTTGTAACAGCCCTTTATTATAGCAATAAAAATGCTCATGGGTTTGAAGCAGACCATCAGATTTATCTACGTGTTTGGTACCTCGGGTGGAAATAAGATGCCTAGAACGTGAATGGGCACATAAACATCATCCCTCAGTGGTACTAATGTACCTGATTTAAAAACAAAAAACAAAAAACAAAATTGTATTCGAAACAGCAAAGAAGTAGGGGACTCTTACCTGATCCCATGCAACTGTTAACTTGGAAACTAAGGTCATTCTGGATAGTCTACAGATTTTTGTTACCTCTGACTCAGCCTACAAGTCAGAAATGCTCAAAGCACAGTCATTGTACCGCAAAGGGAGCACAAGAGACAAATCCAAGAGGAGGTGGAGCTTCTAGTGTGCAGGCTGACTGACTGGGAGCACTGCCAGCACCTTCCATTCATTTGCACGACCCTCCTCCCGCCCCCCTCTGCTCTCCCCTGCCACTCACTGACACAAATCACCACAGGGATCAGTCTTGAGACAAACTGAACCCCGAGTTTGTTTTCAGTAGGCCTCAGGGAGAGAAAGGATGGAAAAAGGGAGAAGGTAAAGTTTTGTTTTTTTATTTCCTATTTTGCAGTGGATGGGCCCCTGAAAAACCATCTCTGTCACTTCTGTCTTTGCAGAGAAAAACACACAGAAGAATAAAAGTAAACGGTGCAAAACCATTTTGTTCTTATTCTTATTTTCCATCTCCTGTTGTCTGAAAAGAATACTCCATTCTGGTTTTGAAAGTAAACTCCCATATTGATTTAGAAAGTAACTTAGAATATTTCTCTTTTCACAGAGCCTTTAAGGTAGCAGGGGAAGACAGTCACAGCCTGACCACAGAGACCTCCTAACTGTGCTGGAAAGATTAGAGTTAAAGGAACAGTAGAAGAGCAGACAATGTGCTGCTGTGTGACTTTGCCTCAGGGGAAGGAAGCATCCTTTAGGAGCCAGTATTTAAGATGTGCTAGGCTGGATATGGCAATGGTGAGGGTACCTAGACGTGATACCAGATGTATGCCCTGGGCAGGTGTTGTTCCCTTGTAACACTACAACTCCCAGCATCCCTCTGGACTCCAGCGCACGCAAGCGCGGGACACATTTCCCAGAAGCCTTTGCATCCTCTGTTAAAAGCAAGGACAAGCCATGAGTTCGCCCCTTCCCTTCCCCTTCTTGTCCCTTCCCTTTGTCCCTTCCTTTCACTTTTCCTAGTGTGTTTTCCCCTCCCATTAAAAAGTGTACCACGTGGTATCGCCGCGTGTCTGTGTCTTTTCTAGCGTAACCCTCGTCTAACCCGCAGGAATTAAGAACAACCCGCGGAAATTAAGAACAACAGCAGGGACTCGTGAATTGTTCCTCTGACGGGAAAACTAGGCTTCTGTAAGAAACTATGCCCTTCTCTTTTTACCAGTTACAAACTCTACCTTTCTTTTTAATCATCTTGATAGTAGTATGTAGACATCTGGAATGAACCTTCCAACAAGATGCTAGGTCCTGTTTTAGAATGTAGAGGATCATGTGTTCCTCACTGGTAAGTTCCTCGTAGATTCAGATACCATCTACTGACATAGGGTTTGATATCAATTTGTCATCAGCATACTCTGACTCTGGTAAGGCAATCCTGGAAGATATCTTGGTCTCTGATCTCATAATTAACTTTCCTCTAGCATAGATTATAAGTTCTCCCTCTTCAAACCCACACTGATGAGAACAGGAGATAGAAAGTAGTCCGACCATTTGTGGATGGACGCTTAAAAGAAATCCCACACTAGCTCAGAATTGAGAAATAGATTGTTATTTATTTAGGGGTAGACTCACAAATCAGAATCCTCTGCTTGAATGAAGATCAGAAACTGAATCTGGCAGCCGGAAAAGAGGCCGGATGCATGCTCTACATCTGTATATATAGTATAAGAGGCCACGCCCCAGTGAGCGGGTAACCACTGACTGTAAGACTTCCTACAGCAGCCATTTAGGGATAGGGAACGTGATTCTTGTCAGAAATGTCCTTAGTTCAGCTCTGACTAGAGGTCAAGGGTGCCAGAGGGGGCTCGGGTTCTTGCTCTGGCTTGACATAGAATTTCCTCTCCTTTCACACAACCGAGATGAGCATTAGAGCTCAAATGTGTGTATGTGTGTGTGTATGAGTGTGTGTGTGTGTGTGTGCGTGTGTGTGTGAGTGTGTGAAGATGTGACAGAAACCAAAACACCTGGACACCACATGGATGGCTTGAAAAGACTGACCAACTCACTTTCTCCGGCATCCCTGCCGTTCCTGTCATTAAGTCTTAGGAAAAGCCCCTCACCAGCAGCTCAACTCTACCCGCATCCCAGGAATCACTTCTCTGAAAAATCTTGGGCATCTCTCCCTCTATTTTCATCTTCCAGCTATAATCCTACAACAAAACTTCTTTCTCAGCTCTCCTCTGTGTGGCCCACAAACTTCATTCTTTCAAATGAAGACAAGAACATAGAGCCACCAACTCAGCGAAAGTCTTGTGTGATCATGAATATTCTGCACCCTAGCTCCCAAGTTAAAGTTTAGTTGAGGCTAGCCTCTATGGCACTCAGTGACCTCTCTCTTGCTCTAACTCAGTATCATCTACTTATCAGAATGTACAGCATGTTCTCAGGCCAAGTCGCCACCTGAATTAATACAGATTTGACATTACAGAATTCTGAATGAGCCGAGCGTTGAGGTTTTATCATGGCTGTATGTTCTTACCCTTCCCATCCAATATTAAGCCAGTGAATCACGATCCATTGAAGTTTCTGGAACTAATTTCATTTCTCACCCTCTGCCTGCAACTGGCATGAGGTAGGCCCTTGGGCAGTTTAAGCTCCTGACCTACTTCAGCCTTTCTTTTGTGTTCTGGAAGGTATCACAGTTTAGAAAGCAGTTTAAATCCTAGAACAGGTCGTTAATCACTGTGGCTCCCAGGGCTTTTCTGGGGCTTTTGAAATAGAAGTTGATCTGATACAAATAAAACATGTGGGGGAACTTTTATTTTAAAAGCCTCAGATCTGGTCACAGAAATCACAAGGATGGGGAAAGAAGAAGTACACTCTACATTTTTGTGAGTGCAATGGCTAAACTATTGGAAAATTCTTCTCCTGACAGAGTGGAGCCATTCTGGCAGGATTAGCTGAATGAAGCCCCCACAAGACCTCTTTTTCATGATAGAAACATGTACTCAATCTCTTGAATTCATATCAAATGCTTTCTGATAAATTGAACTAATATCTGAAAACAAACATAGCCCATTATTTATTGGCTAAGCAGTACCCATACATAGTGGTCAGCTGTGATTATGCTGTTGAAATATTGGACTTGGAAGGCTCTTTTGAGGTGGATGTTTTATGAACTTAATAAGCTCTTCTGGGTTTCAAGTAAGCATATTCATTTATTTTATGAGAGTAAGGGGCAGTACCTAAAGAAGAACTAATGGTTCAACCCAGACAACAATTAACTTTCAAAACTTCAACACGACTTGAATAATGTTGCTCCTTTTTCAACTTTTATAAATGAGAAGTTGTCCTGCTTTGCCCCTTATAACTGTGACAAAAGCCACAGCCAAAGCAGCTTGATGAGGGAAGGGTTCATTTTACCTTGAAGGTTACGGTCTGTCATTCATCGGAGTCAGGACAGAGATCAGGCAGGGATCTAGAGGCAGGAACTAAGCAGAGACTGTTGAGATTGCTCATTTCTGACTTTCTCCTCTACAGCTTGCTCATCCTACATCTTTATATCTCTCAGGACCAGCTACCAAGGGGTGGAACCACCCCATTACTGTTGATCAAGATAGTGCCTCACAGACTTTCCTACAGGGCATTTTGTCAATCGTGGTTCCTTCTTTCCATAAAATGCTAACAATGTAAATGCAGGGATCTCTCCCTGCCCCCACTCTCCCAGAGTGTGTGTGTGTGTGTGTGTTGTGATGATGACTAGATCGCTGGAGAGTATGACTGGATGCCAAGAACTCAAGGGTAGTGACTTTTCTCTTCAGCCTGGTGTGCTTTTAATGAGGACTTGTCAGGCCCTTCTCCTTCTGCCTTTTTGCCTTGACTCACAGATCTGCAGAATAAGTGTAGGAATTTAGTTTAATTTCAACTTCATGACAATATCATCCAGGATTGTATCGGAAGGTTTTGAAAAGGTAACCAGAGACTCTGTGGAGATTTATCTTGTGAAGGATCCCAACGTTTCCCAAGGTTTTCATGAAACTATTTTAAAACATTAGGAAAAGAAAGAAAACCTGTAGTTGAAGGCAGACACTAAATTAAGTGGTGAAAACTGAATTCCCTTTACTTAAAATAGGAACTCTGTTTTTCAAACCTAAAGCATATTGAAATACTATTAATTTAAATAGATATCTTTGCTATATATGCATTTTCTTAGTTTACTTAATCATTAGAGCATTGTAAATGTTTCATTGTCTAGTAAACATAGGAAGTCCAACACGTTCATAAATGTCTTTGAATTTTGAGTAATACTCGCTTTTCAGAGAAGACTGACTGACTGAATCCTTAACTGCTGAAGGTAAAAAAAAAGGAAATTTATCTGTGGTATTGAATGACCTGAAGAAGGCAGAGAGACAGAGAACCCGAGGGCCTGTCAATAGAACCAGGAAGCTTTTTTCTAAACTTTATCTTTCACTTTCAATCGGCTCCCCTCCCTCCCTTTTTTTTTTAAAGATTCTTTTTTTTTAATATTTATTTATTTATTATGTATACAATATTCTTTCTGCGTGTATGCCTGAAGGCCAGAAGAGGGCACCAGATCTCATTTCAGATGGTTGTGAGCCACCATGTGGTTGCTGGGAATTGAACTCAAGACCTTTGGAAGAGCAGGCAATGCTCTTAACCGCTGAGCCATCTCTCCAGCCCCCCCCTCCCTCCCTTTTTATGTTTCCATGAATAAAAATCTTCAGTTGAGTTAATGAGTTTCTCCTTCTTGATGCAGATACATCCCACCAAGAATAGAATTCTATTTTTGATGCAGGTTTTTTTTTTTTATATGAAATGCTTCAATCAAATTAGCAGCCTTAGGAAAAGGTGGGTTTTTATTACAATGGGAAGTCAAACAAAATCCCAGCATGGAGGAAGAAGGTGCGTATGAGGTCCCTTTCGTGGCTAAGGAGCTATTGGCAAGCGGTGGCTGAAAAATGTGGGAAAGAGCAAATTGAACTGGATGGGCTTTAAAAAACAAAAACAAAGCCAGGTGGTGGTAGTGCACTCCTTTAATCCCAGCACTCATGAGACAGAGGCAGGCGGATCTCTGTGAGCTCGGGGCCAGCCTGCTCTACAAGAGCTAGTTCCAGGACAGGCTCCAAAGCTACAGAGAAACCCAGGCTTGAAACAAACAAACAACAATAACAAAAAAATCAAACCAAAACAACAACAACAAAAACCTCAAAAACCAAAAAACAAAAATGAAGACATGAGAATGAGTAGGTAGGGAATGGGTCTTGGAGGAGTCGGAGGTTGAATGTCATCAAATGATATGAAATCCTCAAAGAATTAATGACATAAAGAGAAATAGAAAGTATACTGACAGTTTCTTAGACTACTTTAAAACATTTAAATAACCTCTCATGAGGCCACCTTTAGGATGGAATGCTTTAAAGAGCAGAACCAACGTGGAAGAATGTGTTATCTTGTAGAGCAAGGACTTGCTAAGGGCACCAGAGAAGAAAACAGGAGGCCAGAATTAGAAACTGGGTTCAAAAAAGAGCCTGTGTCTTTTGCTACCCTTTCCACAGTTACCGCCAGTCACTCAGTCTGAAAATCTCTGTGCTGTTATCTGCTTTGAAGTCTCCCTGCCGAGGATGACACTGTGCAGGTACCTTCCATTTTCTTTGACTTTTCATGGCTCATTGTGAATACTACTTCCTCTGGCATGCCAGACTCAATTAAATTTTTCTATCTGTTCATGAGTCCCCTCTGTCTGTGGAAGTATTATCTTTGCCTTTGCCTTTCTGTTTTAGTCTAGTCAACTCGATGGCAGTGGTTTACCACACCACGGTAACCAACATTTATAATGAAACACTCCAATGCGAGAGTAGAGAGCTAGAATCCATTTTGCTCAGGAACTCAAACCAATGATTTATTGACTATCTCTAACAGGGAAGAAAACATACCTGGCTTGCAGCTTAGGAATTTAGGAAAAGAATGAATGAACAATGAGCGAAGAAAGTTGTCGAGCTCTTATCGTACATTTGACAACAAAAGACGCCACAGTCTTAACCCTTCTATTATTCCCTCAGAATAGGTTTATCTAAGATACTTATAAAGAACAGCATCTGCCCTAATTTTATGGCACCCCCTCACTGGTGAAAATAGGAAGACAAGGACAGAATGAAGTGATCAGGTGAATCAACTTATAGGTCTCTTATTAGATCTACTTGCAATTTAGTAGGAACTCAGTAAAGATTATGTGAATGGAAATGCGATTCTACTAGTCCATCGTTATATTTTTCTGTGATTGCCAAGAGTATACTATGCACTATGACACTATATCTACTTTAATTATTCATTTATAAGTGAGCACTATGTTGAGTTGTTTGGGCCATATGTTAAAAAAACATAATACCAAACTGGACAGAGGTTTTCACAAGCTCTAAACTCTACACAAGGACAATTGAGGAAACCTGGTACAGGAGAGTTGGTCCTCTCCAGAGAAGTGTATATCAATTAGTAGTCCAGTGTCAAATGGTCAGCCCTGAAAACACACACACATACACAAACACACACACACATATATACATATAATGAAAACATATATATATACATATATTTACATGTATGTAGCATTATACATATAACAGGTTATATTTAGGAACGTGTGTGTCTGAGTGTTTGTGTGTGCATGTAATAGCAATTATTGTAAAAAGAGGCCTTAAACTCGAAGGAGAGTAGGGGAGAGAGAATATGAAAGGTGTTAGGACAGTGGTTCTTAACATTCCTAATTCTGTGACCCTTTAATACAGTTCCTCATGTTGTGGTGACCCACAACCATACAATTATGTCACTGATACTTTGTAACTGTAATTTTGTTACTGTTATGAATCGTTATGTAAATATCTGATATACAGGATATCTCATATGTGGCCCCTGCAACTGAAGGGCTCATGACCCAAGTGTTGAGAACCATTAGAGGGAGGAAAGGGAAGGATAAATGTAACTAGATTATAATCTCAATATATTTAGTAATTAAGAAAAGATGGTGCCAAATGAATAAAGTTTCCCCCAATTATAATCCTATCTCTCAAGGGAAAGAAATGGAAATAACTCAGCATGCACATACATACAGGTAAGTTACCTATATGAATCCACCCGCATACCTGTTTATTTCCCATCACCATCCTCTAGCCATCTATCTACAAGTAGACACAACATATTATGGATGGATATAAGTTTTCCTGTCACACAAAACCAAGTTGTCATTGGACATTTGGTAGAAACTGTGAAGCTCGCTGAATTGCCATATTGGATGCAGACCTTAGGAACAGGCGGGATTTGACGGACATGAGGGTGTTGCTGCTGTTAACTTTAGAATAAACAAAACTCTAGGTCATAGCATATCACAGCAGGACAAACGGACTTAAGGGAGACTGTTGGATCACCCCAAATGTTCGCTGATGAGGAAGGAGCCAGAATACAGTAACAGGCAAGAGAGACAGCCTGGGTAAGGGAACAATACTCTGAGGTGAGACAGATCAAGGTCCTCTTCCTTATGTGTTTATTTGTTTGTTTTCCAGGAAAAAGGGGTTTTGGGGAGTGGGGAACACTGATTTTAGGTAAACTATTAAAGAGGGTTTCAGTGGGCAACAGTTCAAGTTTAAACAAAGGAGTTAGCCTGCTAAAATAAAACTTAAAAAAAAAAAAAAAACATTGTGCTGGGAATAAGGACTCCAAACAATGCTAGCACTTTTAAACAGCCACATTAAGTTTGCTGGTTGAGCCAGATTCAAGGCGCATCAGGTCACCCAGGCTACCCATTAAGCCAGCGCAAGAGAAGAGAATGATATTACTGATGTGTGCCGTTTCCTACGGCTACTGAACCCTGAGAAATTGAAAGCGTTTCAGAAGAATGTTCTCCTAACCTTTACAGATTAATTTGGAGCCTTTCCTTCCTCTACCGGAAAGCTATATCTCTAGAGCAGTTTCACTACACATTTTAACATCTATGCCTGATGCTGTCAGGGACAGAGTCTGAATGCTAAGTGCCAGCTGAATTTAATTATATCCCTGCTATTAGTAGGTTAATTTTCACCTGTTGTAACTGAAAATTCCTGGAACTGTTATGTAGCAGAAGCTGTGTTCAGGATTTATACTCTGGTGCTGAGGATAGAGGTGGGATCTTATTACTAAGGAATTGAGTTTTCATAAAGTAAGGAAATGAAAGTATAATGTTATAGAATAAATGGCACATTTCCCATCTGTGATCTCAAATTTCATTCTTGAATTTTATATTTCTTTCAGTCAACTAATTTAATATTTCTAGTGGGTGGGAAACAGATGTGATATTAAATATATTTGGAATATTTAAAGAACTTATTTCAAATCCATTATTTCAACAGTTTGCAAATTATCTCTTGAAGATGATGTTGGCAAGAAAATACACAAGCTAAATCAAGTTCTAAGCTATCTCTTCCAGTATGTGTGTATACTTTTGTTTTGGTATATGGTTTTAAAATGTGAATTTTAATTTCAGGTAATATGAAAGAGGGGCTATGTAATATGGTATAACTGTTGTTGGCAAAAATCATAAAAATAAGTTAAACAAAAGTTTCTTTCAATGAACACACATTCATGTTTTCCTTGTTTCCTTTTTAATTCTGAATGTTGCATTTCCTTTTGTAAATTATAGTAGGCCTGCAGTAGAACTTGTTATTGTAAATTATAGTAGGCCTGCAGTAGAACTTGTTATTGTAAATTATAGTAGGCCTGCAGTAGAACTTGTTAGCACAAATTTACAGATTCTTCTATCTGTAAATATTCCCTTAAAAAGTAACAACTACCTAATTTTTAAGAATGTGTTTTTTTTTAAAGCTATGCTTTTTCCTAAAGTTAATTTTCTTACCTATTTTGAGGCTGATAGTAAAATGTAAAGTAAAAATAAATAGTTAAAAATGCCTGTTTGCCTGCTCCATTGCAGTTAGCGATAATAACTCATTGGTGGAAGCACCTGTGCATTTAGCCCCTGAACATTATTGGTGCTAGGAGGAATAAGATTAGACGGCCAACATACTCTTGAGATAGCCCAGTTAGAGGAAAGAAAAACTACAGGAGTTAAAACTGTCTTGTCACTGAATGGCACACAAAATACAGTTAGCACCAGACTTCTAGGAAGTAAATTTTATTCTTGGATGTGAGATTCTGAGTGTTTCCTTGACTCAAAATTTATTGTAAAAATAAATACTTGTTGATCAGAATCAGTTTTGGTCTAGGATATCTGGATACATGAAAGCACAAAATTACAGATATACACGTTTATTTAGATTGAAAAACCTAAACAAATCAGTTCTCTTAACACACACACACACACACACACACACACACACACAGAGAGAGAGAGAGAGAGAGAGAGAGAGAGAGAGAGAGAGAGAAAGTGAGAGAGAAAGTGAGAGAGAAGAGAATGCACAGATATATAGGGTACTGAGAACATTCGTGTCAGGGGTATTACACAGTCCTTATTCTCTGTACCTTTGACTCCAGGCTGTTTATTGGCACTGAGGACTGCATGATTTTATTATTAAAAGGATAATGTATTTGTAATTTTGTGCATGCTTGGGACAAATACCTGATGAAAGCAACCTAAGGAAGGATGTTCTTGGCTCACAGTTTGAAGACACAGTCCTTTATGGCAGGGAGAGCATGGCCACACAGTGTTGTTGGCTTCTCTTGTTGTATGTCCAGTCAAGAAGCAGCAAGAAATGAGTTCTGGCGCTCAGTTAGATTTTTCCTTCTCATTCGTTCTAAGACCCCAGTCCATTGATGGTATTGCGCACACCCAGACTGGGTCTCCCAACTAAACTGACACAACCAGAGAATTGTTTTTATGAGGACTCTAAATCCCATCAAGCTGGCAATCAAGATTACCACCACAGACACAGAATTCATCCAAAATTGCTGTGGTGACCACATGAAAAAGGAGCCAGAGGAACAGCCACAACCCAAGTGCTAGAACTACTCTAATTTATAGGATGTGGGGAGATTCTCTCTTGGCAGTGAGATGTGATGGAAAAGATCTCTGAATGGAAAAGAAAAAAAAAAAGAATGGTGTTTCTGTCCTTGAACTTAAACAGAAAGCTGTGGGGATTCCAAATGGAACCCGAGGTCCTCAAATGAAGTTTGCATCTGTGCCTTTCATGACCTTGCTCCTTCCTTCCCCAGCGATTCTCGGGAGTAGTTTTGTTTCAAATGGATATCTGCTTTGAAGAATAGAATTAGAGTTAGGAGGATGCTCTGAATCTTATGAACACTGTCAGGGGCCTATTTATGTTCAGTCTAGAAACCAAATATAAAATGTGACACTGACTCGTTTCTTTTTCATACGACTTGGTTGAAGCTTTAGTCCTCTGACCTCTTAAGTGTGGATTAGAATGAGGAGGTCTGACAAATAAAACCAGGAATCTGAAGAAAAAAAATCACACCACAGAAAACAGATCACAACACAAAGCTGCAATCGATAAGTGGGCAATGTCATCACTTTTCAATCATTTTCAAGTAATGGGTTGTGCTGACCGGGAAGAAGTCATACTCACGCTTTGCTAGATATTTTTCCTGTTAACTATACTGAACTCTCATGTCCATGTGGCTTATTTACTAAATCTAAAGTCATCAGAGTGTCCATCTGGAGGCACTCATTTCAAGTGTACAGACAGAAACAGGGGTGAAGAAAAAGTCTTTATTTAAAAGACCAAGTGAGTTAGTAATACCTGATGAGAGGGAGAGAGGTAAGGAGGAAGGGGTGAGCAAACAGAATTTTAAGTACTTTGGGGGTTTGAAAGTGGGAAAATTTAGGGGGTCAGAAACCACTATTTTTCAATACAACTTCATGAATAACGGAGATAGGTATGGGCATAATGTATACATGACAGATTACCTCTCTAGAGCAGGTGGTTCAGTTGAAGTGACAGCTGGCAGGCGAGAAGAAGCATTGGTGTTCTTTTTTGTTGCATTCATTTTTATTCCTCTTCAGATTCTGTTCCCTCAATATGACTCAGTTTTAGTATTCTGTCCTGAAAATTAAGGACTTGCTTCTGATATGGTGTGGGGACCTGTCATGTGGCCTGCATTTCACATGTAGCCGAGATCCACAGGCACAAAGGAGTAGACTTGGCTAACGGCTATTTTGCCTTTTGTCTTTTTGCTGCATTAGAAAATAAATGGTAGAGCAACCCAACGGGAGAGGACACAAATTGGAAGAGAAAATACCTCCGTCCACAATCCGTCCACCTCTGCTGGGACCACAGAATGGGAGAGGACACAAATTGGAAGAGAAAATACCTCAGTCCACAACCTGTTCACCTCTGCTGGGACCACTAACGTGACACCTTTGATAAGGCCAGCCCTTAGCATTGACTGAGAAGTGGGCAGAGCAGAAAAGGTCATCTCTTCCGCTTCTGAAGTCCGCAAGCCAGCTTTCATCAAGGTCCGCTCTTAAAGGGGTTTAGATTCTTTCCTTTATCCATCACTTTGTATCTCATATTTCTTTCTCCCTTTCTACTTATCAGATACTAAAGAAATAGGTCTCAAACACACATGGGCCTGCAACAGGAGTATTAAAGACAGAAAAAGAATGTGAGACTAATGTCGCCGAGAACACACCAGAGTATAGGCATAGGCCGTTATCCTGGTTGGAAGCTGCGTCTAAGATGGACTGCGGGTACCCACTGCTCTGAAGCTGCCCCGGGAAACCAAGAGAGGCCAATCCAGGGTTACTGAAATGAGAACGGACGGGCTTTTCCTTTTTATTCAAAGGCGTTATAAGAGGAATTTCACAGGATTGTGTAGTTCGTCCTCTTCCATAAAAACCACATGAAGATGCAAGTTCTCAAAACAAGTGAAGCTTTAGAAAATACAGGGCTGTGTCAGATTCTCTTTTCAGCTTCAACTGCAGGGTGAAAGGTGGGATTCTACCCATGTTTCCAAGTTTGTCTGATTTTAATGATACAGAAGTGGATGTTACAAAGGAGATAAAGACAGTGGAGAATCAGGAGTCCTTAGACTCATATCACCATTAAATAAAATTCTTGTGGATTTTAAATTACCAAATTTTTAATGATTTTTTTAGAAACAATTAAATTTTAGAGAGTTTTGTGATCTAACTATATACTTTCCCTTGGAAACAAGGTCTTCACAATAGAGAGAGAAAGGACCTGGAGGAAAAGGTATTGATACCAAGATCACCAGTAAGGTTTTCTAGTTTATTTTGTTTTAGTCTCCTAATTTAGATTTCTTTTTAAATGTATTCCACACCTTAGCTCAAGGAAGAAAAGACCACAGTCACACATTTCAAGACCTTAGATGATTTTTGTGAAAATACCACGTATGCTGTGGAGGTTCATTGCTGATATTTTTTTTAGCTTAATTTTCATCCCACAAAACACAAAAAACTTACCGCTTCTTACAGCGCTTCTGCTCTTATTAGGTAGTTCCCTTTGAAATGTGCTTGTCCAAACCCCTAGTTTACAAGGGAAAATGATCGAAGAACTTTACCTCTGCATTTCCTGCCTGTTCCAGCTCCTGACTTTTATCTCAAAGCTCTGGCTAACTGGAGGGTGGACGGGGATGGAAAAACAAAACCATCTTGGCAATACAGCCACATTCTTCTGTGCCTCAGTTGCTATGGTAACCATGCTATTGCTGTGAACCCTAAGCTAAATTATTTTTACCTGTCTCTCCTGACCACTCATATATATACACCCCACTTCTAAAGGAGACAGCATTCTTTTTCTTTTCTCCTCTTTAAATATGTGAATATATAAAATCAAACAGGTGGTTGCTTTAAGCAGGTATTCATGAATCCTTCACCAAAAGCTGTGGCTCTTATTCAGTCGCTTCCAGTGTTGCTGCAGCATCAAAATTGTGCTGAAGGGTGATTATTAAAATAAATAAAGTACTTTTAGAAAAACAAAGGCCTATTTTATTAGACTATATGTGATATTAGGCATATATAATATATATACACACACATCCATACTTAGACATACATATATACACCTATACATATATATGTTTCAGTGAAAATAGACAAAATTAATTTTTTGCTTTAAAAATTTTTATACTTATTTTCTAAAGATAACAGGTTTATTTATATTAAATGTAAATGCAGTATAGTACATACTTACAGAAGATAATTGTTAATAAGATACTTACTTTTTTAAATCCTAAGTGATACTCTTATTATCATCATTTATACTGTAGACTATATTGACTATATGAGAAAAAGCTTGAAATCATAATCTAGTATCTTCAGTTTCAAAGCTTTGTAGTAACTCAAAGGCAAAGCAAAGCATTGCAGCTACAGCAGCTGGCACTCGCTTACAGTTAAGTACTCACAGCTGCTGAACCCGTGTTCAGGGTACCTTATGCTTTCTTGAAAAGTCCAGATATACTGTTTTCTTTTCAATTTGCATTTGTACAAGTAATTTATAAACCATGCTCAGAATATAGAGAAAATACTGGATGGGATTTCTTTCTTGCTCTGCCAAAGTTGATGGTATTCTATAAATAGCTGGAAGATAATGGATACAAAACAAATGTCCTATCAATTGCTAGTATTCAGAAGCAATTTTTCCTCCTCTGTTGCATTTCAAATTTAATTTATAATATTTTTATTATTGCTATTTCTGGCAGTTCAAGATGATCTGTTCAGTTCTATTGAAACTTGCATGATGTTTAAATCAGTTTAGATACAAAATGAAGTTTAGAAAAGAAGTACATTATTCATGTGGCAGAAGTATTATGAATCTTTCATTTTGTAACATCAAAAATGAAGAATCATTAGTTAAAATAGTGTTGTAAATTAAAATCTCTCATTGTGTGCAATTTTAACTTAACAGCATTATTGAAAAATAGTGCTCTATATAAAATCATTTTTAATTTGTAGTTTCGTGTGGAAAATTTCAAAAAACATCACTGATGAATTTTTCATATTTATAGTATTTGAAGGAATATGTCAAATATTTTAAGAAATTTTGTATAGCTAATCACAAGTTGATAATGTTAAATATTTTAATATTACTTTTGAACTAAAATTCCTCTACTATAAATAATACTCTTATAGATAGTTGCTTTGAAGTTTTTGGTTGACTGTGAAGAACTTATAAATAAATTTGCATTGTATAAATTTCAATAAAAAGTAGATGCTATCATCTTTGAGTTAGTATTTGTGTTAGTAACATCATGGTCATTTCACTTTTTTGGTAATTTGTCACACACAAACAGAACCCTAAATCCCATGGTCCTCATCTAAACCTAGCATCAATAGATAGACATGAACTGCAACAGTGATGATGGAAAAAAAGTTTCTTTGTCAAGATGTGTGGAAGACTAGGAGAAAGAACTCTCTGCTTTGTTCCTGTTCCTGTAGCCTCACTTCTCTGAATACTTAATGTTTTTCTGAGTATGACATTCAACCATAAAGACAGGCTTCAGGCATATCCTGTTGCCGTGATGCCTTCTGAGAAGATTCAGCATGCAAATGGGGAACTAGTAGATTCATGGAGTGTGGTTTAGAAACGGAGGCATCCACGTGTGGCGTCAAGCAACCTTAGGTGGGAAGGAATGGGTATAATAATATTGCCAACTAGTTATGTAGATTAAACTTGGTCAGCCATAAAACACTTTATCACAGAATCTCTTAAACAGTACACAGTCATTGTCAGCTCTTATTAAATTTACCATAATTCTATTTTCATGCCAGTAACATATTTACAATGAGTGTTGAAGATTAGAAATCTACTTTGGCTTAAAATCTACATAGATGATTTAAGTATTATATAGATTCTTCTTTTTTTTTTTTCTTGTTTTGAGTCAGGTCCTCTTTACATAGTCCTGGCTGTCCTGGAATCACTATGTAGATCAGGCTAGGTTTGAATGCACATAGACCCACCAACTGCCCTGTAATTTACTATATAGACTAGGCTAACCAGGAATTCACAGTGACCTGCCTGCCTCTGCCTCCCCAGTGCTGGGATTAAAGGCATGCTGTTGGTGAATACATGGGCTTATAAACATTGATGAATTACTTTATTGTTGCCTAAGTCTTTTGTGATGAGTTAAATCTAATTTCTTGAATGCTTTCCTCAGTAAATCTACAGGAAAATTCCTGTAGATTAATAGTAAATTTCGTTGTTCTCTAGGTGAGCCTGCTCTCATTCGTTTAGCAGCAGCTTGCAACTTATTCCCTGATAGTGTCTGTTTGGAGTTCCATGAAACTTGTCAAAAATTATTCATGAATAATAGACACCATCAGACCAACTTTGAGTTGAAGGGAAATAGAGATTCCCTTTAGTTCCCAAAAGTGATATTATAGTATTTATCACACTACTCTTGTCAATGGTATCATTCTATACAGTTATATAGTGTTTCTCCATCTAGTTCAAAGCACCTTCTATTGTCATACTGGGCATTATTCCCTCATGGAACTCTATTTTATATTTTAGTATTAAACCATTGACTGTGTGATGTGGGAAGTCCTTCTGTATATGTGTTGCTTTTATTGGTTAATGAATAAATAAGCTGTTTGGGCCTATTACAGGGCGGAATAGAGCTAGGCAGGAAACTAAACTGAATACTGGGAGAAAGATGGCAGAGTCAGAGAAACACTATGTAGCCCCGGAACCTTTCTGGTAAACCGCAAGCCTTGTGGTTAAATATAAAATAATATAAATGGGTTAATTCGAGATATAAGAGCTAGTCAACAAGAAGCCTAAGATAATAGGCCAAGCAGTGTTGTAATTAATAAAGTTTCTGTGTCATTATTTCATGTCTGGGCAGCTGGGAAATGAACAAGCAACTGAAGGAGACAGACACTCAGCCTGCAGGAACCTTGCCTGTAGACCATGACCTTGTAACAACACATAAAATAATAGAAATGGGTTAATTCAAGATATAAGAACTAGTTAATAAGAAGCGTGAGAGAATAGGCCAAGAAGTGTTGTAATTAATTCTGTATGACTTTTTTCGCGTCTGGGCAGCTGGGAAACAAACAAGCCTTCTCCTACAACTGTGGGTTTTATACTTCTGTAATATAGAATTTATTCAGCATTTAACATAATTGTGTTTATGTCCACTTCAGTGGCAGCGATGCTGTTAATTTGAATACTTGTCTATAGCCGTCTAATGAACTTCAGCAGAGTCCTTTCGAATCCACTACACTTTCTTGGGTTGTTTTCATCAAAGAACTACACTATTACTACAAGGATGGTCACAAAACCCAAAAGGGCTGACCAGGGTCCTTTTGCTCTGGGACTCATAGGAATGCTGGAAGATGGAAGATACTTACCGGTAGATAACTACCTGTGAGCACTAAGAGGAGCAGGGGACTCTCAGGAACTTGTTTTCCTTTCGTGATGAGCTAGGTCAAGTAGAAGAAAGCCTGGCCAGGAGACTGCGTGGAGTCTGCTCTCTCCTCAGCTGTGTCATATATTACAAGAAACACTAGCGACACTGCAATTGTTTTTCATTCTGTAGTTTCCTCACAGACTGCAAATTCCAGATTCTTATTCTAAAACACTGGCAATTTCTCAAGCTTCATAACTAGCCTACGAGGCCACATTACCTAATTGCCATCCCTTCATCCCAGCCCAGGTAAGGTTTCCTGTTTGGGAATCCTCTGTATCTTGTCTGCCCTGGTAGTATAATCTTTTCAACTGCCTTGTAATACCTCTGTAATCTACTTGTCTATTTCCTTCGTGTCTCCAAGGTAAAGTCATTTCCTTTAAGTCTACATTTCCAGGATAATACATCGTATATCCTCTCAGCAAACTCTTGTTGAATGAACAAACCACTGCAGGAGAGAATAGATAATTGAGTGACTAACCATAGGCTTTCTGCTGGAAAGAAACTCGTCTCGCTGGAGAGAAAAATAGCTACACATTCTAATTCAGTGTGTATAAGAGACTAGGGACAAAACTAGCGTATTTAGTTTTTTTTTATAGTGAAAAGTTTTAGAGAATTACCACATTAATTTTAGTGACTGTTTGACAAAGGAAGTCGCATCAAATGAATATGTAAATGTCAAAGACACTTATGGCTAGGAAACTTGGCATAGTCTCAGAGTACTTTAATGCAAAATTAGACCTAATATTGCTGGTTGTTTGTTTTGTATTTGATCTTTACCTTGTTTACTTTGGCATGTAAATGATAAGTTGGCATGAAAATAATCAAGTGCCAGAATAGAACTATCCCATGTTGTCCATATATGCTGCTATGGTTCTTGGACAGTTCCCATCATGCTTGCTGTGTTCCAAGCTTCACTTCCTCATGCCACTTTATAGCCACGCCCCTAGAATTGCTAAGGTTACTTCCATCTCTTATCTTAATTTCTATAGCTACATGTTAGTTGCTGCTTATAAAGAAATTTTTAAGATAAAGATAGAAGTTGTAAGTAAAATTCAAAGCTACCAAGATGATATCAGTTAATATGAATAATAATAAAATATTTATTTAATTCTATTATATATTTATTTAATTCTATTTTATTGACTTATGCTAGTTAAGAAGAAGGAAAGACCAATAGTAGTGTGCCTTCTTACATAAAAATACAAAGGTATATTCTAGGGATGCTATCATAAATGGCAAACATATTTTATCATTTCCAACAAATATAAGTTGGTCACGTAAGCCCTAATATGCACAGTTCTGTCATATGTATCTCATACAAGAGGTTCTGGGCAGATAGCAATGCAGTTCTACCTGTGGTAATTACTACTCAGAAAACTTTTTTTTTTTTATTAATTCTAATTTTTTCAGTCCTTCCAATAGGGGTTCAGGCTAAATTTACCTTCCTTTGAAATTGTGGGTTGTTTATACAAACACTCGCTGCCAAACAAAGTTGTATTAGAGGAATTGCTTCCTTGACAAATTTTAGAGCCATGAATCCCTAACATGGTAAATGCACTGTAAGCAAAAGCTAGGGACTGCTTAGGTGGTTATTTTGACATAATAAATACAAATCATCTTTATTTATTCTTTGAGGGAAGACTTTTGAACAGTGTCTTTTTTATCACAATTCAGGTTGCAATATTTATTTGAAAAATGATAAAATATTGTCGCTGTGAGATGCTTTGTTTCGCTCTAAGATTTTGTCATCTCAGACACCCCTTCTTTCTTTCAACACGCATACAGCTCAATTTAGTGGAGTAAGTGCAAAAGGGGAGGACACAGTTAGGAATAATTCCCCGTTAGACCTCTAAAGTTCCGTTAATCACATCTGATCCATTTCTTTAAAAAATGCTTTATATTGTCAGGGTGGACAGCAAGTCAATAAATGTTCAAGAATGATAAATGGCAGCATAATTACCTCTGAGCAATAAACAATGTCAAGTTAGTTCAGTTTTGCCCAGTCTAGTAACAGGCAAAAATCACTGCAGTAGTTTTGTTAATTTTTCCTTAGGAGTTTTTCAATATCTCAAGGCATTGAGATAAACGTCTTACCGTTATTCATCAGAGAGAAAAGTATTCGTTATGGAAAAATAAATAATCCCATAGTGGTTGTAAAGTATAGCAAAGCAATGTCCTACCTGGGTTACTTTCTCTGTCACATTGTGTGTCCGTTCTTTGACCTTGGGTGCAATAATAGTTTTATCTGAAGAGGGAGGGGATGTATTCTTTTTTTCAGTTTTGACATCTGAAAAGTTCAGAGTGAGCTGAGGAATCTTGTTGATGGTGCTGTATTTGTTGAGGTTTGAATCCGATGTGGACCCCAGCAGACTTGACTTGATATGATTAAAAGGCCCTAGAAAGATTGGAAAGTATTTGTAAAAATAATATCAGAAGAAACAGAAAAAATAAAAAAGATGGTCTTGGATGCCTGGCTAATGATCCATGACTGTGTGAGTCCCATGACTAAGTGCAGTCAGTTTGTGTGTGAACACCTTTTGCCACAAAGGAGGACATGCGAGAATCAAAGGGAAAATTTTGGTATTAAAAGTACGAATGCCAACCTCTATCGTGAACTGGCTTCTCTTATTAAAGGCTGAAAAAAAAAGAGAGAGAGAAACAAAACTAAACAACAAAATAAACAAAAAACCCTGCATGCCCTGCTGATGGCTGGATTCTACCTCAAGTATTCCAATAGATTTTGTTTCCTATTCTGGGGGTGACTTAGGGAAGCATTGACTTAGTTAAAATCATGTTGGTCTTGACATTTGTGCATTTACACAGCCTGGGTTTACATTCCTCTCTTTGACATGTCACAGAGAAGGGACAAGCTAGTTACTTTCTTCAGGTGTTCTACTACCGACATGAGATGATCCATGGAGTTTCTACGAGATTCATGCCTAAATGATGTTGAAAATGACTAAGTGTCTTGTGTGTGTGTGTGTGTGTGTGTGTGTGTGTGTGTGTGTGTGGTGTATACTGGTGTTCTCTGTTGAGATTCTCTGGATTCTTTTTGGGATATTGATATCTTTCTTTCCATTTTACTTTCAGTTACATTAAAATACCTGTAACTAAAGTATATAAGCATGTTGCTATGGCAAACACAGCTTAAACTAGACATAACGGTAGTCAGGAGACAGAGCATGTCTGAATTGGAAGTTGCTAAACACCTTCAACACTCTGTTCCTACAAACACAGCTGGAAAGAGGCCAAGGACCCTGGTTCCCTTGTGGAAGACGAGGAGCCAAAGCAGAGCCATTTTCTTTACAGACGAATCTATTATCTGCTATTTATGATGTCAAGAAATAGTCTGGAGTTCTTATGTGTTGCTTATTCTATGTTATAGATCTTAAAATTTAGCATCATGAAGAACTGTTTCAAATTCCTGAGGCCATGAGTATTACACAGTGTATTTTTGACTGGGAGAGTGGGGGTGGGTGGGGAAAGACTCCCTTTCAGTTGCTTTTGCCTGTCTCATTATCTGAACTTGCTCCACCACCATCATCATTTGCTGGTGCCTCCAATTAGCGCCCCAGTATTGGTACCTGAAGTCTTTAAAAAAATTAAAAAACATAATAAAAAGCGTACTTCAGATGGGGTTTTCCAGTTTCGTATATTTCTTGGCCTCAATTTTAGGCACATTTGTTAAAATTTGTAACACATCTAGGATTTCGGACTTTGTAGACACTGTTGTTTTCCTCCCCACAGAAATGTTGTATTTTTTTTTTTGCCTGGATAATTTATCTGCACTTAGGGATATGAATAAGAAATGTAAGTGGTAACATTCAGGCATACAGCGAAGTTGCATTAAATCGTTACAGTTCGCCTTTTGAATTTATGACTAGATCATCCTTCTTTATGTTGTATTTTTGTAGGAACTTGTCTTCACAGCTGATCTAGGATGTTAATAGCTAGGCAAAATATGTTAGTGTAGTTTTATTGCCCTTATGGTTATTTCAGATCACCTTCTGGAATTAGCTATAGTTATAATTATAGTGTGTGCGCGCGTGTGTGCGTATGCTATGGTTACTGAGGAGTACATGTAGAGGCTATAGAACAAGTTCTTAGTTTTCTTCTTCTAATGTGCGGGGATGGAGCTTGGGCCAGCGCTCTTGAGCTGTAAGTGATTTTACCTGTGAATTTATCTATCAAGCACTAGCCATTCTTAACAAAGCATGTGGTTTGCAAGGTACACCTTGATGAAATTATACATTAACATTTAGCAATGTGTCTATCTTCTGTGCAAGTCAATGTTACTACATCTTATCACATAGAGAAGTAGCCTGAAAGAATGTTTAAGGGAAGGAGAGCTCGCTTGTGAGAATATCGCACTTCCTAATTTCCCTTTCATGTTCTCTTAGTATTATTTTGAGTATTTAACACATTTAGAAATTTATTAAATCTTATGATTTCTCTCCCACTTTACTATTTTTCGATGGGGTATTCAATCATGTCCTTAATTTCTTGGAAGTCAACTTTTTCTACTGTTACAAGGATTATGTCCTTAGCATATTGATATATAAACTAGCATAGTAATATTCGTATTATCTGATTATAAACTGCTTTGCCTTTGTAAGCCCTTTATAGTAAGTTAGAGGACCATGCTATTATTTCAGGAATGCTTAATTATCTCTCAATTTCATTGCAGGGAAATCAAGTGATTAAAACAAAATACTTGCCGAGAAACGGACTCTTCGAACTGAAGCTGAGAAACTCTTTGAAAAACTGTCTTACCCACACACCCCTGGATTGGCAACCTCCCTACAGTCCTTATTTTACTTTCTCTCATTTACTAGGGGAAAAAGAAATCTCCTACATTGTCATTTCATTCTGTTTTTTTTTTTTAGATTTTTAGTCTGAAAGAGTTAAAGAAAACTTTCTTTTGTGTGAATATATTTATTGAATTCAGCATAACAGTATATTTAAAATAAATTATGCACCCTTACTCAGATAGGGCATCCCAAGCATCTTTTCTCCTGTAGAACAGAAAGTGGTGTTCTTCTTTCTCTTGACTTTGAATCAAATATTTACACCTAGAAGTCTTTTAGACTTTGCAAGTTACAGTCTTTTCTGAATTCTATATAAATTCCAGTGGAATATATTCCCAATGCTTTAAGGCAGGGATTAATAATATTCTTTTTCACCAATTCTAAACTAAGCTGACAGAATATGAGGTCAAAAAGGTACAAGTCAAAGACCAAAAATCAAAGTACAAGGTTTCCTACCTCCTAGGTCTACATTCAGAGAGGCCTTGGCTGAGGACTTAGAGTTGATAGGCAGCCTCACTGACAATGATCATGAACAGATGGGATTTGGGATTCTAATGAAAGAAAGGAGATTAGCCTGAAAAACAAAGTAAATGAATTTACAGAGAAGGAACAGGCAGAAATAAGGGGACATGATCAATTCAGTTGAGGGGACTATAAGACTCAAGTGTACCAGGAGACTGACGTTCTGTGAGGGAGAGCAACGTGAGGGGTAACAACGTGAGTATGCCAATGTGTGATTAGGAAACGGAAAGCAGGTGACCAGGGAGGCTACAGCAAAAGTTGGGTAGATTTTAGCACCAGTACCTGATGAAGTTATAAAATAAGCTACGTTTTCCAACTATGCATAGAGATCCAGCAATAACTAAGAAGAATTTCAGATTTGAAAATACTTAAAATGAGACTGTCTAAATTTATCAGGAGTAAGAAAATGCTTTATTATTATTGTTGTTGTGTGTGTATGTTTGTGTATGTGTGTGATTTGTATTTATGGGCACAAATGTCAAGGCATATGTACATCATAGGGTGGTTTCATGGCATGGGTTCTCCCTTTACATAGTTGAACAAGGTTTCTTGGAATCAAACTCAGGTTGTCAGGCTTTCATTTTCTGGCAGCCAGGGCCTTTACTTTGCTATCTTGTCGGACATGTACAGTATTTCTTAGGGCATTGAATTACATTTGTTAAATGTAATGAAACATACAACTAATCTATATTAACATTAGCAAAAATGCCAGCGTAGCATTGGCAATGACGCTTTGCCAAAGAACCCTGCGAATAAGCATCAGCCAAAAAGTGCTGTAGCGCTCAGAAAAAGACAGAAACACTCATCAAGTTACTTGCATTCAGTGTCTACAAATTCTGTTCCTCTGCGTGACGTATAATTTGCCAGACAAATTGTCACCACTAAGAATCAATTTGCAAATCTTGGTAAGATCATAGGCATCTGGATAAAGGCCAATACAAAGTATGAGAAACAAGTTCTGTTAGATCTCTCCTCTCTCTCTCTCTCTCTCTCTCTCTCTCTCTCTCTCTCTCTCTCCCTGTCTTTTTCTCTCTCTGTCTCTTTCTCTCTGTCTGTCATTATTTTTGTTCCTGATAGGTTTCCTGGCTACAGTGGAAGTGATTGCTCTTAGCAATCTTGATAGCAGTTTTGGTTTCTGACTCAAGATAGTATCGTGTTCTAGTTGGAAAGTGGTCAACATGAAATAGAAATCTGTAGTCTTAGGAAGCAACATAGGGCACAACATTTTCAAGGACTTACTAAATAGGAAGAGAGGAGTAATGTATCTATGACTTAGAATGCAGGACACATGGACAAACTACTAGGTGTGAGGTGATAATTGAGTGACTGAAATACCAGTAGAAACCCTTCTGAAGCTCTAGAGATAGGGCCTCGAATCATATTATCTACATACGTTATGCCATTTGTTAAAAGTTGCTGTACTCCTTCTCCTTCAGGGATTACAGTTTCTAAAAATAGCAAGTAACTGTTGTTTAAAGTGTTAGAGTGACAAAGAAACTTATCGAAGGGAAGCAGAATTGATCTGAAGAAAGGGTCTGTGTATTTAGTTTTGGAAGGAAAGGCTGAGTGCCAGCCTACTGTCTTCTGCTGGTAAGATTTTTATGCTTAGAGTCCTTGATGCCAGAGAATATATCTCTGTCCACTGGGGACAGATGGAAGGAGAAAGGATTTAAGCCAATGCTGGTTCTCTGTGGAACAGGAACTAAAACAGACTTCCCAAGATAGTAAACGCATGACCTTTTCTGAAAATAAAGATGTCAGTACTCCTTGTGCCAAGGAATTAGGCGGCACCTGAGCTTTAAGGGGACCACTCAGACAAACCTGCAAATCCTTTGTCTGTGTTACCAGGTTATTTATGCTCTTTTGTCGGGAAATGATTTCTGGTCAAAGTGGATGATACGTTTTGTGTTTGTATTTATTATGGCTTAGAGTCAGTATTAATTTGTTTTATAAGCACACTTGATGGATCATCCAGTATCTATTTGTAGTTTTATGAAAATGGCAGTTGTAAAACTGATGTGCATCTGAAATATATGCACACATACACACACACACACAAAAAAAAAACAAAAATGAACTTTAATCAAGCAATTGGGATTTCTACCTAAAACACAGGGAATACGGATAAAGGTTGGTTTGATGGAGTAGTTGATGAAATTAAAATAAATTTTTTTTGACAATAGATGAAGGGTAGGTTCTTTCTCTTTTCCTTCCTCCCTTATTTTCTTTCTTTTTCCCTTTCTTGATTTGGGTGCTTGGGATCTGATTAAGGCTCACACATATGGGTGATCTACCTCTGAATTATATATCCCTATTACTGGAAAATTAGTTTAGGAGCTAAAGCCAGCCAAATTTGGACATAATTTAAACAAACTAGATTCATTTCTCACTTTGACTTTCAAAAAACAAAACCAAAAACCAAAAAAATCCACAGAAAAATTAATGTCTATGCATTTACTCATCTTAAGTACTAGTAGTATTTCCAAGGACCAAGCAGGCAATAGATCTTTACATTCTTTCTGAGGATTCATTCTGAATTGTCAACTAAAACTACCATGCCCAACTAGAATAACTATGTAGATAAACAAAACAAAACAAAGGAACAACAACAACAAAAAGCCCATCCCACTATTGGAGGTATCTTGTACAGATCTTCCTTGAAGTGCTTACAAAATAGTAGGAAAGGCAAAGGAAACACTCCTACAATCTCGTTGATTTACAGATTATCCTGGGAGTTTGATCACATAACACCTACAGTGTCTAGTACTGCTCATTCATCAGCAACAGCAGTTCTGAATCAATTATGGAAGCAATTAAGATGTCAATTACACAAAACTGCACAGTGGTCAGAGTACCAGTGATGCAAAGAAGAGGCCCAGACAGTAAGTTCTGAGGAATGATGGTTACTGGTGGAGACATGTTCATGCAACAAACATGCACAAGATGCATCACTGACATCATTTCCACAGCCACAGCAGCATGCACGGGCAAACACCATGCCAAAAGTTTTGATCCTTGCATCTACTGTGATAAGATAGCCAAAGCAGAATTGGATTTCAAATTTTAGCCAAACCCAAATTTATCCAGAGTATCTCCCGGTTAAATATTACTCTGTGGTAGCTGTAAACCATGTCAGTGATTAGAATAATATAGAATACATTTTAAAATGATTGAAGTATAATAGAGAAAAAGTAGAAAATGACTCTCATGCAAGTACAGTATACTACTACAGTAAGCTTAAAACCATACCCCCTGCCATCCAGGAACGTGAAACTAGTTTTAAGGAAACAAAAGAGGAACAAGTGAAGTGATGCTGTCATAGAGCTTTGATCATTCTATTTAATCTTGTACTCAAGAAAAGACAGAGTCCCTGCAACAGTTTATGTGCTTCTTTTATACTGGAATATATTCATCTTGACAATTGTTTCTTTCCAAATGTCTAGGAAGTGTTCACCGTCAATCTTACATCCTTTTGTTCAGGATAAAAAGGTGTTCATCATCACTTTGATGGCACAGCAGAGAAAGTAATCATGTCTCCAGCAAAACCAAGCCATGATGTCTCCACCAGGCACCTGGACTAGCTGAGGGCAGCATGGAGATGTGGCATCAACAGGGCATATAGCAGGCAAGTTAACATGCCAAGTAAAGGGCACTTTAAGCATCAGATGGCGAATTTGAGTTTATACGTTACCTTTGACATTGCGACCATTGTCTGTTTTGAGCATATAAGGATAAAAGAGAGAGAAATATAAAACAGAAGACTAAAATTATGTTTAGCACACCAAACTAGCTTAGTAGAAACAATCAGAGAAACCAGGATGTAAATACAGAAAATGGAATTTTGGTTGAGGTGAATATTATAAATCATTAATCAGGAGAAATGCACAAACTGAAATATCAGTTATAATAAACATCACAAATAACTGAAATACGTCACTTAATTTAAACAAATTGTAAGTAACAGATTTTATAATTACAGCATTTTAGAGAAAGATCTGCATAGTTGCTGGTAATTGTGGTAATTTACAACCTTGTCAAAAGCCAATCTTTATGTCTCCTCAGCTGTAGCTTGTAACAAAGGAAACCATACAACATTTTGTATGTCAAGTTTTTTCCATATACTTAAACCTAGGAATGTTAGTATGGACAGAAGTTTTTAAGACAATGGAATAATACATATTTGAATTATTTAGGATACTTTTGTTAGCTGTCCCTTTACCCTCAACTGTTCTTTACTGTATGCTTTAAAAATATCAGTCTTTAACGAGTCATTCTTAGGCAAAAAAATAATTGCAACATATCAGTGAACACTTTATTGTATAAAAAGAATTTGCATTTTTTTCTATGTAGCATAAAACCTAGAATATTTATACATTTGCTTATATTAAAGCAGGTGTTTTCAAATCTTGGCATAGTGTTTTCAGATTTATTTTGAGAGTAGAAATCTAAATGTTTTCTATGTGGTACTAAAAATATGTATTAATATGTATTACCAGCTTTGAAATACACAAGCTTAAAATAAATGAAGTCATAACAAACCCTTCAAATGTGTTCAAGATTTGATAAATTTATGTATTTATTGCCATCTATCTTATCACCATGCATATCTAAAATCTTGAGATAGACCATAATTGTCTCTAAGCTTATGTTAAAAGTAATTCCAATATTGTGGTTTATGAAATTGTTAGAGAAGACATGGCCTTGTCAATACTATGTGCATAAAATGTGACTTTCAGTGGCAACTTGTTCATCTCTTTTAACAAGTCATTTTTAAAATAGGACCGTGGGACAGTTTTCTTCTACATAGAGATGGTTTCCCCTCACAATATTCTACAGTCATTAGCAAAGTAGTAACTGCTTTCCCAGTAGTTAGAAAAAAAATCATAAATGGAGCTGGGTTTGATCCCCAACACTGCTGAACACTGCTAATAAAATGCTCACTATAAAACGCACATGCATGCACCCCCCACATACACGACCATGCACATGTGCGCATATACACACGTGTACTTGCTAAGCCCAGATCCTATAAAAACAAATGGGAAAAAAGCTAGCAGAGTGAAGCTTTGACACTGAGGAAGAATGAGAAGTTTGAAGATTAAAATGAGTCAACAGTTCTTTGCTATTTCTTCTATGCCCATCAGTGGTTGTATTTAATTAGTTGATTGGTTTTTGGCTAAATTTGGTCTGAAGTTAAAGTACAATACTATACATTTATTAGTCTGAAGTCACATATCCACTGTGACATCCTTATTACCGACAATATGAATGTGCAGAACATAGAATACTTAGACTCCTTTGTAGTATTTTGGCAGACTAAATTCACTGAATATAATGATAAACTAATTAAGGTTTATATTTTCCATGTCTATCTTTTACTTTATAACACTACATTTTTACTGAATTTTTATAGTGTTAATTTAGAACAGATCACAAAAAGACTCAGTTGTCTGTAACATGTGCCTTAGGAAGAAAAATTCCAAGGTACTTTACAATAGACATAAATAAGAAGATTATGTAAATATCACCTAGCAATATGCTATTAAATATTTACAGAATTCTAAGGATAGAGCACTTAAGAGCACAGTTCTGTGTTGGAATGAGGACATTGCAGCTCTAACTCTTGAGCTTCTATAATTTTATATCTTAATCATTTTCAAGGGTTTATAAAACTAAAATCAACTGTGAGGGTTTTCCATCTATTGTTACGCATGCTCAGTTTCTCAAATATATATAGAATTATACGGCCCCCGGAATGGTAGTTCCTTTAATGCTCATCACTGTCTTTTAGGTAAGATCATTTCAAGGTTGAAGTACTGCAGTTGCATGCCCTATGAGTTTATCAGGCTGTGGCACACACTGACTGCGGTTTTGGTAGGAGAGAAATACTGCCCAAAAGGGCCCAGCCCAAAGAGGAGAGGAAAATTGAGAGTGAGCCCATCATCAAGCATCTATACACAGATCCTGTACTGAGAAATCTAAGAAATACCGTCACACTTTCCTATAACTGTCTTAGTAACTGTACTATGTGGAGGCCACCTGAGAGGAAAATGACAAACATAAGTTATAAAACCTGATACACAACACAATACTGAGAAGTTCCAGAGAAGCACAGGGGAAGGATGCAGGATGTGCTGAGTCTGAGATGTTGGCTTTTCAAATTTATTATCATAAACTCAGTTTCCTAGGAGAAAACCCTGATGATTCTGTATGCTTGTTAAAGATGAGCATAGTAACTGGTAGGGACCAACTAAAGCATATGCTGTTTATTTGAAACACTACTGAATTTATTGTGACTCGTCCACAGGAGTCGTTGCTCAAACATCCAGTTACACAGGTTTCACTCAGTCAGAAAATACTGAACTCACCTCTCCTGGGTGAGGATCTGGAAAAAGGGACCTTTCAAGAATCTAATTCTACAAGGAATGGAGAAGAGTATCAGGCCTGCTACTGACTCTCAGACTCCTGGTCTTCACTTATATTGAAGTCTTCTGCAGTATGAACGACGGAAGCAGTCCTTGCCCTGTGGCAGTTGGAGACTTACCCATAAAGGGAGATTCAAACTGGCTCCTAACCTGTGAGAGTTGCTCTGAGGTTTAACTGAGACTTAATGTGTGTCAAACACTTACACTGCCTCAGGCATCCTAACTGGTCCATGTTACCTATTATTGTGCTAAAGATGGATGGTATCTGTGGTGGCTCTCAAAGCATACTTTTCACACTGGCTGCCTTAGGAATGTGAGAGGCTAGGGAGAGAATAAAGTCTCACCCTGCTTTCCAAGTTGCCCAGTGAGTTTTCCCACTAACTTATCCCCTCTTTCCCACCTGCCTCCCACCTCTGATGGTCAGTAACAGTCCTATGAGGGCACGCTGTTCTTTCATTCAGGGTCTGATCAGCTACTAAATTCAACAAAATTAATTATGCTTAAGATAAAAGAATTCACCACCTAATCACATCTTAAATTAAGCAGTAATTAATTAACACCCCAGGAAGCGGGCTGATAATGGTTATACTATTTCAGAAGCACCGATAAAGAAGCCAGAAGAAACCAAGTTACTCACTGGGGTTCAAAGAGGAAATGAGAAAAGGTGCTTAATGCAAGATCCGTGTTCTTAATAGCTTTTAATCATATTTCTTCTTTGAAAAAGCAGATTACTGTTCAATTTTGAAACAATACAAACATAAACTTCCATCACCCAACCAAAAGAATGTTTCCATGTTTAAAAAGAATAATCAAACATACCTTCACTGGCATGTCGATCTCTAAATATGTTCTTGGGATGGACACTGAAGCCTTCTATATCGTGAACTGAAGATGCTCTCCGGATGCTGCAGAGGCTTTCCCTTGATCTGGAGTGTGTTAGTTGGGAACTTGACTGCAGCATGTCAGGGTAGAGGCGGTCCCATTGCCTTTTGGGAGAGGAATGGTCCAGAGGTCCGGATATGTTCACTAAGGGGGAACACTGGCTAGGCTGTATCAAGGCCTTTGTGTCATCTGCTTCAGAGGGACTGCAACTTTCTTTCGTGGGAGACTTGAAGTGTTTCATGGCCACAGAGTCATCGCTGTGTTTGGAGGAATCAATGACTACCACATCCGGGTCTTCCTGTGGCAAGGACTGCTTTCTGTATGTTAGAACTCTTAGCCCGGGAAATTTGAACCCAAAGAGTTTCCCTACAAAGGAAGACAGAAAAGAGTGTTTTCACACTGTGAATATATATTTTAAAACTAATAAAAACAATAAACTCATATTGAAATATCATACAAAATAACTGCTATACTTGATACTATAAAAATAACTATCTGTATTTAATTAATTCTGCTTTAATGAGAAATATTGTAAAAAAGTTTTCTGAGTATAATAAGATATATATATATATAAATATATATATGTATGTATCCTGCTTTTGATAATTATAAAACAGCTCAATGAAATGAAAACTTTATTTACATGACAGAAACCTTTAGTTTATAACAGATTAAAAACATGTATTCAGTAAAAACCCATAATTTAAACAGGAAAAGAAAGAACCTATGTCTTGTATCAAGGGACACACACAGGAATGAGTGGGTCTATGTGGGGTGTACATGGAGTGGTAAAAATATTGATGGTAACAAAATAGTACATGAAACGGGCTTGATACCCTTGTAGTTTTGTCTTTAATAGTATTGTAATTTCAGTCTGAGTGGTAAAAAGGGGGGAATCAATGGTATATCAAAGGCTCTCAATCCATCTGGTAGTTTTGAAAAGTTATAATGTCAAATGTTTTCCACCTTATTTTCTTCTATAAAAGTCATGGAAACTAATCAACATGGACACTGTTGTTTTTTGTGCATGGACTACTCAATCCATTGAAGATGGATTCTAAAACACAAGAGAACCTAACTCTAAACTCAGCATCTTTTCTCCATTTTGGAAACATGCATAGCGAATGATGTTATCTATCTATTTATTTTTAATCCTATTCTTAACCCAAATACTATAAATTTATGTCTCCAGTCCAGATTTTTACGCTGAGTTCCAAACTTGTGTATCTAAAACTGGCAACATTCCCTCTTAAAAAGTTGCAAGTTATCTCAGATTCTTAGTCCACATTCCAATCTCCTGATCTAGCCTCCAAACTCAGCTATTTTTCAGAGCAAATGGCACTGTAATCCATCTAGTTGGTTAAGTCCGAGGCTTGAGGGACATCCTCAGTACTGTTCTCTGGCCTCATCTTCTAGAACCCATTAATATCAACCTCTTGATTGCATTCATTTCACTTTTCCCATCATGTTTTTTATGTTTACACCTTTTCCCTCAGTCTAATGGCCCAGCTGACCCCTTGGTATAGAACGCTGGTCACTTGTTATACTGGCGACAGCAACAGCGTTTCTTGTTCACCTCCCAAAGACAATGAGTTTTATGTCCTCAAACATTCACACTGAACAAAGTAGACTACTCTCACTTCTCTTCATAAGTTCTTACTTAGAGAGTGTAATCTCTACCCCATCTTTAATTCCTCTCCTTGGACTCTAGAATCCAGCCACGATGTCTTTTATATTCCTTTGGACTCCCATGCTTCTTTCAGATTCTGGGCTCACTTCTGTTAGATCATTGCCTTTTGTCTACTTAATTGCTCCTGCAGGTTATAGCCCAGCAGAGTTGCTTCAGAGAGGCTCTTCCTTCCCTCTGAACCATGCTGACAGTTCCACACAGTTTTCACTGCATAACGTAATAATAGACTCAGTGATTTCCCGATTAACACTTCTTTACACCCTTTTAAGGAAGACCTTGTTGATTTTGCCTCAGTTTAGACAAAATGACCGAGCATGGCAATGGAGTTATACAAACACATAATAAACTGAGTTGATAATGTTGCTTAGTTTGGATTAAAATATGTAATTACTCTGATCTTCATACTTATGTAATCTTAGCCTCCTGGGGAACTGTATCGACTTCTATGCACTTTGCAATTGAGTGGAACTAAACACATCACGGGAGCTCTATATCATGCTCCATATACCTGAAACAACCCTTATTACCAATTTCAGCCTTTTAGTGAGGGTTTACATTGCTTCCGTTCTGATTGCTGAGTTTACACAGAAGTGTTTTCTTGTCTTGCATGATCTAGGAAAATATAGATAGATAAAATGCTTGTTGGAGAACAATTTAGAATGAAGCAGGCTAATTTATTATGCCAGTGTCGCACTAGTAGTCTAGGAGTTAATAATGCTCAAAGTAATGGAAATAGGATTTATTTCTCTAGTAAAGTGCGATGACACAAGACAAGTATATTAAACATATTGTGGATTAATATGCAAAGATGAGAGCAACCAATCTGCACAAATAAGATTAGATATCAGGGCAAAACTATAAGGGTTTTGAAAGCATTTTTTTTTACATGTTTCTACTAACAGTTTTATATGCTCAAGTCGATTGCTAAGCTCAAAATCAGTGAGCTGCATCAAAGCCATTTGATTAGTGCTTAATGCACATGAAATTGAGTTACAGTTTACAAATCAATTTTGCAAGTTTTATTACAATGCATTGAAGGGCTATGCCTACTTTTACTCATTTTTCATCAGTTACATTACACCCCCCCCCCAAAGAACACCCAGTAGCTCTCTTAAACTAATGACCACACGGGCGTTTATTTTGCTCCTGTAGTTATTTGCAGCCAAGGTGGTCCAGATGGTCTTTTCCGCACCACTAGGCTAACATGACCATGTTGTATTGCATTCCGGATTTAGTTGTCTCCGTGTAGTTCACGCGGAAAGAATGCACATTGAGAAATTTGTGCGCCACTATACTTCCCTAAGGCATGGAATTTAAAACGTAGGTAAGTGTAGCGCTGCTGTGCCTTTTAACTCTGCAAAATGTCTTGCTAAGTCTTCAGGTTTTATTAAGTTTACTTTCTTACTTGGATAATTAGATTTTATTTAATCTCATGTCTGCTAAAATAGTACACCTGAAATAGGAAAAAAAAAAGCTCAACATTTTTTCACAACTCTTATACATTGTCAGATAAGGATAAATATTGATAGATTACTTCCATGAATCTAACTTTGCTTTAATACAGAATTTAAATAACAAGTGCTGGTAGCTATGTACATTAGAAATGGTCTTTCTTGGGGAAAATGAATATTAGTACAAAAGATTTTTCACCTAGCTTTTAATCATTAATTTTTCTTACAACTGCAAGTTTTTGTTTTCTTCATTCCATTTATTATCATTTTACAAAATTTTAGAACATCAATGATCTAAGAATTTTACTACTAAAGTACAATATGTGGCTTAAAACTTGCCTAGTTGTTCCTGGTTGAGTCTTGCACCAAGAGGAGAGATCCTTAAGTGTGAATTGTTACGTAAATAGAGCTATCTTTAGGTGTGGCAAGGATAATGAGTGTGGAGGGAAATGGAGCGGAGAGAAGTAGGGAAGGCTGCCAGCTTTTCTTTTAGTGAAGGATTGAAAACAAACTTGCTGGGCAGTGGTAGAGCAAACCTTTCTATGAGTTCGAGGCCAGCCTGGTCTACAGATGGAGTTCCAGGACAGCTGGGGTTACACAGAGAAGACCCATCTCATTAAAAGACAGAGTGGGGGGGAGGAGAGGGGAAGGATGAAGGAAGAATGAGGGGGGTGGGGGAGAAGGAGGGAGAGAGAGAGAGAGGAAGGGAGGGAGGAAGGAAGGAAGGAAGGAAGGAAGGAAAGGGTTGCTTTCAGACCTTACTGTGTTTCTAAATCTGCCGTCTTCCTTGTACAAGAAGACTCAAGATTTCAGGATTCCAAGGTGATCTTAAACTCTCTGCTGCTTATTTGAAGCCTCTTGTATCTCTACATCACCCAGTCCCTGGCTCCTACCTATAAGCAGTATCCGCAGACCTACTGAGAGGCAGTTTGGTGTGTGTAACAATTCATACTTTCAGTAATTTTGCTATTACAGTCAGGAGCATAGTGTCTTGTACAAAGAATGGGAAAAAGAGCCACCTTTAGTTCTGCAAAATAACATCCAATGTGGACTTAGCTCTGATCAAATGGCTATCCTGAGTACTGAATTATAAATGGACCAGTGTAGCCAGTGTAGTTTGGGAGCTACAGAACAAAACAAAACAGAATAAAACTCCGTGGAGTCCACTGGCAGGCAGCAAAGTTGAAGCTAAATATGGGGCTCCTTGAATGAGCAGATGTGATCAGTAGAGACATATAAGACTAAGTCTCCAATGATACAACTTAAGAGCAGTTGATGCAGAGAAAAAGCAAGATCGCACAAAGGAAGGGAGCAGTGAGCAATGGAACAATTGGAATCTTGAAGTGATGTGAGTTGCAGAATGCTGTGTGAAGGTCAGGGATCAGCTAGGGCTGAATCCCAGCATTAAAACAGTTGCAGCAGCAGCAACAGCAGTAGCAGCACACTCCTCTAAACTTGTTAAAGATTGCTGCTGGTGTCTGAGAAGCCCTGCTTCCAGTCTGGCCACATCATCATGACAGCAAAGGAGGCAGCAAGCAGAGATTTGGACGAGGGAGATAAGCAAAAAGACAGGGTAACAAGATTGACTGCTTTTAACCACTCATTCACTAAGGAGACAGGGAACGAGTATAATGCACCAACATTACATATGCCTAATTACATCTCCATGCGCTTGAAATAACCACTAAGTCAATAAATGCATGATTTTACCATATTATTATTAAGTTTCCCTCGGGTATATATGGTTTCCTCTCTCCAAATGCCAAGTTAAAGAATCAATTCAGGTCTCCTGGATGTGATAACATCTTAAGATTCTGGGTGATCATGCAGCCATCATGCTGATGGGAGCCCTAAACAGAATGTTCAAAGCATTAATGAGAAATGGTCCAGTTTCCCAAATGCTGGAAGGCTAGAGAGTGTCCCTGATTTTCATGTTGCTAGGTAACAAAATATTCCACAAGATGCTTACAAGGGGGACCGGCTATGCTTATGCTGACCTGGGTGCTGATCAACATCCCTTATTAACAAAGTACGTACTTCCCCCCCAATAACAAGCATTTCAATTGATCTTAGATCTATGTTCTTTACTCGTATGATGGGGAAACTATAACATAAATTTGACTGAACGTTTTCCCTGTTTGTTGTTGCAACAATGTCATGGTTCCTTTTTCTATATCAAATTTAATCCTTAAAGAAAAAGACTTTCAAAGGAAGGATGAAAGTAAACATTAGTTACATTGTGAAACCTTTAATTAAATTCCGTTCAATAGCAGACCGTTTCTATAGTAATGTGTGCTGATTAGGGAATTCTGTATTACCACGGCAGCCTCTCATCTTTGAATTAAAGAATGACTTTCAGCTCCAATGGAGAATAGTAAAAGCCTGGTGATGGCTCTTCTGCAAAGAACTACATGGAACATTTCTTTGTTTCTTCCTTGCTTGGGGTCAGAGAACAGATACAAGTTTGAAGAGGTCATATAGCTGCTGAGACAAATGTATTTTTTATGTGGTAATTATCTTGAGTGAGTTCAAAACATATGAATAGATAATAATGGCTTAAATTAGACAGATAATGGCCTAAATTATCAAATGTTATTTTGTATGTATAAATTTAGTTTCAGTTGAAGCTTTTAGGATAATTCAAACTTTTATTTTAGTAAGAATAATAGTAAAAATTTCTTCCAAAAAGATACAATTTTAATCTTTTTTAAAGATTATGGGTTCTTTTAAACAAGATTAAATGAAGAAATCTTTTTCTGAAAGTTATTGTTTGAATAAACCTCTATAGAGATTTGACATTATTTTATGAGATGACTTATATTTGATTTCACTTAAAATCATATTATTTGAGTATTATTTAGCTTAGATCACAGTACCAGGATGACACCAAGTTTAATATAAACAGAGTACTGAATTTCTGTGTTTCTGAGTCAGTAGTTCTGACATACAGACGAAAAACTTGAATTTCAAGCATGTTACCTGTAGAAGGAGACTGCTCTTTCATCTTCTGGCAACCCAGACCCAAATAATCAAATAGAAACTATGTCAGTTACAACAGTGTTGAAATAAATATGCTACAAAAAATGACAACATTCTGCTAGACAATACATAACAAAGGACTTTTCTAGTGAAACTCTACTAAATACTAGAAGCTATAGAAGATGAATCTAACAAAATAAAGGAAGTCACTATGACTTAGATCTTCGTATTGCATATACACAAAATTTGGAATTTTATGTTTTAGGCAACAAAAGCATATCACAAAGGATAGAAATAGTGGACTTCTGTAATCTGGGAGGAGCAGTATTTTATGTAATATTGGAGAAAAAGGATGAAGGAGGGAATTAAAATTATGAGACCATTACATTAGCTCAAATAAGATGTGTTGAAGTTCTGAGTAGGATAATTATAGTGCAATATAAGGAAGCTATTGAATGAAGTGATGGATATACTTAGTCCACCTTTTTGATGGGAGATGAGAGGATTCAATGGAAGGAGAAGCATAGCATGCTATATTTTGGCTTGGATGACTTGGTTAGTGAACCATGATAATCGAAGAAGTCTAAGTGAGAGGGGCTAGAGATTTTAAGACACATCTAACTTGAAAAGGTGGATGTTCCAGAAGTACTAATATATTCCAAAGAGTTCACCCAATGGGCCATTGAATACATCAGGCTCTAAGTGATGAGAAAGGACTAAGGAAACTGTGACCCAAAATACGGATTTGTGGAAAGGCCTGAAGCTGCGGTAACTGATGAAACTGTCCAAGCAGGATGAATCATGATGACTCCTATCTAAGGAGGGGAAATGCTAAAAGTAGCTCCTGGAAGATAAAGAGTATTTAGGGGTAGAATCAGAGGGAGATTTGGAGTGTGACTTTGGTAGGAACTTGTATAGCTTTTGTTAGCACCAGGATGGGACCGCAGCACTGATAAGAGACTCAGAGAGAGGGAGAGTAGGAACTTGAGGAATGGGGAAGGAGGAAAGGGAACGAGGAGGCAGAGAGCAAATACTGCTGAAATAACAGTGCATTTTAAAGACGCAGTGAGTGTAGTAGCCTAGAAGTAAAAATAAAGGCAAGAAGTGATCTAACTCACCTCTGTACAGAACAGTCTAGAGAATGAATTGAGAGAGCTCAATTATGCCGCTCTGTGGGATGAAGGAACGAGTGGAAGCAGGGAAACACGTGCGGTTTAAACATCTACAGACAGAGACAAATAATAGAAACCAAGAAACCCAAGTGTACACAAAACTTACGGAAACATGTACTGAGCACAGTTAATGGAATAGCACAGGCCTTGGCAAAAAGGGGTCGCTAGTATTCTGTGCCAACTTAGAACGAACATTTGGGGTGTGTAACTAGATACTCAAGACAGAGAGAGAGCGAGAGTGCCAGATATCCTAATTTTAATGTGCAATATCAAAATTTTAAATGCTGGCAACAAATTCCACTAATTAAAACTTTAAAAAATATGATGTGATATAAACAAAATGTGTCTGTTGAAATGCAGGCTATTTATTCTCAGCAGCTTGAGTATGAGCAACAGAGGAAGAAGCCAGAGGAAAACACTGGCATGGGAGGGAGACACTGAGGAAGATGGATTTTGAAGGAACAGGAGAGTATCGACCCTTAAGGGATACATATGTTTCCCTTAGGATTTGTCAGCCAAAGGTGGCATGTAGTTACTGAGGAATTTCCACCCAATGCCCTCCTTCACCCCTACTGTGGGCAAAGGAAGAAAAGGATTCTGCAGTGTAACACAGGAATGGACTTGAGGCCAGAGTCATAACCATTCTACCAGAGATTGGAGGTTGGAAGTACTAGTTAAGGGAAATGGGAGAAAATCTGAAAAGGAAAGAGTATCTCAAATATATATATAGTCAATCAATAGCTTGATGAAATAATTTTTCTAAAATTGAGTAAAACTTAGTTAAAGCTTGTAGCTTATTGGAAAATCCCTAAATTATAGTGTAAACTCAATATATCCTGAACTTTTGACAGTAAGTGATGTAGGTTTAAATTGAGACTCAAAGCAATTTACATTGATTAAGGAGTAAAAATGTTATTAATAAGATTTGTTTAGTGAGAGAAATGTTAGAGAAACTTTTATAGTAGGTCAAACAAGATAAAAATATATGCATTAATTTTCTGTTTGGATATTATCTTAGTTTATTTTCCTGTTGCTATGACAAAAGGCCCTGAGAAAAGTGAGTTGAGGATGAGAAGGTTCATTTTGGCCCACTGCTCAAGGGTGCAGTCTTACATGGGTGATCCATAGTCAAAAAGCAGACAGCACGGAGAGCATGTTCTTACTCATTTTCTCCTTGTAGGTAGTACAGATCCCATTCCAGGGAATGGCGCCACACACGGTGGTCGGTCCTCTCACCTCAGTGAACCTAATCTAGATAATAGAGGGACAACATGCCCCAGACATGCCTAAGGCTTATCTCCTAGAGGACTTTGATTCATAGCAAATAGAAAATTGAGATTAACTATCACAATCAAGAATTTTGTTCAATTTAGGTTTCCCCATTGTTCTCAAAATCCTAGCAAACTCTATTATTTCCATTTTAAAGAATATTTTATATAAAGTAGCAATAAAATACTGAGTTTGTATTGTATTAATATTTACATTAATTAGTTAAATGGATCCATTGTATAGTATTTACTAATTTGATAGTTGTACCCATTAATAATAACACTTCCTTATGAACGTGTTCCATTTAGGGGGACATAAGTCATTTATTTTTATCTGGTCTTGTAACTCTCACAGATAATATTGTGAAAAAAATTACTTTTCTGAATACTATGCTTACTTTTCTTGTGTTGGGTTCCATGTTCTAAAGCTAATATTTTTACTGAGATTGTTTATTATTCCATTCAATACACAGCAAGTTTTCCTTTTTATAGTTTCTCTTTTCTATAATTCATTTAATATTCTTTTCCTTAGTCATCATAATTTAATAGTTAAAAATATGCACATGTCTCATTTTTTTTTTGCTCAGGTTGGTGACATTTTTGGGAGACAAGTAATTTACAGAAAGATGTATCTTTAATAAATAACAAATGGGCAATCTTCACCTTTTGTCCCTCTCTTTCATTCTTTCTCTCAGAGGTATACATACCATATTTTCATAAGAGATTAAGCATTGACTAGAGAAAAATATCAGGTTTAAAGTATTTATCATACACACACACACACACACACACACACACACACACACACACATAAATCAGTGTAACCAAACTTTATTTATGACTAGTTTAATTTACCCACAAGCTTTCAACTGGATTGTAGACTTTAAAGCAATATATCTGTTAAGGGTTAGCATTGTAACAGGGCAAGACAGTGCAAAGGTTTTACCTTCTTGTGTTCTTGCTGCAGCCATTTTAGGTTTAAGTAGAATTTGATCTCCTTGATGGAGAATCCCAAGGGAGATTATTCAACTCTATTCTAGGAACCTGAGGCAAAGATGCCCCAGCTAACTTGCCTGGCTTCTGATAAACTGCCTGCTTGTGCAAACCTCCATCTCCTGCTAACTGCTTATCTTAGCTTCTGTTAAACTGCTTGCTAAAGTAAAACCTCTCCCTGCAGCTGCTGCCGCCAAGCAAGATATCATGATAGAGTTTGCCTTTAAAAGTTCCTTGCTCTAAATACTCAGTGCTATGCTTAAGTCCTTAATATCTGTGTATATTCCCAGCGGGTTGGAATGAAGACTTTCAATTGGCTATAAACTGTGTTTCAGTGGACATCTTTGGTTGACTTTCCATAACAATATGTTTTTCCAAAGAAATGTATTAAAATTTCACCTTCTCTCTCCCTCTTCCTCCCTCCCTTCCTCCATTCTTCTTTCTTTTCCTCCCTCCATCCATCCCTCACTCTTTTCCTCCATCTCTTCTTCCTATTCCTTCACCCCCCTTTTTGTATTTTTTTCTGGCTCTCTACCAAAAGATGTTTGAAAGAGCCAAAGCCATTATTTTGTACTGACAGTAAAATTTTATTCTCAAAGAAATAAATCAGCACATTTTGTCAGAGATGAGACACAATGTGAAATGTTATCAAGCAAAATTTGGGTCTTTTAAACTTTTCTGCTTGATTTAACAATCAATTCTTCAAATTCTGACACAAAGCTAAGCCACTAGACTGGCTGTAAATAATAAGAGTTTGAAAAGCCATGGAAACAATTGTATCTGCATATTTTTTACTCTCTCCAGTGATTTCCTGTGTGAGTGACAGATACACCATAGGGGAGCCACACATATTCACAAATTAAGGAGTAGAATCTCTACTGGACTTGTCAGGACTTTCCCATGAGATGCCAGTCTAACTAAATTTCAAATGCCATAGACTGTGTTCATAATCTGGGAGCATGCGTTTCGATTTCTTTCTCTTTAGGAAACCAAGGTATCAATTCAACATTTGTATTTCAGTTTTAAATGAATGTATTATCCTTTTTTTTTCCTCTAAATTCCATCCTCTGCTATCGTGTGGGCACACTGTTTCTTTCTTTCTTTCATTAAGATGAAGGGCCACACCAGACACTATCACATGGGTAAAATGAAGCAATTGAGAAGATGGTTAAGAAAATAAACTAGGCATTCCCTCTGTGGACAAATATTTACAGATATTTATAAATATTCACAAATGTTCAAGGCAGAGAGAGGCAGATGCCACTGAGGTTCACTCTCATAGACCATCCTGTAGTGACTGAACTTGACAAGAAGAGAACATATCAAAATTGAAGTGGGTATCACTTCAAAGCTACAATGTTTGTGACCAGAATACTTTTATAGTAATTTACATTTTGTTTCATAACAAAATTATGTTTCATATTTTGTTAGATTTATAAATTACAGATTTCTCAAGAAATTTCCTCAAATGTATTTTTTGGAGGGAAAATTCAGGATATTGTCATTATATTACATTACTATATTTGTTCCACCTTTGCTTTAGGAGAAATTTAATTTCTACTGCCATTTAGGTTTGGCACATGAAGTAACTGATACTATAAAAAATGTTTAATTGTTTGATTTAGTATTAAACCTAGGTGTATGCTTACAGGGAGGAACCTGCGACTCATGGGTGGTAAACATCATGCAGCCAAGGGTAATGAGAAAAACACCCATACAAAAACACAACCTGCCATAAAGGATAAAATTGTTTTTATATTTTGTGTGTGTGAAATCTAAAAAAAAACATTATATGATTGTTAAGCTTGAACTTTGTAGATAACAGTTTTGTGTTTTAATGTCAAAAGGTTGCACATGTGATGAAGGCTTATCTAGGAAACTGCACACATGTGAACGTTGACTTGAGTTTCATCCCCAAAAACCCATGTGAAAAAGCTGGATAAGAGAGCTCGGGAAATGGCTTTGGGAATAAAGGGTTTGCTGTGTACTTCTGATTCCAGAACCCATGTGAGAAACACGTGGACATGGTGGCCACAGTGGTCTTAACACTCAAGAGACAGAGACAGAAGATCTATAGGGCAAGCTGACTAGCAAGTGTAGCCAGAACTGATGAACTCCAAGTTTACTGAGCTAAAAAAAAAAAATAAAGAGGAAAGTAATTGGGGAAGACACATGATATCAACTTCAGGTTCTCACACGCACATATACATCTGTATCTGGACATGTACCCACACACATCCATCAGTACACATAAAAATACATACATAATGATAAAGCTTCAATAAACACAAAACTGGCTGCAGTAGTGCATGCCTAGAATCTCAGCACCAGGGAGGCAGACAGGAGACTCTCCAGTCTATCTGAATCAGTAAGATCCAGTTCGATTGGGAGACCTGATCTCAAAATAAGGTAGAGGGACACAGAAAACATTATCAATGTCAGTCTCTGGCCTCTATTTGTAAGTATATACCACTTCAAGATTTGGACATGTTAGGCAGCATATGCTTTGGGAGCATAATTTTTATTTCATATATGTTGTTATTTGATGTTCATAAAGTATAGGAGTTTTAAATTTCTGTTATTAACATTTTTGTGATGTTTTCCAATGTTCATTAGAAATACCAGATATATAAAGACCAGGTTTCATATGAATTTTATCTCAAGCAAATAAATCAATAGGAAGATGTCAAATCAAAGCACGCATAATCTGGACATACAGCATTGTTACAAGAATAGCATCAGGCTTCTATTTCATCTACACCTAGAAACGTTCACCTAGAACAGCAGAATTTGCTGAGGAGAGCACAGGACGGATCAGAGAAGAGAGCCACAAAAGCTATGTAAGGAAAGAGGAGGCACTAATCTTGGAATTATGAACTGTACTCTGAAGAGTACCCTTGCAGAGGAGTGTGCACACTGGAGAAGAAATAGGAAGTGTGAGATGAAAACGGCCCAATGGCCCAAACCACTAGTATGGTCAAGGAGACTAGCATTAGACTCCTTGTCAGCAACACTTAATGGAAGAAAAGAATGGAGAGTCTGTTGGAGTAACAGGCCAATGTAAATGCAAGATAATATCCAAATTGTTATTATCTCCCAATGCTGGCTGGCCTTCAAGCATTGAGGCTATAGAAGAACCATGTTTTTATTTGTCACTTCTCTACTGCTATGATAAAAAAAAAAACATGACCAAGACAACTTATAGAAGGAACAGTTTATTCAGGCTCATGGTTCTCATGGGATAAGAGTTTGCCATGGTGGAGAAGAAACAGAGATGGCAAGCTTAAATCTTAAACCACAGGTACAAAGCAGAGACATTAACCTAGAAATGACCTGAGATTTTAAACTCTAAAGCTCATCCTTCATGACATACATAATCCAGCGTATCCATACCCCGAAATTTACCCAAATACCGGGGACTAAGTATTCACATGCCTGAGACTAGGGTGGACAGTTTCCATTCAAACCACTACCCTGTTGAATAAGAAAGTGTTCTAAAACACTTTGCAGTAATAAGTTTAATTTAGTATGTTATGTTGGAGAAACTGAGGAGATCTGTGTGAATACTGATTCTGTTTTATTAAAACTTAAAACAAGGGGAGAGGAATGGGGGGAGGGGGAGGAGGTTAGGAGGAGGGGGAGAGAAATGGGAGGCTGGGTGGTGGCGGAAACTTTCTTTTTTTCCTTTTCTCAATTAAACAAAAAGAAATTTAAAACAAAATTGAAAAATATAAAAATGTTCCAAAACTGACAGACTGCACAATGACATCAAGGGGCAGGGGTTGGGGAGAAAAATCATAAGACAGACTAAGTTTGTTGACAAGATATAGAAATCTAATAATACAATCCAAACTAAAAAGTCAAGTAGCATACTATTAATGATATTTAACAACACAATGACAAGCTCAAAGAAATATATTATTGACTAAAATTGTATGGTGGGAAGGTCAGAAAAAGACCTTTGATCTAATTTTCTTCTCCCTCAATGTAAGGAATCAAAATTCACTGTATGATGAGGATGAATGAAGGACCTAATCTATAAAGTCAACAAATTGTATAATTGCAGATAAATGGCATCTTGTAAACTATTAGACAACTATTTAGACAACTATTAGAAAAGTAGTTATGTTACCAAATATAACAAGAAAGACACGCAGACTGAAACAACCAAACACTAACACAATTAGATGGAATAGGTCAACACGGAATGCTATCACTGTGAAAAAACAATCAATTTTGTCAATAAACATGTATTGCCACTGGAACTGTAATCAAAGCATTTCTTGATGCTTCTTAGTGAGCATCAAGAAACAAGTGCCATATGGATGGAATGACACAACCAAAACAAATCTTAAATGTAGTTAAAAATGCAGCAACAGAAGAGAAAAGGATTCATGTGTCATAGATTAAGGTACAGGAGACTGAGTTGAAAAAAATCAGTAAATGAAGTGAACCGAATATCCTCTAACAATGTGAACTGCTTTATTTTACCAATATAAAGTTATTTATATGAAGTATTAGTTCTTTTTAAAGCATCTTTTCTGAGTTTATTGGCCAATTATTTTAAGTTAACTGAAATGAAACTATTTTTTATTTTATAAGCTAATATCTTGTCAAGCATTACAATTTTTGTTTACCTAATGTGAAGTATTATTTCTAATACCTAATATTTGTAAACAGCCTAAGTGTTTTTCATTGTTCAGTAAAGTATTGGTAAAGTGACTAGCGTGGTGGAGTACACCTTGAATCTCAGTACTGTGGAAGCAGATGCAGTCAGTTTGGGGCCAACGTAGACTACATACTAAGTTCAGAGGCCACTCAAAAATACATAGTATGACCCTGTCCAGAAGAAAAAAAACAAAAGCATTAGCATTATGGAATACCTGAGATACATGACTGTCAAAGTAGATGATAAATTCTGTAGAGTAGCATCGGCTATGGCTATCTGAAATAAAGTAGTAATATTTTCTATGTGGGAACTGATTCATGCAAATGCCTACAGCAGCCACAGAGTATTCGGACTTTATGGACATGGGCCTTGTACTTACGGTTTACAGATTTGACTGGTAAGATTGGGTTTACCCTCTCTGGGGAGGCAGCACTATCTTCATCTGTCACATACTCAAAATTAATGATGAACATCATAGCCACACCCTCTTGGTTCTTCACTGGGATTATGTGAGTGTTACAAATGAAAGTGGAGCCTAAGGGGAGGAAAAAAAAATGAGTGTTAGATCAAACATATACTTTCTCTGTGAATTATCAGTAATAACACAATTGAAATGCATTCCTATAAAAAGTTGTCTTAAATGACCACTGACAATCAATAAAATAATTTAATTTTCCCATAATTTATTGCATATGTATTTACTTTATAGATACACATAAAAAGTTTAGAGTATAATTCAGTTATTATATTGTGGAAAAACACAATATCAAATCCTATCAGCTCTTACCAATAACTTTAACAACTAGTATAAAAGAGTATTTTTAAGATTCTAGAAAACACATTCATCCATGCCCTACATATTTGTATTAAGTCTATGTCTATGAGAAATATACTTGTATAAAGAGTGAAGAGATATTCCTTTTATATCACCATGATTTTGAAATTAAAAATTATATATTTTTCTTAGTTTCCTAGACCCAATCAATTACTGTATATCTTAGATGTGCTGCAATAAATGAGAAAAATGCAAGCATCCAAATGACAATATTTTATTCGGTTTTAATTGTTTAGAACATTGGAAAATATCTATATTATTGTATTATTGTTTTCTGTATTGCCAATAGTCACCTCTGTGAATCCATCAACACAATCTTTGCCATTCACGATCTATAAATACAGTTGAGAAGCTGAGTTTCTTTAAACTATTTACCTTCTGTCTGATTTCTTGGTGCTGACAACTAGTAATCCTCAAACAGTTCCTTTCTGGTGTTGGGAGGTCTTTCTGTCTATGTGTTGCTTTCATTGGTTAATGAATAAAGAACTGCTTTAAGCCTATGACAGGAAAGAACTGAACTAGGCTGTATGCTGGGAGAAAGAAGTGCGGAGTCAGAGAGAAGCCATGGAGCCACCACCAGATACAGACATGCTAAAAGTTTGCCTGTAAGCCACTGCCATGTGGTGATACACAGATTAATAGAAATTGGTTAAATTAATATGTAAAAGTTAGCCAATAAGAAGCTAGAGCTAATGGGTCAAGCAGTGATTTAATTAATGCAATTTCTGTGTGATTATTTTGGGGTTGAGCAGCCAGGAACCAACAAGCGGCCTCCTTGCTATACCCTTCAATCCCTATCTTCTGAGGATTTGTTCTACTCAGTAAAAGTGAGATTAAACTTTAGAACTATGCATTTGTTTCAGCCAAATGTAAATGTGAAAAACTTCAGAAAGCAATCTTAATCTCTCAGATAGTAACGTGTATTATGATTATTCTTGCTTTTTTTAATATTAGCCCAAGAATTATGTTTCAGTGACAAAATAGAGAGGGGTGTAAGAAGGCAAGGTTGATGAGATATTTTGATGAATTGTGAGAAAATGATGGCCATCTGGAAAGAAGGGACAAAGGTGCGGGCAGATAGCAGAAGGTTTGAACCAAGAACCCGAGCATCTTCAAGAATTACAGATTGCTGACATTCTAAAGAGGCGTTGCAAATTCTGTTGCAAGCAAAACCAGCAGTGAATAAAGCCTTTTCCTTCCTACAGAGTCCCGTATCATGGCTAATACTATCAGAGTTGAGAACAGAAGCTGCTTCTGATATCGCTGTAGGTGGAGGACGCAGAGCTTTGAGAAATGTGCGGCCGGACAGCTATTTGCCATGTGGTAAATTGTTTCAATGGTCTCTAATTTCTACAGATCGTAGTTACAAATACCCACTTAGATCACTTACTCTTTGTATCTTAGAGATACCAAAGTCTTAGTTACAATTTAGATTTATAAATACTGATATCTTTCCCTATTTGAAATGGAATAGACCCTAATAAAATATCAAACGAAAGAGACCCTAAGAAAATGTCTAATATAGATCAGTAACCCACACTGCACAGATGCTAAAAAACATGCATTAAGAATGATTTGTTGCACATCCAGTCTTCAGCTGTATCTTCAATTCATCTAATAAAATAGTTAGCTAGAGCTCTTGTGAAGTTTCTATGGTAACAAACAGGCCAACTTTAGTAAACACAAAATAAGCAATTTAAGAGTGCTCCATTAGAACTAAATATAGACGTGCCATGGACCAGGCATCACAATGCAAACTGGTTAAACAGAATCTGAAGAGACGTGAGAAACAGCCATCATGCACTTTCCTAATGAGTCAAAATACATATTGATTTTACCACTTACAATGACATTTCCTACACCATTTAGAATATAATTGTGAATTCACAGATTTGTTATTCAGCAGTTTGAAATCTTTCAACATTTGAGGTATACTGCTGATTGTGAAGCAGAAACATAAACTAAATCTTTGAGAAATCAATAAATAAAAGATGCAAGGATGAGGATCTAATAGGCTTGTAATAGAACAGAGCTGTTTTGTATTGACTAATAAAAGGAAAACCATACCCTTCCATACAAATGCTTGAAATTTACTCTTGAGTACTGAAAAGCACATAATCATTGTGTTCCAGGAAAACAGTTCAATGCATGTATATCAGCTCCACATCTCATTGCATATGTATAATTAATATGAGATTTATTGCTTACCACTATTGCTTCCTACATGCTTCCATTAAATAATATATCCTTTCTACAGTCAACTGAAGACTCACACTTACATGCTTTCCAGTTTTAGTTTGGGGAGTTGACATATCCATCAATCTTGTGTAGCCTCTGGAAGGCACACAGTGAAAGGGGAAACACAGAATACCGAGGAGGAGCATATATGGAATGTATTTTAGCTTGCATAATTCTGCAACCTCCAAGCACTGTTGAGTAAAGCAACATACCTGTCAGAGTCATCATTCTGTGATTGTTAATATTTTTTCCCCTGAATGAAGTGGTAGAAGCAAAAGGAACAGAAACATAATCTGTGAAGCACTACTTTAACAATGAAGAAAAGAAAGACTTATTCAATGATATTTAAATAGCATTAAATCAAGAAAGAATTTAAACCTTGTTAAAGTGCATCGTGTATTCAAATGCAATTAATAGTGTTTGTTAAGAGGCAGAATATTTACAATAACATTATCCATTATTTATACAGTTAGGCATGCAGTTATGCTGCACTAATACTGGTTAGACTTGGGTTCATTTCCATATTTTTGTTTCCTGAGTGAAAACCTTTCCAAAGTGGAAAAGGCTACTTGTCAGAAACTGTGATTATTTTAATAAATTTTTCAGAATTTAAAACTTTTAAACTCAAGAAAAGCACAGTCCTTTGAATAACACAACAATTACCTCTTTAAACATAAACAGTGGCTTATACTCAGCTGTATTATGAAATGCAATGAAAGGCCATGATTTTTCTGCACAAACTTCTTTGAAAGTATTTCTTTTGTCTGTAATGTGTACTCACAGGGCATCTTGTGCATACAAGGAACATCAGGGAAGCCAGAGTAACTATACCAACATGGTGACTACAAAGTCTGGGGTGTGGAGGGTAGGTCAAGGGAGATACAAAACGGCACACCAACCGAGAACTTCTCTCTGTTGGAAAAGTGCTGGGGCATTTCATGCACAGATTGCTTCATTTGATTTAAAACTATCATTCTCATGTGCATGCAAGCAATAGCTTGCTGAGAAGGCTAGGATGGGAGCAAAGAAAGCATTGTGGAAAACACTGTCAAAACTGGCATGAGTATAATAGTTTATACCAGTGTCGTGTGGGTGAAAGTGCTTAGGTGGAGTTCAACATGTGTTGAGCTAGAAGAATGACTTACTATTTCTTTAACTGAAATAGGGTGAGGCAAGAAGTGGTCTTGAAGATTTTGTATACTCATAGGTGTTTGAATATGGTAACTCTGAAATTGCTTGGATATCTAAGTGGAGAAGATAAACATAAGGCACAGCAGTAAAGTTGAGTTTAGGTATTACTCTAAACCAGCATTATGAATTTGGAAGTCATTGGGGTAGATAGGTATAGAGAAAGTTTGTAGCCCTACTCCAGAGGCACTTCAGAGTCAGAGGATAGATGAGCAAGACCCCATAATGATCATGAAGGATCACACAGTGAAGTGGGAGTGGAATCAAGACTGTGGGCCATCAGGGCTTCAGAGCCAACATTAATCCCTCTTGCCAATAGGCATCATGAGACATTAGCAAACATTGCAATTCTTTAAGAGATATTTCATAGAACTGTGGCCATGAAGCTGTTTGGATGCATTCAAGAATGAATAAACTGCATGAATTACATCTGACAACAGAAGATTCTTTCAAACTGTTCTACTAATGGATGAACTCCACACAGTTCTAGCACAGATCCATAGCTAGAAAAGATATTAAAGCTGTATTTTCTTGCTAGAAAAAATGTTGTATGTTTCTACATTTCTACAAAGTACATTGAATTGTTTTAAAACAATTCTATCCAAATTTGTTCACATTAGGCTATTTAAAGTTACTTAAACTCAAGAAAGGTCTAATTCTATCTTGAGATATTTTTCTTACATTTGCCTTGTTCAGTGTTTACTGATTTCCTCTGCACATGGTACCTATACAAAACCTGGCAGCTCCTCTTGTTGGAGAGTGCTAGCTTTGCAGCTGGAATGTGTGTCTCTGAGACCCTGTCCCATTCTTTTCTTTTCTGAGCAACCTGCTAGCTCTACTAAAGGGCTCAGCTCAGTTCATACTTTACTTATCTGTATTCTGTAAATAATTATTTTTTTGTGTATCCTTGTTCTTGGAATTAAATGAATGAATATCTGTGCAGCCAGGGTTTAGGATAGAATTCTTTATACCGTGCTAACATGACGTTCTAATAGGTCAAGTCTATTCTCATTTGATTTCTATTGCTGTGATAAACAGCATGACCAAAAACAACTTGGGAAGAAGAGATTTTATTTTAGCTTACACTTGCATGTCATCGTCCATCACAGAGGGGGGCCAGGGAATAATTCAAGCAGGAACATGAAGCAGGGACCGAATAAAGAGGAGTCCCTAGAAGAATGCTGTTTACTGGCTTGCTTCCAGACTCATTTTCAGCTACCTCCTTACATCACACAGCACATGCTGTTTAGTGATCACACCCTGCCTAGAGAGGCCTGGGCCCTTCTCCCTTAATTAACAACAAAGATAATATCTTACAGTCATACCCATAGGGCATAATGGAAAGGGCAAAGTTTTTAAACTGAGGTTTTTTTCTTCCCAGGGTTCTCAGTTTGTAGCTAGTTGGAAAAACCTAGACAATACATCAAGAACCATGATGAGAATAAGCTCCAATTCTCTACTGATTTACAAAGCCATCCAACTGTTATTCCAAGGACTTAAAGCACCTGGAGATGGGGAAGAGAGTAATAGAAAGGACTGAGGAAGAGATTTAATTGGGAAAGCTGACAGTGAGTATTCCATCTCAGGAACTTTACATCTAGGTCCTCTATAAAATATAAATTGTGGGTTGAAGACCCTTGAAATGAAAGGTAATTCTTAAATTGAAGTAGAGGCTGGTGTTTGAAAGACAATGAAATGTAGAGTAGCCAGGTTTTGGGCATGGGGCCCCAATTCTGCAGTAATAGAGGGCAAAGAGTTTGCAACATCTCTTCTTCCCCAGAGCCAGTCACACCATGGCTGAGTAACGGACAGGACAGTGGTGTGGGTGATGTCTACTCACCTGAACCTATGCATTGGACTAAGAACTTCATGGATCTAGGGATGAGTGGACTTAAGAGGAAAAGGAAGGAGGCAGTCCTTTGACAGTAAGGACCATCTGACTTGGGGGAAAAACATGCAGGAAAAGGCAGCTAAATGTAGGTAAGGTCAACATAGCCTCTGAACAGCACATCCTTCTGTCTGGGAAAGGCCATGTCAACTCTGAACATCTGCTAATCCCACAGAAGGCCAACAAGCCAGCCAAGTGACAACTGCTGTCCTATTCAACCTTTCCTCCCTCTCACTTTATACTCCAAGGGGAGCAAATAGAAACCAGCTTACTGGGAGCTACTCAAGCACACCACTGACTGTTTAGTGCAGGTCAGATGTTGTATCTTTAGATCTGTTTGTACAATAAAAAGTCAACAGAAGTCCAACGGCTGAAAGTGATCCATAAAACGACATGCCTGTCAAACCCCCACCCAAATAGCACTTGATTATCCCCTGTGAGTAAAGTTCATGGGATGATGACAGACAAAATAAACAGCATTTTCATCATATTGCAAACTTCAGAGTATACAACAGTTTCTGGGCACACAGAGAACACTTAGAAGCAAAATTCAATAATGTGAGCTATTATCTTTGCCTATTGTTGCTGGATCTTCAGAGGGCAAGTGTGATAGCTAATTTTAGCTGTCAAATTGGCTGCATCTGGAATTAACTAAAACCCAAGTGTCTGGGTCCAATTGTGAGAGAATTTTCTTAAGTGATTTGAAGCAGGAAGATCCACCTTTAATCTAGGCCACCCCTTCTCATAGCAACCTATCTAATGGGCATTGAAGTGGGAAGCTCTTGTTCTTTGCCTGCTTGACTTAGCAAGTTCATTCCTTCACTAGCCTCTTTCTTTGGGATTCCAGCATATACTGAAGACTAGCTGAGACATCCAGCTTCGTGGACTGAACAACTACTGATTACTGGATCCTTGGACTTCTCATGGTAGACAGTCATTGCTAGACTATCTGGACCACATAAAAAAATCTAATAATACATATAGGTATTGCTAGAGATATATAGTTTTGCTCCTCTAGAGAACCCTGACTATTACCTCAAGATAACTGCTCAGACTCTGTATGCATTTTTCTCCAACCTCCTACCATTCTTAGAGTTGGAATCACAATGTTTATCTTTGGGACACCAAATAGAGAATATTCTTTTCTGAACTAATCAATTTAGCAAATACTTGGGATCTTTTATTCCTTTCTTTCTAGTAGACTGGAAGGCCTTTGAAGATTAAAAAAAATGTCATTAAAGGCTGGCTCTAGAATAAAAATAAAACACAGCAATCTCTAGGGAAGGAAAAGACCTCATCTAAAAGGCAGGGCTGTTAATTTTGAATAAAAAGACGTGTTAGAAAATCAAAGGGGAATGGTCTTCCCACACGAGAAGAAAGCATCTGGTCACTAATGACTGATGGTATAATTAGGTAGAAAAACGTGAAAACAAATGGAATTGGTGCTTGACTTTCTGTATGTAACAAGCATTTTCCTTCTTTCACTGAGAGTGTTTCACTGCTCTCTCCTGGCATGTCCACTCAAAGGTGAAAGAGTACAAGCGTTTTCATATCAAAAAGGAGACTTGTGAAAATCACTAATTTCTTATTGAACTGAGAATGACTTAATTGATTATCGCTATCTGGGGAATTTTTAAAAATCTTGAAAGTTAAAGGAACCTAATTGACAGCTCTCATGTAGCCTCCATGAGAAAAAATGTTTGGTTTTGTCATCAGGACTTTTCAGACATCCCCAAATCCATTTTGAACTCTCTCCAAATATCAATGTCCCCACTGTACAAGTTGTGACCCAAAGGAAAGGGCCATGTGTTGAAGCACTGGAACAGAACTAGAAGAAATTAATAATTGCAGAGTTTATGTGATGTCATTTGGCCTCCCATATATCAATATTTTGTTCATCCCTAACTATGGTCCATTTCAGAATTCAATACAGCATCTGAAGAAGAAAAGAGCAATGCTGTGTCCCACTCCAGACACACCTCAGCACACCATGGGAGTGCCATAAATATTTATTGAGTTGATAGTTGCTCCTCCTCCTTCTTTCTGATGGTGAGATAGTCCACATAAAGTTGTTCACAGAAGAGGACTCATGAGTGGGACAGTGGAGCATTTGTGCCCAAGTGGGCAGTAGCCTGTAGCTTTAAGACAGGATCTGGAGTCAACAGACATGAGATATCTGCTTCTGAACCTGCTACACTATTGAGCTTTTCTTCTGCCTTCTTTCTCTGTGGGGTGAGAATCATGCCATATCAATGCAAAGAAAATGGCCAGTGAGGACCATGGGTAGGAGAAAGTTAAAGCTTTTTACTCAGTGGGAAAGACCTTGCTGAAGAAAGCACACTTTAGTAAAGAAGCAAGGAAATAAGTGACCATTAAGGAGAAAGGTCAGGGAAAGGTCAACAACGCATATAGTGCCCCACTGTAGACGGAACTGTGTCTCTTCAGAATCCATGTGCTGTACTGAGGCCATGGTATGAGTGGAGCTAGCCCTTTCAAGGAGTAAAATATGGTTATTAGTGGAATTCTAGTTCAGTGAATTCCCTAAGAAATAGAGAGATAATCAATGGCATAGGAGAATATTTAAGTACATAATGAAGGGTAACCATTCGCAACCCCAAACTGCCAGCTTTGTGAACAGTAAGGAGGAAGATTCTATTATGTAAGTACAGATCTGTGCTATTTTATTTTAGCAGTATGTATAGAATAACCTCAACCTGGGGAGGCCAGGGAGATGACAGTGTGGTTGAAACAGATGAAGATGGGGTGCATTGTAATGACTTGGGCTGACAGTGTGAACCCACTGTGCAAACTGAGAGGGAAAATGGTGACTCTGAATGTTAGTGCAATAAAGGCATGGCCATGTGAAGATTTTGACATTTTACTATAAGTGCATAGCGTACTTCAATCACAGTCACCTCCTCTTTATATTTTCATGTCTTCTTTATATATTTCTTTTGGGGACCCTGTACATTTAATTAGGAATGCTTACAGAATCAGGAAGGAGTAAAGGGTTATTGTGCGTATTAAGTCTACACTGACTAACCGCACGCTAGAATAATGTTGTTACCCAGAAAAGATGAAGGAGGGTTGTGGGAGATCCTGTCTTGGTGTTTTAGAAATTTAGTCTGTTGGTGTTAAGGAAGTGACAAGCTGTTCTGAGGAGGGGGGCATCTCATGAAGCAATTCTTCACTGTACAGAGAACTTCTACACGGCCTGCCGTAGCTATTAGTGAGGTCACAGAGAAAACATAAGTTCAAAGATGTAGGAGCTATATATTTGATTAAAGAGACAGAGGGACATTTAGAAAGGCCATTAAATAACTCTTACCCAACATCATAGCAGCAAAAACAAATGAAGCAGTCAGTTCAAGTGAGCCTATACAGTATGTTTGCTCTGATGGATTGAATCTGACTTGACTGCTGTGGGAGGTATGGAGCTATCAGTAGACCGGTGGTCATTTTTCTTATTTTTCCAATCACCTTGCTAACTCTCAGAGAACATGCTGAAAACAAACAGGAAGGGACTCAGATGAGTTAATAAAAATATGCCTTTTGTAGGTGCATTTTAAATAAGAATGCACCCCAGAAGTCAGTGTGTCTAGTGATACCTTTGCTTTAAGAAAAGCTGTTTAACATAATAAATGTGTTCGTTCCCCAACATAATTAAATAGGTGCAATCATGAACAAATATAGATCGTCTCTGTCCCTACTGGAGTGACAAGGAACTACAATTGTCTTTTCAGACCTTTCTAAATAAATATTACCTATTCATTGCTTGCCAGCTTTAAAAAATTATGGAAAATTTGTCTATGTTATATAAGCTTGCTTATATAACATTCAAATTCTGCTATGTGATAAATGTCTCATGTATCAGAAAAATAACTTGTGTTTAATTATGGCTTCTTTAAGTAATTTTAAATACTCAAAATGACAGGGTTGTATGATTTTTGACATTGTAGCCCTGTACAGATGTAGAACTATCATTTATCTGACTCTTGTCATTTGACAAAGGACCTTACACAGGTCTATTAATAAATGCCTCCAAGAATTGCACTACCTATCCATAAAGAGGGCAATGAAAGAGACAGTGGAACATGCACAGTGTTATTGGTAAGACAAAATGAGATCATGCATTCAAGGCACTCAGCAAGAAGTTGGCATATAAGAAGCGAAATATAAATGAACGCTTTTGTTATTAACTGGCACGGAGAAGTAATTTTCTCTGTTGAAAACAGGAGAGAAGCATCTTCCAAAGGTAGACTGGTACGTTGGAGACATTTGTTTCCTAAGGGATTTCAGATAGATACAAACTCATCAACTCAATCCCTTAGCTTTGCTAAGCAGGTGCATTAGAGAGCTATTAGATGAGGGTGCTGACTTCCCAGAAGATGGACCTTCCATCAGCTAATGTCCAAGGCAGGACCCTTGCATTCTGTAGTGATGAGAGCCTGCTTTAGTTCTTAGATTCTTCCTTACTTTGTAAATTGTCCCCGAATGCACACAATCTATTAGGTGACTACGAGAAATACTTTTAACATTTTGATATGCAATAGCAATGTGTGAATTATTTTGAATTTTTAGAAATACTTTGGTTAACACTTGAAAGCACATTTTAGGTAGGATGCTCATGTTAACCTCTAATATTTATTGTGTTCCCGACACTGTACTGATGGATTTGAGTTTTCATATCATTACAGCCACAGAAAAACATAATAACGGACAATGTTGTCATTTGCCATCATCCCAAATATGAAGGCAGCTATGAATATCATTGTCTTCTCTTGTGATATTGGGATACATTGTCTTTTATGACAACTTGGGCAAAATGCTGTTCACCTGAGTTCTTTGTTATGGTAAGACTCTGAATTTCAGGATTTTCAAATCAGGTGTACACAAAAAATTTTTTTTTTATCTTTTATAGCACTTTGCTGTAAATTAAACCCTCTCACTTCTTTTCTCAGGCTTTCATGTTTCTACAATGTCCTTGGCTTAGATAGATTAGGTTCCAAGTCTTTTCTCTTGGAAGTCAAATGGTTCTGCCTTGGGGCCTTTTAGGAATAAGCAGGTTCTTGTCTGATGCCTATAGTTTTCCATTTGCTACCACCACAGAGAAGTCTTTCAAGTAAGCAATAGAATCATATGCTTGAATTCTGACATGACTGGGAATAGGGAAGTGACATCTCTGGAATTGAAACATTCTCTTTTGGAATAGAATTTATGAAACTTGGAAGGAGAAGGAAGGCTTGTAAACCATAGGAAATAAAACTCAGAGGTTAAGGAAGTTCCTAAAACTTACAAGATTCATAAGATTCCTTCCCAAGGATATTCTAGTAGTAAGAACTGGGAGAGTGGCTGTCTGTAAGCTCCTGTGGGGACCTTCAGAAAGGCAGCATGCATGAGTTTTCACTCATGCTGAGGTGGCCTTTTTCAATGATGCCCAGTCCTTGAGTCTTCCTCACTCCTATGCTTTGATGGAACCACAGGAAACTCACTGGCTCATTAAGCTAGACTCAGGTGGAATTTTTTTCTCTGGTCTGACATAGGCATCCTATCTGAGGCGAATAGATGTTTGTTTTCCTTTCTCTAGGAAGAGCCAAACTCTACCTGGTTCACTCTCTCTCCTTCATTTGTGTCATCCAAAGATGTGGAGATGATTCTAGGAAGAGATTTCTGTAACCAGTGTATAGCAAACGTCCTTCTATAGTAGATGCTTGAAATCCATTATTTATATGAGAGATTTAGAAGTTTACAGGTTTAGATACATTCTAAATGAGGAAATCTTCCTCTCCTCTCCCCTCCCCTCCCTCCCCTCCCCTCCCCTCCCCTCCCCTCCCCTCCCCTCCTCTCCTCTCCTCTCCTCTCCTCTTCTCTTCTCTTCTCTTCTCTCTCTCTCTCTCCTTTTGTGAAATGTTGTGACTCTATTTCTGTGTCTTACAAATACTGGGCCAGGGCTCTATGCTTGAACTACATCCTTAGCCCTCATATTATTTTAGATAAATTTGTGGTTAAAGTCTAGCTGTCCTCAATGTCATTGGAAAACATTGAATTGTGTAATGCCCTCTTTCTCACATATAGCTTTTGACAGGGAAGCAAGTAAATATCATAGATCACTAAGGTGCTCTTGGAAGTATAGAGAACAAAACACTGGGTCAGGAGAGGACGAATGATGCCAAATGCTCTGCACCTGTTTGATATATTTTGCTTGGTAATGATTCTTGTCAAAGCTCTCAAAAATCCGCTTAAATCATATTGTCACATTAGATTACACCATATTAGATGTATATAGCACCAGAGAATTTCTCATTAGCTTGTTTTAAGTTTATAGTATAGTCTTTTTGAGTCCTACGCTCAATTTGTATCTCATCACAGGGATCAAGTTTTATCCTGTGAAAGCGGTAGTTCAAGAATCCATTAGAAATTGCATAAACTAGCCATAAACTATGTAAAGAAATGTCTTTCATTGTGTTTAATCACCTATCATTTCCTCCTCTTTTTTGGGGGGCTGAGTATATGGGAATTTATAATTGTTTGTTGAATTATGCCTAGATGCTGATAAATTTTCTACCAAGATTTAAGTTCAGGTGTTAGGCCCTTTTTAATAATCAACTTACAAATCTGATTACTGAAAAATCTCAATTTACATCATTAGTGATTAGTCTAGGATAAATGATTTGATGGCTGAAATAGAAAGAAAACATCTGATTTTCTCTCATTGACAGTTAAGATTATCTTTTAGGATGAACTATTCATATTACCACGTACTTTGTCTCCATTTCATCTGGACATTTTATACATTCCTGGTATAGCAGATAAGACAAGTGTGGGAACGAGCTGGGACTGATGCTCAATGCTGTTTTTATTCTTCTGCAAAGCCAAGCCTATATTAATGATGAGACAATTTAGGGCATGTTTGTGATGACTTCTTAAATGTTAAGTGCTTTTATTTTTCTACTTAAATAAATATTTATTAAATTAAAACTACTTTAGACAAAGAACATTCTGGCCATCCCACCAAACTGTCATTTGTTAAGTCAGGTTGCTTTAAATCTTAACTGACTAAGAATATAAGCAAAGGCGCACATCACGGTATGTGCACAGGTTATCATGGCCAGAACATAAGGAAGAACCAGGGACCATGCACCCACTCTACATATGTGATTGCCAACTGACCTTATGTGGTGAGCTCTGTTCATTGAGTTTTTGTGATTATTGAAAGACTATTCTGCTTTGCATTTGTGTTTTGTTCTCTTGTGCTTGCAACAATAGAACAGAGACAAAAGTAACAAAATAAAGCTAGAATCTCTTAGAATGTGTAAATAGGCATTTACAAATTTGGCAACATGTACATGTTGCCAAATTTAGCAAGTACCTATGCTGTAGTTGGCTACAGTTTATTAACTACTGCTTTACAAGTTGGAAGTGCTACAAACATGATCAAAAACATGGGTTTAGGAGTGAGGATATGGTTAGAAATAATGCATTTGCCTAAAAACAGGGGTTGCTTTTTTTTTTTTTTTTTTTTTTGCCTCACTTCTTAGAAGTAAGTATCTGAGACAGGCATGTAATTCCTCTTAGAGATAAGGGAAGTTCACACAGAAAACGTCATTCAGACTGCATCCTCAATTATGACCACAGGGAGAAATTTGGAGGGGAGGTGTTTCTGGCCGAGGAGAAGCATAAGCGGTGAAAAATTATGGTGACCCGGGACAAAGTGCACGGTTTGAGATAATGAGGGTAGAGATTTCCAAGTCCCATTTCCTCTCCTTTATCTTTCACACATCTCTCATCTGTAGTGCTTCAGCATAGGCAGAATTCCTTTCTCCTGCTTCCTGGGAGTAAAAAGCCACTTTCTAACTGCAGAGTATCCCATTTTAATTTTATCCATTTGGTTCCAGAGAGGCAATGATTCCAGACAGCTAATTGAATTGGCCCATGCCAGGTATTTCTCTGTTTGATAATGGCTGCTTTTCTCAAGTATTTGCTCCCTACTAGTTACACAAACTATGTATGTATGCATGTATGTATGTATGTATGTATTTATTTATTTATTTTAACATGGCACATGGAATCCTCATAAGAACCTTCACCAACTCTGTGAAACAAATCCCATCCCTGCACGAAACTTCAGGCATGAGAAGAATAAGGAACTCCCTTGAAGCACACAGTTCTTTGGGAGAGTCCAGATTTTATCAGCAAGGCTTGACCCATGCTGATGTATTTCACAGCACAAAGAGGCTCCTTCCTACTTCCTCATGGGTCCTGGGTGTGGCCTATGTCTCACAGAGCTCCATAGTTCCCTACACCTCTGTTCTAGCACAGAACCTTGGGATTCTCTTCTTTATCCCTTACTGCAAAGGGGTATATTGAAAAATAGCAAACGCATCACTAATAACCTCTGGCTTCAGCTGAGAGTCCCCAGCAAGGGGAGAAGACCATACTTGGGTTACCATTAAGTTCCTTAGGTATGTTAGGAACATATGTAATAAAATGAGAAAAATCAAAAAGCAAAATTGAAGTGTTAATAATTGTTTTATTTTGTATCTTGACCTTCTCGTGTTTTCAAATAAGCCAATAAAATATCCTACCCTGTTTAAACTAAGTAAGTTAGAGTCTAAACTTCCCTTATATGCCTACATAGATTTTACTGAATAGATAAACATATGTGAGAGAATTGTGCTGAAATCCCTATTAGGGGTGTTCTGCATGACTAACCTTGTTGAGAAGCACCCCGTCCCCCTCAGGCTTTGACACCAGGCCTTGGGGCATGTGGGTGCTACAGATGTTCCCTGTTCCCTAAGGATGTAAGAAGCATGTGCCCGCAGCAGATGACTGATGGCAGCGGTTACATTACAGTGCTTCATCTTGCCCTGGATGTGTGTTTCCAAGGCAGCAAAGGCAGGGGACCACATTTAGTGCTTCTTCGTGTCTAGTTTGTATCTGTATTTATTGTGCAGCCTACCATCTTTGTAGATTGACAGGAGACTGACCGCTGTGGTCCAGCTGTTCACCGAGACTGTGGAGAAGATGCAGGATGACATGATGTGATGCACTTTTCTGAGTGGCAGTTGTATCCCCTACATCCCTAGAGGTGGTAGTGTAGATGACAAGCTAGAGCTCCCCAAGGGTTAACTTCTGGGTCTCTCACTTATCAGTGTTTAATCTTGGGGTAAATTACTTAGGGGCTCTAGAAGTTTATCCTCATTTATAAATGGAAACAGTCATAGAACCTAATTCATGGGGTGATGCTGTTATAACTAAATTGTTCAACATCACTAGAAAGATTATAGTATCACCTTGTACAGTGAAAATGTATGATCAAACCAACAGAGAAAAATCAGAGTGTGTTCTGTTGCTAGTGAGGCGAGTTAGAGAGAAAACACTTGTGTTTCCTTGGCTGCCACCCTACAGCTTCACTGTTGACTTTCTAGACCTTGCCTGTCGTTCTCTACTTCTCGAGAGTCTTTGCCTCTACAAAGCCATTGGTGTGTGCATTCATCAAACACTGCTTAAAAGCTTGCTGACCTCAGAAGGCACAGAAGGACTGTGTTCAGATAAGAGGGTACTTTTCAGCTCTGGGTAGATTCTTTCCTTCCTTCCTTCCTTCCTTCCTCCCTTCCTTCCTTCTTTCCTTTCTTCCTTCTTTGCTTCTTCTCTCCCTCCCTTCCTCCCTTCCTTTTTTTTTTGGATCAGTAATTTCTGTGTCTCTCTGCTGCTTACTCATAACAAGGAATATAATCCTTAGATTGAACTGCATCATGTAAAATTCAAACCTTTTGCTATTTTAAACAAAACTGTCTATCTGGGCACAAATGGCCTTTTTCATCTGATGTTTCTGATACTGATTAGTGAGGACATCAATGTGTGATTTCTGTACATAATCTAACTCATTTAGTAGGAGCTTTCTGGAAATAAAACGTGTCTCTAATGATGGGGATTTCAGACACTTAGGTAAACTATTTTAAGAATTTTTATTTTAATGGAGACTTTTATTACATCTCAAATAATACAGAACTGAAAAACATAAGAATGAGCAGGCAAGATTGTAATAGGTATGAAGGCATAGCAAGGCTGACCTTTAATATATTACTTTTGAGAAGAGAGATTAGAGATTTAAGATGAGAGGGATTAATTTCCTACATTCCTTTCTCTCTGTAAACTGTTAGGAACAAAGAACAGATATTATAGTATCAGTGCTTATAAAAACAAAGGAAGTTGACAGAATTTGGTCATTTAACACTAGAAAGACATGGTGGTGTCTTGCTTCAAAATGTCAGATGGTAGAACTTTTTTTGTTATTTGTTTTGGTTTGTTTGTTTTCTTTCAAGACATGAATTCTCTGTGGAACTCGGGATGTACTGGAACTCACTCTGTAGACCAGGCTGGCCTGGAACTCAGTGATCTGCCTGCTCCTGCCTCCTGAATGCTGTGATTAAAAGCATGCACCACCATGCCCAGCTTGACAAGAAATTCTTTTTTTATTAAGTCTTTGATAATTTCCTGTAATTGATCATATTCATATTCAAAGTTTGACTGAATTTAATTTCATTAATATTCTCTCCTCTTCTATCTCTCTTGGTGGCAAAACCTTGGTATATAGCTCGGGTTGGCCTTGAATTTGATGATCTTTCTGCTTTAGCAGTCTGAGGGCTCAGATTGTAGGTGTGTGTCATCATACTGTGTTCATTGCTATTTTTTTTTAATATTTAAATTCTTATTCCTCTTGGAACTGTGGTTAAGTTGGTATGACATTTCATCCTGTGAGTTTTGTGTGAGGCTCTGAAGGAAGAGGAACCAAATTGTATCTTAATGTAAGAATATTTCCAAACAACTTTTAGAAGTCAAGATGGTATGGAACACTCGGCAGACTAAGAGGATACTGAGTGTTTCTTCAGAGTCCGGCTTCGGGAAAATTAATCGATTGGTGTCCTAAGCTATTCTTAAGCTGTGATTTTAGAGAAGGAACTTAGATACAATGCTGATGTCATCCTGCAGGACTTCATCCATTTGTCCTTGCAGACTGTCTTCCATCCTTCTCCTCCTGCTGATAAAGGGCACAGCATGCATCAGAGGTTAACCTCCCACGCCAGACCACTCTCCCCTTGGTTTGTAGACAGTGGTGGTTGTAAGAAAGAAACAGGAGAAAGGGAGGGAGGAGGAAAAGGTTAGGTTGTTTATTTTTAAGATTTCAGCTCTGTGGTGTTACCATGGGCTTGCTCTATCTTACACAAAACTCACTGTGCAGTGCTCAGCATATAGCTGTGTCTCATCCGACTAACAACCATTCCCACTGTTGATCTGTTCTAGAATTCTCCTTGAGTTATCTTTTGCTTCCCTAATCTTATCCATATGTTATAAATTAATTTTTCATGAAAGCTCTAACATCCCAATTTTAATGTTTAAATATATTTTATCTTGATTCATACAAGATGAAAACAATACCAGACAAATAAAATAAATGGAATCTTGGTAAGCAAGTACAATATATTTAAAAAGTAAATATAGAGAAACATACTCTGGTAACGAGACTCAGATGGGTATATGATTAAAGGCAAAAGCACTAGCAAGCAAAGATAGACTTGGTAGTAATGACGCATCCCCACCTCCATCCATGAAGAATTTGTGGAAACCTGAATTAGAGAAATGTCAGTATCAGAATTTTAGATTTGATAAATGACCTTCTAAGATTAAGCCTCCTTTAGAACTTCAAGGGGAAGTTTTAGTTCAGTGCAGTGTTCAGAAGAACAGCAAATTACCAGGCAGCAATTTTCCAGGAGCATATTCGACATCCTAATGAAAGCGAGGGGAACTCAGAAGGTATCCATCAGAATGCGAGCACTCAGTGACAAAAGCCGAAGAAAAGCAACTTCAGCACTGACAAGACTTAAATTATTCAGAAACTGCCCATTACCAAACCTGGTGGGAAATCCTGCACTATTTTAAAAGCATCACCCTGGATTTCTAAGAAAAGAAGTTGACCATAAATCTTGCATGATAGAGTGGAGATGCTAATAAAAGTGAATGAAGGGAAAAAACAAAACAAAACAAAACCAAAATAATAAAACAAAACCAACAAAAATTAAAGTATTTCCAAAGGCAAAGAAATAGTAAAGGGTGTTAAAGAAATGAATAAGTATTCAAAGTCAGTGTGAAGTAAAAAGCCAAAAGTAATTTGAAGCTACAGGAAATAGTTTCTAAGTCATTAATTAAAATGATATGTTTTTGGAATCATTAAAAGAAAATCAGGCAGTGAACAATGTTGGGTCACTGAAGGTGTGCTCAGTATCAAGAGAAAGCCAGCTACAAACATTGTATTAGACATGGAAGAGCCTAAAAACCATAAAATGGGAAAGTAGATCACATTAATTGCTTGCACAAAACAGTAAAAATAAATCTTTCCCCATAATCAATTTTTAAAGTGCACCAAGTTTGATGCTAGTGCCCTAAGTCTGTAATTTATTATTCTACTGATCAATGTGCTGGTCCATGTGATTTCTATAATAAGCACTTAAGAGAACGACAGCTCAGACCAGCAGTTCTTAGCTAAGCAAGTGACTGGCAACAGAAATAAATTCTGAGGCCTCTAAAGAACGATTTGTTGGTGAAAAGGTGATATATACATATTACTTTCTGTAAAGTAAAATCTGGTCTCTTTTGTATATTGGAGGTGTTTAAAATTAAATATAATCATAGATTTAAAAAAAGCCAGAACCCAGAACTTTGACAACAACTATTATTAAACCATTCTGGGCCCCTTGGTTTTCCAAGGGAAGGAATTACTGCTGCCATTTCCTGGAGGAAGCTAGAGGGGCTCTCTATCCACTCTCTTAATCTGCTGTAGTCTGCTATCAGTTTGGAAGTAGAAACCGGACACTTGCCCACATCTGCCTCATTCTTAGTACTCAGATTATTGCCCTAATTTACTTAGATTTTTTTTTTTTTAAATTGCAAACACTTCTTAGGGGTTTTAGAGGGCTTTAAACATTCCATCACATTTCAATGAACATAGTGTTTTGAAAGATAAAGGACTTCAATTAAAAATAATGGAAAATAATTGCTATAAACAAGTTTTTCTCCCATTAGAAATTTACAATATTTTCCACGTAGAATTCTATAGTGCCTTTCATATCTTAAGTTCTTGGTATTCCACAGAGCATAATGTCAGAATTGTGAATATGGCACAATTAAGATTCCTATGATTATTACAGTTATATGGTGGAGTTAACTTTAAACAAAAGATTATCAGCTGGGTGTGGTGGTTCTCACCTATAAAGTAAATATTTCCAATGCTGAGGTAGAAAGATATGGGGTTTAAGGCCATTGTGGATTCTGTAGAGTAATCCTTTCTGAAAACAAACAATAGGCAAACGGACAATAGCAATGCTAATGAAAGAACACTAGAGGGCCATTATTTAAAAGTTTTTAGCCTAATTGAAACTTTTCAAAGCTGAGATTTCTCAATGGCTGGTTAGAGGATAGGAAATAAAATGTTTGCTTGCTAGTTTGGGAGAAATCAGACATCTATGTGAGAACTCGTGAATAAAAATGGATGATATGGTCCTTGTGAACAGTGAGAGAGACCCTGGAGATTCCAATCTGCAATCACAGGAGGTGATCTCTACAGTCAACCAGTACAGTTTTAAGAAAGTGCATGCGAGCCCAGATGAGAACTGCAGCTTTACACATGGGTGTTTACCTTGTAGAACCCCAAACAGGGGACCAAGAACAGTATTTCTAAACTTCAGACTACCAAATCTCTGAGCAATAAAATGGCAATAAAAATTAATACCCATTAAAACTTTTCCAGAAATTATTTTTTCTGACAGTCTACAAAGTTCAAGTGAGGAGGTGGGGAGATAACTCAGGACCTAAAGCACTTGCGCAAAAATGAGAAGACTAGTTCATAACCCCAGAGCCCATGTAAAGGTTAGGTAGGCGTGTTTGCCCACTTGTAATTCCAGCCTTGGTAAGCAAAGACAAGAATATCCAGAGCAAGTTGGCTGGTGAGACTTTGTGAAGTCTAGTTTTGACTGAGAGACCTTGACTTCAATAAGATGGTGGAGCAATCCAGCAAGATTCCTAACATTAACCTTGGATTTCCATGTGCAAGTCTCTCTTTTCTCTCTTTCTTGCTACATGCATTCATGCAAGCACATACACACACACACACACACACACAAACACACACTCAAGTAAACATGGATACACACCTACACATAAAAAACAGAAAAAATGCTTTAAAGTTCAGACTCCTGAAAAGTAAGATTATATTTTGCTTGCACATAAAATTTGATCTGTGGGGAATACACTATGGGGAGATTGAGTTACAATGATTGATAGAAGCAGCTTCAGTGTGGGCAGAAGACACTTCAGGAAACATTAATCCAGGTGATATTTGCAAAATGATGGATGAGACTTATTCAGCAGTTATGATTCATTAAAAAGCTACATGGGACATTTTCATTGTTCCCTTTAGACACTGACTTAGCATAGTACTGTTCAGAAGACCAAAAGGAAGCAGATATTCTGAGCGCCTCTGGGAAGATGTTGGAAACCAGCTACAAGCAAAAGATCTTGGGGAAAAAGATAATTTCATCCAATAACATGAAGAGCTCTAACGACTACCAAGAAATACCTGAGTAAGAGACAAGGTCACCAAGTGAGAAACTAACACGAATATCAGGATATTATTTTTAAAAGTGCATTTTCACATCCATCCTACATATAAGAAAATGAATAGAGGTTATAAAAATTAAAATTGGAATGACCACAGAGTAGACACATTTCCTTTCTGGAATATCTTTACCTATCTAAAAGTTAGAACAGTATTGCAATATTTCTGATCTCTCTGCACCCTGTCCTTCTCCATGCCATCGGAATAATGTGAGCACTATCTGCTTGCTAAAACCAGGGCAATGTGTCAGTGTTTCTGACTCTAATTTTCCTTATCACCAAGGCGGAATTTGACTAAGCGGAGAGCCCGGCCTTTCTTCTATGTACATCTCTAACTAAAATTGTCTTCTGAGTTTTGGGCTGAAGCATCTAAACCCTTCCAAGAATACAAGCCATAATTCTATCCCCTTGAGTAATAAAGGTGAAAATTTACTCTAGACAATTTGACTTACTTCTAATTTCATTTTTATTTATTTGTGTGTGTGTGTGTGTGTGTGTGTGTGTGTGTGCTCGTGCATGTGTCATGTCATGTATGTGGAAGCTTCAGGACAACTTATAGTTTTCTCTTTCCACTATGTGGGGATGGGAGCTGGAACTCAGGTCATCAGGCTTGTTTTCAAGTGCATTTATGTACTGAGTCATCTTGCTGGCATACTTACACTGTATTTGTGATGCTCAAGGAATATTGCTCACTTCTACCTTGGGGATCATAGCTTCAAGTAACAAGCTTTTTAATGTCTGATTTATCTATATATGTGTATATTTATCAAATTCATTACCTCAGAAAAAATCCAAAGTGTCGAGATTTGAATGAGATGTCCTCTGTAAGATTCAGGCATTTGACTTCTTGGTTCCCAGTCGTTGGCACTGTTTGAGAAAGTTTAGGAGATGAAGCCTTATGGGAGGAATGCATCACAGAAGTGAGGCTTTGAGGTTTCAAAAGCTTCATGACATTCCTAGTTAGTTCTCTCTCTGTCCTGGTTGTGGTTTGAGATGTGAGCTGTCAGTTTCCAGCCCCCAGCCACCATGTCGGCCAACTGCTATCCCTGCCACCATGGGCCCTAATGCTCTAAGTCCAAAATGCACTTTTATCTATAAGTTGTCTTGGTCATGATGTGTAATCATAGGAATAGAAAAATAACTAATACATAAAAATATATGCATATGTATATGATTTTCTGCAAGTCTTGTGCCATTTTTGATAGGAAGTGATTGAAATGAAAGCTGATGTGGAATCATGTAGGCAAGTGAGGAAGAATGAAGATTTCAAAAAAAGGATGAAACAAAATTTCAGCGTTAAGTAGATGCAAGAAAATGTTTTCAGACCATCACTTTCTATTTCCTACCAAGCTCTAGTACGGAGAAGCGAGGTATGGAATTCTTGATTACAGCACAGCACACTGGGGACGAAATGCTTACTGTTGCTGATAAAACAAATTACCGCAATTTACTGTTTTCAAGAACTATAAATTTAATAACTTGCAGCTCTGGGGGGTCAGAAATCTCGAGTAATATGCAGGTTGCCTTCCCACGGGAGACTAGGGGTGAATTCATCTTCAGGACTTTCCTACTTTCACAGACACTGGCTCCTAGCCATAACCTAATGTTTGTGTGTCATGATTATTTCAGTTTCAATCAGCTTCTTAGCAAATGCAATGTGATGTTCTCGACCCAAATTCTGTCTATAGATAAATATGGATATTTTCACTAAAGTACTTTGTGTTTTATTAAAACTATGTATGACATCATGAAATAATGAATTGTTGAGGAGGTTTGGTCTTGCTAATACTATGCAATTTTTACTTTTTGTTTATTTTTTTGCAGTTCACTGGGTTCTCTAAAGTTATTTTCATCAGTGTCTACCCACTAGCATGAAGATTAGCAATCTCTCTGGCAGTTTCATATTTGTAAAAATAATTTAGAGTCAAGAGAGTATTTACCAAATGATAACAGATACAAGTATTCTGATGTATTTGAGTAAAAAAGTTCTTTATATTTTAAGCAGATTATTTTCCCTAACTATGGGATTCTGGTCATAATTTATACAATAAGAGTTATTATTGCAGCTTTATATGGGAAACTAAATTATTTATAAAAATATTGCACACTATCTTAAGTTATGTCTTTAACAACATGCAAACCACAGACACACATATACTTCCACGCATATGCAGAAAACTAAATAGAACCTTATTTTCACATGTATTATATTATAACTTATTAAACTATGGTGCATCAATTGGAAACCAATGGGATATAATTATATGTTTTAAAATAAACCATGTCCATATAGAATAGCAAAAGGTTCAAAGTTTGCTTTGAAACTTAAGCATTTGTGATTATTTTTATTAAAGAGAAGTACATATAATTCACATATGCATTAATTATTTATATAAATACTAGAATCTCGATCGATATGCACTTGGTATCAGATTATAATTGAAACTATCACTTGTGAAATATTTATTTGCTCACTAGTTCTCTTCCAAAGGCTTAGTATAAACCATCTTATATGATTCTAAGTCAAGATTGTATGCTATTATCCTCATTCTATAGATAAGTCCATAAGGGAAAGAATATTCAGAGGATTCTTTGCTCTATTCACAGACTAAAGAAATAAAGAAACCTTAATAAGTTGTGTGTATTACTTTTGTAATTATAGAAAAATCTGGGGGAAAATGATCTTTGCCAAAAAAACAAAACAAAAACCAATTGTAAGCACCTGGCTGTAATTTACTGGAGATAATAATTTAAAATGTAAGAGAACTGGTGTTCAAAATCAATTACTTTCAGTCAGGAATTGTGGCACATCTTTATAATTCTAAAACTCTGGAGGCTGGGGATGAACATCTGAGTCTGAAACCGAGCTGAGTTGTGTAGGGACACGTTGACTAAACAAATAAGCAAGCAAGCAAGCAAGCAATAAGCAAAAACCCCTCTAAATAGTTTATTTAATAAATTGTTACGATTAGGTCCTAACTCTGCACACAAACAATCAAGTAAAACAAGAATTTAGTCTTTATATATATAGTTAATGCTTTCCCAAGAGCTGTTTTTCAGATGAAACTGTAGGACATATGAAAAATATTTTAAAATTAATGTAGAACTTAAAAAACTCACTGTATCAATATGCTAAAACCACAGAAGGATTTAACCTAAAAGTCAAGGTGGTTTCGGTCACAATGGTTGCATTCTCAGGGAGAAGAAACACAGGACAGTTGCATTTGGACAAGTTAGGCTGCAGATTAAATAGTACTGTCAACATCGATTGCAGGGCAGCAGTCCACCAAAACGCTTAGTGATCCCAAACAATATACTATTATAGTTCTGTGGTGTAAGTCTGAGTGTGGGGTGTATGGGCTCCATCTAGTATCCTGCAGCCCAGAACATCTGAGGGCAGGACAGGGTTGGCTTCCCACGGATACCCATTCTTGTTGCTGGCAGCTATAGCTAGTTGAGGGTGGGGAAGCCGGCCCCCGCCCTTCACTGCTCTCCTTCTGTGTACCTTCTTAGGATTTGGGACTCTCAGAAAATGATGCCTACATTTCCAGAAGAGACATCCAAACTGAATGTTCTGTTGACACTCCTGCAGGAGCCAGAAGGCAGAATCAACTGGACAAACTAGTGAGACAATACCTGGGCAAGCATTGGCCCTTTCATGTATTTTCCAATCAAAGGAGCTACAGGCTCCCCCCTCCCCCCATTGAAGGATGTAGAGAAGCAGACAGACTACCCTTCTTGACGGATCAGTGGCATGAGACGGGAGGTGGAGAGTGCTGTGCCAAAGTTACCCTTGGAAAATGCAAACCTGTTCTAGTCTGTTAAAACGGACTTTCGCCAAGTCTATGCATAAATACATATTTTATATAAAACATCCTATGGAACTGACAGATATGTGAATTTGGTTACCTCAGATAATCTCACATACATAATATTGATCATAATTCATAAAGAGGACTACGACTCTATTTCTGGCAGCCTCTGTTTCTGTCAAAGCTCCTTTGATTGTTGGTGATCTTGGGTTCAGGTGTGCAGATTGGGGTAAAGTGTTGGAAGACAGAGTGACTAAGGAGAAAACCACAATTTAAATACGTAGAAAAATGTGCCAATAATTACCACGAACTTTTGGTGTCAGTTACTTTTCTGATGCTGTTTTAAGATAGCATGACCAAAAACCACTCAGAGAAGAGAGTTTATTTTGAATTATGGTTCCAGGGGTGGGGATGTTCATCTTGGAGAGGAAAAGGCAGGGCGGCAAGCAGCAGACAAGGCAACAGGAACTGGAAGCTGAGAGCTCACACCTTCAAACACAAGCAGAAAGCAGAGAAAGCAAAGCAGAAAAGTGAATCTTAAAGCTCTCAGAGCCTACCTCCCGTGGCATATTTTCTCGAACAAGGTGGCATTGAAACAGCTCTCCCAGCTGGGGACCAAACATTCAAATACTGGAGCCTATGGGGGCATTTTCATTCTGACAGCAGCATAGGTCCTTAGCATGGAAGCTTATAATCTGGTTGATATTTTTCAGTATAAACGATAACAATGGCTACATTTCTTAATACAGAAAATCACTTGGTGTTCATATCTCCCAGACTATACAATTGCCTGGTTAGCTATTGTTGAAGTTTGCCTTAATATGTCTTCCCTTTGGCAGGCTGTGTCATGGAGAAAACAAACATCCACATCTCTGCGGTCTATTTTCAAAGTGGCTGTTTCTTTTAGTGCTTTTATTAGGTCTAGGCTCTGGCAGCAATGGATTATCTATGGTTTGATCACCGATCTTTCTTCCAGGGTCAGGATAAGACTGCTGCTATTCTTTGTGACATACCAATCAGTGGGAAAATGCAATGAAAATCAGATAGTGGCTTCTGAATTTTTGTTGCAATATGACAATGTCACATACGTTCTCTATTCATGAGCTTATAACACGTTGTGAACTAAACTCGATGTGAGCATGGTCAAGTATGTACTTCTACAAGATTATTGAATGCATAATAACAATAAAGTCGTTTTTGGTAAGAATCATAATGCTCCTTACTGGACTAAAATTTCCTGAAGGCAAAAAATCTTATCTGGAATATTTAAAATATTCATTTCTCTATATCCAGTGCATATTTCATGCACTGTAGGAAGCACTCGTCAAATATTAATGGCTCGATTCATTAGATAGGTAAAGATTAACATGTAGCAAACCCTTGTTCTGTGACCTTTATCTCCCCAGGCTCCAAATCGAAGCAGCATTGATTAAAATTTAAATTTCTGCTGTTAATCGAGATGTGTTCAAACATCCTCAGACCATCAATAAGGTGCCCTTTATAGAACTGCAGTCATAACAGAGGGCAAGGTAACGCAGGCAATTAGGTCAAGTTAAAAGGGTTCAGTTATTCATTTAGCAAACAGGTACTAAAATGTCCTATCAGAGCCTTGTATGTACAGGGTGCTGAGGACAATATTTAAGAAATGAGTAGGACAGAGGTTTAGGCCTTGCCTCCAATGAAGTGTAGCGGCAACTATCAGGCCAAAAATAAATTTCATGATGACAATTTTAGTGAGTTAATTTGTTGTTTTTATTTTAAAGATCTTAAACTGCAGTTTGGGAAGTGTCTGGATAGGCACATGCAACTTCATTAAACTACAGTCTTTGAAAATCTATTTAAACTAAGGAATACAGCCAGTGTTTCCAAAATGTCCTTAAAAGCAGGAAGTATCATCACCGCACACAGACTTATAAAAGGAATCTCTTAAATCAGGGGCAAAATTATATTTATGGGCCATGGAAAGTAGCTATTTAAAAGTGTGTTCAGCGTATGCAGAGGAGCTAGCATTTGACCTCCAGACTATATCATCCTGTGCAGAGGACTTTAAATGCTAAATTATTTTGACACAACACTTGCTCAGTCCAAGTGAATACCATGCAGTTCTTTAATTGGCCCTCCTTCTACAGTGAGAGCTCATTCAAGAACTTTCTGTTTCCTTTCCCTAATACAGAAAAAGTTAGCTTTGTACCTACTCGTATAAGAACTCTATTGAGGGGTGCTATGGCATTAATGGAGACAGAAGAAAAATTCCTAAGCACAGCTTTTTCTATTAGCTGAAATGAAGCGCAGTCTAAATAAATATATTTCAAAAGCTTTTTCCAGTTAATGACCTACAAAGTTGAGAATTCAAGTTGTTTAATTAGTTATTAAGAATCACCAAAGACACAGGTCACTGTTGCCAGGGAAGCAGTCAGAAACTTAAAACAAGTTAGACATCACTTAAAAGAAAAATGGAAAAAAGAAAATGTGGTATATTTATACAATGGAGTATTACTCAGATGCTTAAAAAATGACATCATGACATTTGTAGGCAACTGGGTGAAACTAGAAAAAAAAATCATTCTAAATGTGGTATTCCAGACTCAGAAAGACCATTATGGTATGGATTTGCTTATATGTGGATATTAACTATAGAACCACAGAGGGTAGGCATAGTATAAAGAACTAGAGGGAACAGATCTAGTTAGGAAAGGGGAATAGAATAGATAATTATGGATAGATGGGTGGGAAGTACTGGAACTGAGAATCAAGTCATGGTGGGGAGCTTTATGGGAAAGGATACAAGGAAGGGCAGTTAACATTAAGTGATTTTTAAGGGGTTCTGCAGAAACCTAATATAGTAGAAACTTTCTAATATATACATGTAAAGGTGATATAAATGCAGTTGCCAAATAATGAGGGAGACACAGTCCAAACTGGTCATTTTTTGTCATCAAACAAAGCTTTTGGTACCAGATTTGGGTTACATCTAATTGAATTGTTGTCCAGTGGGGTCCCATGGGAATCCTCAAACAACCCACAATGTTGCCGAGACTATAAGCAGTTCTCTACAAACTGACATCAAGGTTCCATTGCTGAAGATAACACCTAAACAACTCATTGAACATGGTCCACTCCATGAAATGAAACCCATACAAGGCACTGCTTGGGTGACGAAGATCAGAGACTAGATAGCCTAGGGACCCTGGGTAAATACTATTGGTCTTAAAAAAAAGTAGTAATAAAAGGACTTCTGATGACACTCTGTTATACTCATAGATCAGTGCCTTGTTCAGTCATCATCCAAGAAGCTTCTTCCTGCAGTAGATGGTAACAAATATAGAGATCCATAGTCAGACACCATGCACAGAGTGTGATACATTGAACCATTCAACCCTAAATGAGATGTCTCCATTAAATTCTTCCCCTCAGAGCTCAGGGACAGCATGTAAGAGTCAGAGAGGATGGAGGACACCAAGAAAACAAGGCCCTCAATATCAACATGATCAAAACTCATAGGAACTCACAGAGACTAAAGCAGTATGCACAGGAACTGCATAGATATACACCAGGTCCTTTGTGTATATATTATGGCTTCCAGTTTAGTGTTTTTATAAGATTCCTGAGTGTACAAATGAGTGTATCTCTCTGATTCTTGTGCCTTCTCTTGGGATCTTCCTCCTCCTCCTCCTCTTCTTCTTCATCTGATTTTATTTTATTTTATTAATTATTAACAAAATTAATGAACAAATCAATAAATGAAAGAACAACTAGCCACTAGCATAAAAGTTAACAAGTGAAGGGTTGTTTATACTTTCTGGGAGAGGGAAAATCAGTTTTTCAAATGTAGTAACATTGGGTATATCAACCACTCCAGAACAGGCCTCATGTATGTTTAGGAGTAATTGACTAACCCCAGATTGTTTTATGAGTGCTTTTATTTGGTTACAGTTGGTAGGCTTTGATCATTTTGTTTTGTTTTCTGATGATCTGTTGTTTTGTTTTCTTGGTTTTGCAGGGTTTTGTTGTTGTATTGTTTTGTTGTGTGTTTTTATGAGAAATAGCTGGGAGGATAAGAAGGGGGAGAGGATCTGGAAGGACTTGGGGGAGGGAGAGAACATGATAAAAATATATTTAAATTTACACATTGTTTTAAATGATAAAAATATAATAAAAATTCAAATATTTTAAGAAGAGAAAACAGAATCAGAAAAGGAAGGTAGATGCTTCTCTCATTAGTTCTGGATTATAAAAATCATTCTTTTTAACACTTGTCCTTCTTAAAGCTGTCTTATTGCTTTAGTTGTGGAATCAGTTTCTACAATAAATGAGATATTTGATTCTTATAAATTACACTCTTAATAAATATTGCCTCTGAGGTTATTTTTACACATATTGCTATACACAGAACTTCTGGAAGCTCATAAATAGATTTTGAGTGTATGCTTGCTCCTCTTTTCCTGTAGAATAATTTTTCAAACAAAAATAAAGAAAATTGAAAATTAAGTTGTCCTTCCTCATGTCATGGGTGACTGAGGCCTGCCCTGAGTGGAGTACACAGTATCAGTGCGTGCAAAAGCCAGCAGGGCTCCTGTGCCATAGCACAGTTGGGCCTTTTTGCACCCCCAACATCACGAGTCTTTGCTGCTTTGGTTCATCCACAGGAAGAGCCGGGGGAACCAGAATGGCGAGTGGGAATTGGAATGCACATCTGCCTTTTCTTGCAAGAATTTCACAAGTCTGAATGAATAAATAGATGTGGAACAGGAAGCAAAAGCCTGAAAATCTTTGGGCATTAAAGAGTGTGGTGCTCACCGAAGCACAGCATTTTAGAACCAATCAAATTTATAACGCCTGGTCAACAAAACCAGAATCCAGAGACAGAAATAACAAACTTTTTAAAAAAGGCATTCTCAGAAAAAGTCTTGACTAAAAAGCTCTATCCACGTGTCCACAGGATGGTATCGAGAAACACCGTGGGAGTGAGCTGCCACCAGTGACAGTGGACTAGTGATGAAGGTATAAAAATTATGATAGGAAGCTTATAAAATGATTCAGCTACCCACTCCTGATATCACATTCAAAGTTATTTCATTTTAGAAAGTTAGAAGTGATGAAAGCTAACTCCTGTCTTTTTTATTCTTTCTAACTATGCCATCAAAATGTACGAAACTGTTGTACAGTATTCTTTCAAATGTCCTGCTGGTCCTTGGGAAACCTTAGTATTGAAAGTGGTCACTTTAATATTTTTAAAATGAAAGTCCAAGGCTGGCAAGATGGCTTCTGGGTAAATGTGCTTCCTATCATGCCTATTGCCTGGAATTTGATTCTCAGCGCCCACATTTGGAAGGAGAGATTTTTGTCAAGACCAAATTTTACAAAGTTGTCACCTGACCTCTATACATGAGTTGTGGCATGTAACTTTTCCCTTCACATAGTTGCACATAAAACAAATATAAAATGTGGGGGGAAAACGAGGCTACGGTGTGGTGTAGAATGTGACAGGTGGAGCTAAAAACAGTTGCACACAAGATTGTGTGCATGCAGACTGTGCTCTGAACTGTGCTGTGCAATTCTGAACATTCGGCAGGTAGGGGAGCAGGTGAGCTTGAATTATGTTTGTGAGAAATGACATTTAATACATGGAGTACTGAGTTTTGTGACCATTTTACTCTATTAATTAACAAAACAGGTTAGAAGATGTTCTCTTTTATAGAATCCAGTGTCGACCTAATGATTTCAAAAATATTTCTTTTCTGACAGAGAGACTTGACCAATAGATGTATCCGTAATAAAGCTGTCTTTCTTTGTGGGTAAGCTGTCGAAAAGAGTGAGGGTGCCAACTGTAAGAATAATTCTTGCATGGCAGCTAGCCAGTGGAACATGTTCCTAGAATTCGGTGAGGTATGCCTCAAATTGCACAGCTACAAAATTTATGAATCAGAGAAGCAAGATTTTTTTTCTATATTTGAAAGTTCATTTTTTTCCAAACTATTTCTCTGCTCTTTCTGTGTGTGTGTGTGTGTGTGTGTGTGTAACATGATACTTTGGTCTCAGGCAGGTCTTTACATCTAAAAACACCATATATTTCCATAAACACGTGATTTCTAAACATGGACCAGAGCCAAAGCAGTGGCCTTAGGGAAAGTTAAAGGGACAGGCTTTGATTTGATGACAAAGAGCTTGTTTTGCTAGACTGGGGCTGCTGGGCAAGTTATGTAGGCAGGAATCGGAACCCAATAAGGGACAGAGTAATCAAGGATGTGTCAGCCTCAATATTAGTCTTCTATGTATAAGGGGATGCCTGAATTATTCAAAGTAAAAGGCGTTGGTGTCTTTGGGTGTGAGGTTGGTCAAGAATGACAGAGAGTTGAATTTAAGAACTATATAGTGTTACCAGGTAAAACTGATGTTATTTTATGACTTGTATGTTCAAAGTAGAGGAATTTATCTCTATCAAGTTCTTGTGACTTAAAATCATTGGAGAGTCACAGAAGTTAACAGGACAATAGTCTGTGACTCTAGGCTTATTCCATCAGTCACTCTTGAGATAACTAAGTATGAGGGCCCTTTCACATGGATATTTGTGTCTGTTAAGTGTCTCATGATAAAATGGAATGACTCCTTCTCAGAACTGCAGTGGTCAGTGAGATATAGATAAAAGACACATAAAAGGAATAATTTATTATTAGTATTTTACAATTTTGAAATGTCTACACTAATTGCAAAATATCATGACACCATAGATTTTTTTTTCTTTTTAAAAGACAAATTTGAAGCAAGCTTTAATTAAATACTGGCCAGGTGGATTTATCTCTGGTCAAGTTCATGCCCAGGTTCCTGGGAAATGGCCCAGAAGCAAGTATGGCAAAGGCTGAAGAAGGAAAACCTACAATTTATCCCATCAGGTCCAATCATGGGCAAACATACACCCTGATTATTTCCTGTCTATGTACCTCCCGCCCACATGCAATCAAGCACATCCAGCGCAGATGGGTCAAGCAAACTTGTTTAGAGGAGTGTGGCTTCTTATCTCCCACAAACAACAACCTCCTCCAGCATTTCAGGAACTATATGTCCTTGGGCGAGCAGCTTGAAGATCAGAGGCATTTTTGTTTCATGGATCTCTTAGGCATAGTAACTAAAACTTCAAATGTAACTTTGGCTCTCTCATTTGCTCTTAAGTTGTATCCTGAGTCAAATTCTTGACTCTGTGATGGGGATCTGTTTGTTTGTTTGTTTATTCTCATTTTAATTGTTTAGACAGAATTGCGCTATATATTTTTTTCTCACTCCCTTTCCCTCCTTTCCTCCTCCCTCCCACTGTCCATCCTGCCCTTCATACTCCCTATTTACTCAGGAGACCTTGTCCTTTTCTCCCTTCCTAGGTGGGTTCAGGTTCTCTGGGGTTTTGATATGTAGACGGGTTATCCTTTACTTTATATCTATTATCTACTTTTGAGTGAGTATATATTATATTTGCCTTTCTGGGTTTGGGTTATCTCATTCAGGATGGCTTTTTCGAGTTCTGTCAATTTGCCTGCAAATTTTAAGATATTGCTTTTTTTTTTAACCACTGATAATGTTACATTGTGTAAATATACCACATTTTTCTTAACCATTTTTCAGGTCAGGGGCACCAATACCACAGCTTTTTAAGCAAGATATTTTCTCAGTTTTATAATATGTTATTTATAAACAGGACCATCAATTTTCATTTAACTGATAACGAGTATCCATGGTGAGAAGTGTGCATACTTCTGTTATCCTGTAAAATTTTTCTTTATTAATTTAGTTTGTTGTGACTATTGTTTTGCTATGAGACGATGGTATTTCCTGTTACAGTTGGTGAGGAAAATCAACTATTCATTTGCTATGAACCAGATTCTTTCCCTCGGCTTTTGAATAAAAACAACTTTACCTAATTTGATGTTTTATTATATTATACAATTGATACCTAATATTCATAAGTTTGTTAAAATACTATAGCTAGCATATGATTCCAAAGTTATATGGCTGGGGTGGCCTTTTGCATTAAGGAAGCAGGTAGTGGACTTGATGGTGCAGTAGGCAGTCCATTAGGGAGTTGTTTACGCCACTGGAGGTTGGGTAGTACACAGACTGTAAATAGTTCACAGTGACTTTGGAGTAAGTCTGCACTGTTTCAACAGACACCTAAGATAAGGGATTTGGTATTCTGGGTGTTGCCCACCCAGGGAAATGTTGCTAATCCTTACAGTTCAGAAATTGCTTCTGGGAAGTAGAGCTGTCTCTTCCAGTCTGAGCTTTTGAAAAGTTCAGAATTCTAATGGGGGAAGGAGAAAGCAGACTCTCCTCAAAAGAAGGTGATTGTATGATTGTAAGGCATCCCCTTACAATATGAGCTCGTGCACCCTCCTCATAGGTTTGTCTTGCCTGACTTGCCCTTCGGGGTCCCAGGTAAATGCTTGAGTTCTTCTAGAGTCCATCTTTTGAGTTATCTCTCTACATTTGTGCCACATGGTCCCAGGGGGCTATGGAAGAACAGAAGAAATCCTGCTCAAGTAGAAATCCTGCAGCGCTCCCAAGGTTTAAAGATGAGGGAATGGCTCTTGTCTTCATGGTATCATGGAGCTATTTCACAAGCACAAGGTCACTTCCAGCAGGTAACTATTTTTTTCCATTTTAATTTAAGTGACTGCCACCAAATGAAAGATGGCTTATTCACCGAGTTTAAATGTGCAAAGATCAGCATCTCCCTGCGGAGACCTTGAGTTCAAACAGCTTGGCTTAGTGACTGAAGATCTGTTCTCTTCATCTGAGCACTGAGTTAAGACTAACTCCCTGGGGATGGCTTGGTTTTCGGGTGGACAATGTGGACATTTAAACATGCACATAACCTTCTCAGTGGCCATATGGAGTGGTATAGAATAATGGGCAGTTATGCTTCTTTCAGATAGTGGAGAAAGACGGTGCAAGCCTATCAAGTCAAGACTACTGCTGCAAAGACTCCACATCTACTTGGGCTGTGCTGTGGATTATCAGAGTGTTTACCTACTGTGATTTTAGAAAGGGATACAAAGCAGGCAAACTATAACACAAAAGGAAAACAACCAACCAAATAAAACATCTTCAGTGTGTTGACTGTTAGATGGACGACTACAAAATCCTATAAAGGAAACTGCTTTAGATAGCAGGAAATGACTCAGTGGTGTGTGTTGTTATGGTTATAGACAGTATCTGAATTTAGTAATGTATCAACTTACATAGACCATTAATTCCCAGCTACTTTCCTCAGCATTCATTTCTACATATGTGTATAACAATAATCTATTACTCTTTTGCGATTATTTGAAAAACATGTTCTCCCATTTACACAGTTATTCATATCCAAAGCTTTAGAAAGTCATTATTGAATATAAAAATTTTGCTTAATATTCATTCTATAATGCAACAAATATGAAAGCCAAAATTACTTTCACTTCAAACTTGACATATCAAAATGCATCATATAAATTTATGAAATTTTCAAGGAAATAAAAAACCTTAAATTATGTTTCTTCTCTAATATCTTCCTACATACAACTTTATTTAAAGCGATTATTTTCATGAATAATTCATTTTAAAGTCACTGAATGCATTACCCTGTTTTTGTCTTTCCCTCTCTCTCTCCATTCCTCTGCTTGCTTTTAAAAAAAAAAAAAAACCTCTCTTTCCAGAATCCCTGGAAGCAGAGTTAGGGCTTGTTTTTTTCCTACCTGATTTACAGATATGGCTTAGAGAGCTTACATGACTTCATCAAGGTTAGGGAGACAGACAGAGGTTTTGCGAGTGCTGACTCAGTCTTTGAGAAGGGATGCCACATTGTCAGAGTTCTTCTCAATGAGGTTTCTTTGCTCTGCTTTCACGATAGAGGCTATGTATATCCGAAGTAATTGAGATCCGGAGAGGCGAAAAAGAAGTTTGCTAACCCCTAGAATTGCCTTTATAATTCACCTGTCCTGCTTTTCTTTCTGGAAAACCCAGAGAAAATCTTTGGTGATCAATGTAAAGAGACATTTACACAGGGTACTTTTCCTTGCAGCAGGGACTATTCAGTCTGTGACCTTGGCCACTTATTCTTTGTAACATTTAAAAGATAAGAAGGATTATTGGTTTAGGATTACGGAAATACAACATAATATTTTTGCATCTGTGAAATTACTACATGACTCCATTCTGAAGTTCATTCAAGGCTTGTTCTCTGCTCCGCTCACCTTCAGCACCTTCAGGTCAGAATAGCTGTACTCACAGCTGGATCATCTAAGGTATTCAAAATTATCTTAGTCAAAATTCCAATGGAAAAATTATGATAACTCTCTACAAAGTTTTGAAATTCCTAATTAAAGTATCATGTTGGTTGAGAGGTGATATTGGTGGCCATTGCTACTTTTGAAGGCTATATCAGCTTAGAGGTGAATTAGTGTTGGTGGGGTTCCTTAGCCTCCAAGTTATTTGGTTTTTGTGTTTACGTATTAGAACCATGCCTCACTGTTAATATTTAATACCCACAAACATGACCTTCAAAGTGAAGGACTGTGGGTGGGACTGGTACAATGACTGTCACCGATAAGTAAATATTATCCTTAGGATGAATAAAGATTTCCATTTTTCTTCCTTGTTCTGTCTTTCTCCTCCTTTTGGTACTTTCTATAAAATGTTAGACTATAGTGACATAGAAATTGTTTCTTTCCTGTTTATCTCTTGCCATGTTATATGTGCAAAATAAGTGAGTTTTTTGAAAAACTGAATTAACAGTAGAAAATATGACCTCTTGTATGTGTTAGACAATATAGACATTTAAACATACTTGAAATATTAAGTGTATAGCCCAAATATGGTGTGTATTTTCATGAAAATATTAAGAAAATTGTGACATGCTAAGCTATCTTAATATGAAGTATTAATGTATTAAAATTTTAATTGAATAATAAAATAAAATTGTGAGAAAAAGCATCATTTCTGTGTAAAATATTGATGTGCAAAATTGTTATGTCTAAAATATCATTTAATGCCCCATGAAATAATCACTTAGGGAATAGTGTTTGTGGCATCCTCACGTGAGAGCTAAGATGAACCACAATGACTGTGAACAGAGACAAGGACATTGTTAGGTTCAGAATCAGTATTTAGACACATGAGATCATTACAATGGGCAAGGAAACTATTCACGGATATCAACCTTGAGAGTTTCCTTAATTATTTAAGTTTGGGAGGATGGTGGCTAATAATACACTAGTATCTTGGTGTCTCTGTACCTGTAATTAGACATTAGCTTCTTTATTTGGAGATGTGTGACCTTGGGAAAATTACTGAGCTTTTTCATTCCTCTGTTTCTGCATCTATAAAACACAGGGTGAAAAGTGGTTTTGTGAAAATAAAAAAAAAATAGGCTATCAGATGCTTTGTTTATTACATATTTAATAAATATTCGTTTATTATTTATTCACTTAATATACTTATAAGTCACTTTCATCTGTCTGGGAACCATGCTCTTCTACATTAATCCTCATTGTTGGGGACCAAAAGTCTCAGAAAAATATCAGCCTATGAGTCTATGGACTTTTTGTCATTTGCTGCTCTGGTCTTTCCATTTTTGTCATATTTCACAGACTTTACAGGTAGTTTAGACAGAACAATTACTGGGTAATGACCCCTCTAAAATATGTTATAGGATAAAGCATGGTCATTTTTCCAAGTTCAATTTTATTATAGTATAACATAATTTTGGATTTTTCATATGTCTGCAAATGTTTTGTCAGCAACTTCAGCTCATTAATTTATGACAAGGTAAAAATAGGACTTAACTCACAGACTGAGTACTGTAAGGCTTTATCTCATGGTCCAAACAGTCTTCTATTGAATAGTTGTCTTAGAAATATGATTTTAGTATTCCTAGTGAACCTAAAAATACTAAAGACAAATATGAGAGATGGCCAACTTGACACTTTAGACAAACTTTATTTAACTAATATATACTAATCAAGTTACTAACAACGGCCATTTTAAATGTCTGGTGAAAATCAGGTATGTGCTGCTTGTATCTAAAATAACAAACAGAGAAGTTGCCATTAAAGGGCTTCCATTTAAAATCTAACATTTTGTTTCAGCAGAAATACATGGAACACAGACATATCTAAAGCAAAGGCAGGGCAGAACCCCATGTGGATGAAGGTGAAACCCTTGGTGGGACAGTAGGTCATAGCCATGGGTTGACAGAGGGAGGATTCATGAATTCAGACTGTTCAGTTGATGACATAAGGTCAATTTTTTTCACTAAAAATATTAAGACTACTGTGTCTGTCCATGCCATGAACTAAATGCTTATTAGGAAATGAAACTGAAAATTTAGTGATGTATGGATCTGTTGTAAGTTCCCTGTAAAGTCAATGTCGAAACACATAGCTATTCTTTAGGAGATAGAAGAAAATGGGTATAAAATCATCCCTTTATTTAGAAAAGATCATCCAAAAAATAACTATTTCTGATGTATCAGATATGATCTGTTAAGAAAAAATTAAATTTACAAAGGATTTTATAGAAAGAAAATGCTTACTTTACAATTTTTCTAGGTTTTTTTTTTCTGTCTTTCTTTTAGAAAAGTCTTTTTAAGCTGAGGATAAGTAAGGTTGCAGTCATCTGTGCAGAATGTATGAGCAAAAGCAATATGACTGTTGGATTGTTTATGCGCCACACCAGGCATAAGCTTACTTATAGTTGCTAAATAATAGGCCCAGAGCCATACACGTGATACCTACTCTCACGTTGTTGTTCAGAGATAGGCTATTGCTGTTACTCTTGCTTGTCTACCAAAACTTGATGATGGGACCCTATTGCTGAAGACAATACACACTTTGGCTATAAAATATGGAGAAAACAAGTTGTATAGGACATGTAGGGGTCACCAGAACCGTTGTAAACTCTTGTGTGATGGAGGAAGGTCATTGGCTAATAAAGGAACTGCCTTGGCCCATTTTATTGGTTGGAAGATAGGTGGGAGGAGTAGGCAGAACAGGACTCTGGGAGGAAGAGGAAGTGAGCTCAGACTCGACAGCTCTCCTCTTAGGAGCAGACACCTGAGAGAGACGCCATGCTCCTGGCTCCTGGGCAGACGCACAGCTATGAAGCTCCGACCCAGGATGGACATAGGCTAGAATCTTCCCGGTAAGCGTACCTAGGGGCGCAACACAGATGATTAGAAATGGGCTAAATTAATATGTGAGAATTAGCCTAGAAGAGAATGGGCCAAGCAGTGTTTAAATGAATACAGTTTGTGTGTTGTTATTTTGGGCATAAGCTAGCCGTGCCGGCGGCTGGGGTGCTGGGGATGCAGCCCCGCTGCCCCTATTACTACACTTGTGTACAGTGGTTCTGTTTGTTTCACTCTGGTTTGTGCTATGCACCTCACCCTTACCCCTGACCCATCTCCACTAGCCTAACTCTGCCTCTAATAATCTTTCTTTCTCCTCTCTGCCATGGTTCCTGCTTTGGAGGCAGCGGTTTTATGTTGATGTATCATCTGTGGCTGAGGAATCCACACACACTTATTCTTTGTGCTTTGAGTAGTTATGATGCTCTGCACTTAATGTGGTCCACTAAACAAAGAAGTTCTTTAATAAGGTCTGAGTGCTGCAGTTACATATGGTTCTAGACGTACAAACTTAAAGGGCAGTTTGATACTATGACCAGAATAATGGTAATAGGTTCATTCCTAAAGGCTGTGAGTTCTACAACCATGACTTCTTGGCCAAATTTGTAACAGAAATCATGGATGTCTTCCTGTGGGAAGGACCTTAAATCCAATCAGAAAGCTGTTGGCTACCCTATAACATTTGTGCCACCAATGTTATACCAATGGTATATTCTGCCATGCCAGTTGTTTCTGCAGTTCATAGGATTAAGAGCTTGGGAAGAATGTTGATGACATCCCTCCTAGCTCCAGAAGTCTTCATAGCACTTCTCAGTGTTAGGGGAACAAGCTGGTAGGGGTGACGCTCCACGGTAAAAGGACACCTGCTGCCAAGCTGAAAGACCCGAGTTCAATCCCTGGGAAGTACATGGTGGAAGGAGAGACCTGATTCACAATAGCTGACCTCTGACTTCCACTTGCACATTGTGTCACATGTATACACACATGCACACACACAAAACATAAATAAAATGTAATACAATTAAAAAATGGAAGTAAAAGTAGGAATAAAAAAGATTTAAATAAACACTTTATATAATATTTAGAAAATATAATTAAATTGGCTTAGGTAGTATAAAAATTTATCTTGGTATAAAATATAAATTATTTTTAAGTTTCTATAGTGAATACTATTTAATTAAATCCACTAGGTAGGCTAAGCATGTCTGTTACCTCTAATTGTTATTTATGTTGTACAAATTTAAATTAAAGCTCGATTATTATTTGTATTGCTTTGGTGGAATTATCCAGCTGTTGTTATGATCAATAAAGTATATTTGTTTAATAGAAACATTGTTTCACATTTAATTGGTAGGCAGCTCATAATTTTCAACTCTTGATGGAAAATACAGAGAGAAACTTGGATCATGTGCAAACACATTGCTACATATGTTCACCAGAAAAAGCAAATTCCCCTGGGGACAGGCTGCAGAAAAGTCACGTTTGTTATCAAAAGAGCAGAATAAACAGCGCCGACTCTTATTGTATTTTATTCATTCAAACTACGAGCAAATCTCTTATTTCTAAGTGGAAAACTTCTAAAGAATTTGAAATTTGTGCTAGCTATGGGTATTAATTATCTTAAAAACAGTTAATTGAATATCTGTTGAACACTATATGGCATCATCTCAACGCAACTTTGTATCTCTGATGGGTGAATATTCATGGTTTTCAATGGACACTACAAATTATGGGGAGGATTTATAGGCGGGAATGTTTAATATAACACAAATGTGGCTGACAGAGCTTGGGCCGCCTAGTTTGAGGTTTTATTAGCCAAGTTGACATTTGAAGGGATATTCTTCACTCATTATTTCAGGGCTTTGATATTCTTCCTTTCAATTTATTATAGTTAATTTTTGAAGTCTTAATTTCTTCTTCTTTATAAAATAAATAAAGGAACAAAGGCACCATCACAGAACTATTAGACAGTTGGTTCAACAGAACTGTAATTATTCCATTGTGAAGATCTCTTAATTGTACAAATGCACTAGAAATGTAAGCTGTTTACTTAATAACTTACAATACTCTCTGCAGAGACTGAGCGCAAAATACTTTACTGTTTTTTAAACAAGTATTCAATGTTATGAATGTCCTGTGAACTATCTAGAAGAAATATCTTTGGGCACATTAGCAGTGATTACCTCTTAGAGTCTGGGAATGAAGATGTGGGTGGGTGGAACTAAAACAAATGTATGAGCTCATTCTCATGGTGTGCACATGACCAAACCAACACTGTGTGGTGTCTGAGTCCTCACAGTCATCACATCTTAGCATCCAGGACTGAAAATGCATCTTTGTAGAATCAGGCCCATGTTCTTACCTGTGTCTTTGTATCATCATCAGGCTTGGCTTACAAAGTCATGCAGTAATTGTTATTTCATGTAGCCTGACCATGCACAGGCAGACTATGCTCACAACTCTTGTAGTTTCTTTGATTTTTTTTTAAATCAATCGCTGGTTGAATTGTTGCTTGATATTAAGGCATTTACCTCACTGATTTGTCAGAATTGCAGGAAAACTGGTGCATTCCTACGCGTGATTGCTGCTGTGTAGCCACCAAGTCACTTAGCAGGAAGCTATAACTGCTAATCAGAACTGGTACTGTAAGTGGGCATGGAAGAAGCGAGAGCATGTAAAGCCCATCAGTGTATGGTTCAAATTCCCACCTACTTTGCTTTGCTCTTGATCTCCACATCAGGCACTCTAACTGGGCTCCTGCCTTCCTGCTCAGCCCTAGATCTCTTCCCACATTGATTTGATCGCCTTCTTGCCTACATTCCAGTGTTTTAATAGTTGCTTTCTTCTCTGCTTGGCTGGGTCAGTTTTCCACAGGGGACATGAGTCCACATTTCTAATTTCTGGGAGATCTGTTGCTTGCCCACAAATTGCCTTAGGCAACCTGTCTACTGCCTGCTGGAACTCCTAAAACAGTGCTCATCTACCTGTTGAATCATCCTGTTGACCTCAGTAGGCTCTCTTGTCCAGATGCTGTCCCGGACAGGCAGCTACTGCTTGTGGCCATATTTATTGTATGCTCTATCTATTATGTTATGTTAATCCAGGCTGGTTCATTTGAAAGTAGGGCCTCTCTACTAGCAAATAATAACAATTTTCACATTCAGCTACTATAGTCTTCCCAACCCTATTACATGGAGCTATTCTGACATATGACTGTGATAGCTCTGCCAACATCTTACTTACCACTATTATTTATTGCCTTAAATAATTATGTTATTTTTACTTTTTAGTTCAGTGTATGTCTATACAGGATTCACACATGAGTGGAGTACCTGCTGAGTAGAGAAGAGGACAATGGGTTTTATCTCTACTGCTGGAGTTGTGAGCAGCCCAACAGGGATGCTAGGAAGACTACTAGGGGACTCTGGAAGAGCATTACATGCTCCTAACTGCTGAGCCATCTCTCCTGCCCATATATATATATTTGTTTTTGCTTTTCGAGACAGGGTTTCTCTGTAGCTTTGGTGCCTGTCCCGGAACTAGCTCTTGTAGACCAGGCTGGCCTCGAACTCCCAGTGATCCGCCTGCCACTGCCTCCCGAGTATTGGGATTAAAGGCGTGCGCCACCACCGCCAGGCCCCTTCTTTATATTTTTAAGACAGCAACACTTACTTGATTATTTATTAGAATAAATCACCTTACTTTGGAATTCAGAAAATCTTGTTTTTGGGAGTTGAATATGAAAACTGTATCACTGAAAAAAATTAAAGCTACTCTTAAGTGAAATCAATATCACAGTTAAAATTTTTTCAAAACTAGATCACAGAGACATTTTACAATTGAATTCTCAACCAAAGAACTGTAAAATTAATTTAAACCAAACAATTATTTTGGCAGTGCTTCAAAAATTATGAATGTTCTTTCTGATAGCTAAATCACTTGATGGGAATGAGTTATGCCATGCAGAAACATCTTCTATTGCTACATCATTTGGGTTTCACTTAAAATTGAACCCTTCAGTTTTGAAAGAGGTCTGAACTTGGCAAAAGTGGATTTTTCTAATAGAGTACTATCCTTTTTTTGCCTAAAAGATCATGACTGTGTCCCAGGCAGCAGGCAATTTTAAACTGATGTGAAGAATTTGAATTACCTCTCAGCATTTTTCTTATAACTTTACTAGCATCCAGTTGACTAAATTTTTTCTTTAAGGCTATCCAAAGATTAGGGAACTGATGAAAAAGATGAGAAAATTGATATTCTTTAAGCTTTTTGTGAAAATGCCCATTCTATTACCTTTTTATTCTTCATTTTCTCATCTGCAAAAGCTGGAGGTTTAAGGGTAATGGCAATGAAAGAGATCAGATTTATTTTAATTCAAAAAGGACAAGATTAGTAAATTAGAAATACTTGGATTGATACTTAGTTCACAGCAGAATCTCTTAGCATGAAGGCAAAACATGTGGGTCAGTTAGAGAAGGTAATCCTTTCTTCCTTTTTTATCAGCTTTAACTCTTGTTTTACCCATCAATATCCCCTCTCTTTCTAACACATTCTGTACAACTACAAAAACTATTTCTAAGTTTCTGTTTTTGGTTTTGTTTGTTTTATCAATGGCTGAATAATAAGTAGAGAATAGGATTTTGAGCTAACAGGAGCAATGATGATGACCCAAAGTGTACTGAGAGTAAGGGAGAGAGTTGCAGAGAAAAGTGCAGAAGAGAAAAAAACAATAACTTAATCACATCTGCTAGAGGCATGGACGAGTGGAACTTTATCAACCAAGAAAATGTATCATATACTTTTAGTGAGCTTTTTTGGGACCCGTCAGGTCACGGACACATTTTTCCACTTGGGTAGGCATAGGAAGGGAGACTGAGGACATGTTGAAGATTGCTTCTTTGTACACTCATACTCTAAAGCTGGCCTAGATCAAATAGAGAAAAGAATTGTGGATGTTGGGTGAAATCCCTTAAGGGTTTAGCTTTAAGCTCTGGATCCAGCTTCATTACAGTCAGCTCTTTTTCCTGAAACTTTAGCCAGGACACTTAACCTAATTGTAGCTTCCTCTGTAATATTAAAAACAATTCTTTCCTCACGCTCACAAACCTTGGAGAAGAAAGATTTTAGCGCCACTATTTTTAAAGCTACATAAAACTCTATCAACACGATATTTTTCCTCTTCTTCGACTGGACTGCCTAATGCTTAGCAAGTTCTTAGCAGAATTTCATTAAAGGACTGCACTCCGCTAGAACTTCTCACACATTCCACATTAGTGAACGAAGTAGGACTGTATCATATCCAATAAGCCAGATTCTTTCCATGTAGGTATTACCAGGTTCATTTTATAGCTGAAGAAATTGATCACAGTGAAATCCAACCACCTGCTTATAATCCTCAAGCTCCTGAGTCATTGAACTGAGACAACAAACAAATCTGTGTCAAATCCTGTATCTCTCCGAACGGAATTGAGTTCTGCAGACAAAGGAGCCCAGCTCCTGTGCTGTATGTAACTCATACCTGAGTCAAATGTACCTGCTGTGTTTGGGAAATTTTACACAGACTATGCTCCTGCTGTTTCTGAAGGTATGCAACCATTGACTATTCGTTTCTCCAGCCCTTCCCGTGGCTGTGCCTGTTGCTGACGCAGATTGGTCCCAGAAAAAGATCAGAATTCAGACATGATAAAAGCAGGCATGTCACAAAGGATGGGGCTCTATTTGAGACAGTTGTCACTATCGCCTGGTTTGTAATGTCTCCCTAGGATTCAGTTTGTATCTATTCTCCCATTGAGGTTTTTCCTACTTTGAAGCTTTCCTGTCAGAAATGATCCTCTAAGGTATCTATTTTTAATTATATTTTTTATATTACTGTGAGTTCAATTGTTAACTAATTAACTGGGAGTATTTCAATATAACCAATATTAACTGGGAATAACATTATTTACAATTTGGAGTAAAATAATTTGTCTCCATGTAGAGAAACTTCCATGAATTGAAGTGAGAGATGCTTTTGAAGAGATGTGGGGTGTGTGTGTATGTGTATATGTGATTTTTGGAAAACTGGTTTCTTCCACTCCTTTTAGGGCACTAAGAAAATGGGAAAATATAAAAGGAACATTTTCTAGAAGGGCAAATTAAATTATCTCTCTTTCAAAAGTGATCAGGTTATAACACAATAATGTATGTGACAGCTAATCTTGGTTGTCAACTTGACTCCATCTGGGAAACAAACAAACAAACAAAAAACAAAATAAAAAAAAATCCACACAAACTTTTGGACTACTCCTGCGAGGGATTTTCTTGACCAGAATATTTGAAGTAGAAAGATCCGCTCTAAACTTGGGTAGCTCCTTCTGGTAGCAGCTCAGATAAAAGGAAATGGACAAGAAAACTTGGCATTTTGTCTACTTGCCTTCACTTCTGGTAGCAGGCTTATCTCTCCTAGTGTTGAGGCATTCCTTTGCCAGTATTAGGGCCAGATTGTTAGGGCTTCTAATGAGCAGCTCTCCAGGAACCCTCTAGGAATCCATTGTCTGATTAGGATTGCTGAGGCATCCAGCTTTCTGGACTAAATAACTAGCAAATTCTTAGCCTTTCAAGTGTGCGGCAGCCACCGTAGCGTTTCCACTTTTAATATCTATACCCATTCTATCTGTTCCGTTTCTTTAGAGCACTCCGACTAATGCAAAACATATTTATTACAAATTATTTCAGGATATTTTTGCATGCTAATTTTTGTTTTGTGTTTCAAGAGTTCAAATGTGTTTCCTCAACTTTGAGAGATGTCAACAGCACATGTCATATAGACCCAACTAGACAGTGAGGCGACTTCCACTGGCAGGTGAAAATCTATCTGTTCAATGCCTAAATAGGGTAGAAAGGGTTAAGTAATACAATGCACCTATGAGTTTAGAAATTCAGAACTAAACTCAAATAAATGGCAATGACAGAAGAAACTAAGAATGACCCTCTTGTAGATTTTTGTTTAGACTTGACTGAAGGTTGATACAACCATGAATATGCAAACGGAATAAAGATTGGATGCTGGAATACATACATTTTTAAGTGAAAATAGAAAAGGAGTTCCTGGGTAGGAATGGGACTTTCTTTCTTCGTAAGCATCCTTTGCTATCATAAGCTAAACAAATGCACTTATGCAGAAAGGATTATACCAAATTACTATTGTTATTATTATCATATTTACAGCTCTACTAAAAACAAAAATTAAATTTCATTCATATTTATGAGACTCTTTGATATGGTAACATAATAAAATTTAAATTGTGCTTTCTGTCTACTGAAGCATTTACATTTGGAATGACTCAGTAACTAAACAATTCCATTCATTAGGAAACATGCCTTAGCACAAAGAGAAGCATAGGAGGATTTGATTTCCCCCTTTTTCTATTTCTTTTACTCTCTTTTTCTCTACTAGGCTTTTAGATGAAGCTTAGGACTATGAGAATCCTTAAGAACAACAAGCTTAATCTTAGCAGAAAGACAAGGCAGTTCTTATTTGTGCTGACTGAGAAGGGAACGAAGCAGGAAGGGAGACTTCCCAGAATATGATGCTTACTTATCTTTGCAAGAATCATAATTTAAGGTTATCACAATGGAACCCAAAGACACAACTAAGTTGGGCTTATAGAAGCTCATAGACACTGGACAGGCAACTAAGAAGCCTACATGGGACCCACTTGGGTCCTCTACATATGTGTGACAGTTGTACAGCTTGGTCTTCTGTGGGACTCTTAGGAATGGGAAGGGGTCCTGTCCCTGATGCTTTGTCAGGCTTTGGGAACCTATTCTTCATACGGATTGCCCTACCAAGTCATAATATGAGAGGAGGAGCTTAATCTTACCTCAACTTGAGATGCTTGCTATTCTTTGTTAACAGCCATGGGAGGCCTGCCCTTTTTGAACAAAAATATAGGAGTGGACTGGGCAGAATACTGAGGAGGTGGGAAGAGGGGATGGCAGGAGAAGAGTGAGGAAAAACTGCAGTTGGAATGTAAATAAATGAATAAATTTAATTTTTTCGAAAGCGAAAGAATCACAATTACTTTGATCTGGTCCCGTGGATTCCTCCTAAGCTGAAGGCATCTTTACCCACTCCGGGAACCAAAAGAGAGCACCAAGCAAAATACATATTTATGTAACTCCAGTTTCTGTAGAGGGAAATGAAGTATTTCTTGGCTGAGGATAGCTTCTAGGGAAAAGTACCGCAATCACATTTCCAAGGAGGTAATGTCCTTCCTGGTCCTCGGCTATGTCAATATCAAAGTTTTATTTACTCTGTTTCCTCTAGAAGCTTGGAGACTTTTTAGTCTCCCTAGTGTCTGACATATCACTTACAGCACAGAACCTTGAAAACTTCTTGGTATAATAAAACAATAGGGGAGGAGTTTCAAGAGTGATGGTTGAGCACTCCTGAAAGTAGAGCAAAAAGGAGAAAGGGAAGACACATTTATTGAACAGAATGCGCTTATACAGCAAAGGTTCAGGCCATCCTGAAGTTCTGTGTGTCTTTAAAGGACCACAGAGTTATTGGCGAACCTTGGTCAAGGCAGACACAGAGGGTGTGGAATAATCACAGACAGCAAACAATCTCCTTTCAGAACGACTGGTAAGAAGAACTGTGGAAAAATAATGGTGCAGTTGATGTGATGATTTCTCCTTTTTGAGATGGTCTGATAATGATTTATGATGACCTCTTTGATGGGCAAAGTAGAACTTTCCTTTGGATTGAAGGAGAGCTAACAACCCTCTCATGGAGAATGGCTGAGTTCACCTGAGTTTCTTTTCTCACGTCATCCAAAGAAGATCAGGTCACACATCCTCCTGGCTGTTCTCTTGAGAATATCCAGAAAATGAAACTCTATGAGCTTTTCTTTATGTGCTAGTGGCATCACAGCTAAAGTCAGTATGGCTTCTCCGGTGTTCATGAGGTCCTCTCTATCAGGCAGGCCAACCTGTTTATATCATTCCTGGTTCACAGCACATGTCCATCACTTTGAAGAGCTTTGAGAAACTATTTCTTGTAAAAAAGAAAATCTACTCAACCTCTCAAACCTCTTCTAAGTTGTTACAAAGTAAAAAAATAAGAGCTGGTTCTTAATCCTTAGAAAGATATATTTAAAATAGGGATTTAAAAATGAAAGTTTAATAGATCTAAAGAGTGGGAATGAACTGATGGCTCACCAAAAGTAGGTATGGAAGACTTCAACAAGGAGGAATCAGTGATAAGACACTGAATTCTATTTTACCTCACCATAGGGCAGTTGGCTCCATTAAGTTAAGTCCATTTAATTCACTTTTATTTTCCTTGCTGCAACTTAACCCAGTGACTTGGTTAAGATAAAGATGATAGGTAGAAGAAACTGAACCACTCTACTAGGAGAGATGCTGCAGGAGGATGTCTTTTAAGAGCAAAGCTGGACAGGATGAGAAGGGTGCTTGGTTGAAGTTGAAAATAGAAGAAATGTCACATGAAGTTTCCCATCATGAACCAAGGAAGGTATAGGCAGAAACCACCATGTTGTCTACATAGAAATAATCTTGGATAGCATAAAGATTGAATAACATAGCAACACATTTTTATCCCAGCTTACAGAGAATGAAGTGTAACTATGCTGAGGAATGGGGTCAGGCTTCAGAGGAGCCCTGGATAGGGTCACACTTCCTAAGCAGAAAAATTTCCATTTGACTTGAAATATTAGTGGTTGCCATTATTTTTGACAGATTCAAGCAAATCGATGCTTCAGCCTCAAATTTGAAACTGTGGTTTTAAAAAGAATTCTAATTCCAGTAGGACAAATTGTACAACTCACTTTGCTAATAACTACACTTTCTAGGCCATAGATGATGGACGAAATTTCAATAAATCAAATAACAATGGATAGCTATTTTCAGTATTTCATACGATATATGAGTAGCAGAACAATACAACAGTCAGTAATATACCAGCTTAGTAAAAATAGAACCATCATTTTCTTACAGCTGATGCCAAGGGATTTAGGACAGAGCCTTTGGAGGCCACAGTTTAGTCTTTACCTCATTAGGAGGAGAGGCATTGCAGGGCATATTGCTTGGATTATTTTTCTCCACGTCTTTTGAATACCTACAAAATGTATTTAAATAAAGATATTTTTTCCACAATACATTTTATTTTGCATAATATCACCTTGTTATAACACCAGACTGAACATTATGTTGAATTTATTGGAGATATTTAACTGGAGAGCTACAATATCAAATGGGAGTGAGAAACTGGTAATGGATCGTTATGGACGATAATTCATTGAGACTTGGGTCTGATTTATAGTTAAGAAAATCAATATCCCAGAGAGATGTCTATTATGTTTGCACTGCAAAGGAATTCAACCTCGTCGGAGAAACGTGAAACAGTGAAGAGGTACTTCGAGTAAAAGAATAAATTGCTGCGTGTGATTCTCTCATTCCAGCTCAGGCTTCCCATTTGAAAGTGATAAACATTGTGTCCCCTGGAAGACCTGGCCATCTTCAGGCCTTCAGGCTCATATTGCTTAACAAAATTAGCTGGGTGACCGGAGGATGATAGAGACATAGCTCGGAAATCATGGCTGTGCAGCAATGCTTCCCTTTGCAGTCCGAGATTCATGAGAAAAGTGTTATAAAAAGATCAAGATTAGCCCCGCTGGATAATTTGACTCCATCTGGTTTTGCAGTTGGGTCGAAGGATTTGCTAAGCTCAGATTTGCTGCTCTCAAAACTGTATCTATGACCTGCCAGTTTTTCTTAGGTCTGAAGTGGGACTTATGGAATCCTTTATAAAAATATAAATGAAAGCAGGAGGGATTACTCTATATTCTCAAGTCCAATGTGTTTTAGTACCATTCATCACTTTGGTGGTAAGGTATTATAAGGATAAAACACAATGTTAGTTGAGGACTGGGTCAATCTGATACCATTGCTTGGTTGAGGCTTATTCTCATTGCTTGTCCTTGTAGGAATAGGTGCCTTCACTCTGCATTCTAATGGTCAATGACTCAGCTTTGAAGCCATCTCTACAGTAGGGGGCCTGACTGAGTCATGCTCTTTGTCACTAGGCTTGCCTTAATGTCTTGGCACAAGAAGACAAGTGAATCTCCATGTTTGGGGCTGAGAAGGTCACTTCCTGTTTAGGCCTAGAGCACAGCTTTTTAATTGATATCAGGTAATTGAAAACCTGAACCTGAAAGGAAGGAGCCTGACTGTAACCCTCATTGCACCATAGGAAGCATCCAGGACCTTATTTTGTCTCAAATCAACGAGACTGAGCTTCATTGCTCTGTGGTCATTGATTGGATATTACACATCACCTGTATCTCAGAAATAAATACAACAACAATCCAACTTAAGGTTTGTAAAATTGCTAGGTCATGATCTTCCCACAGAGAATATCATTCTTCATAAGAGAGAGACATTTCAAATCTATTTTTAGTATAGATGACAGAGACAGCTACTGTGCTAAAGGCTAAATTTCAAAATTGCATTCCTGGGAGTATTTTTGGTTTTTCCTTTGAGATTTATGTATCATTTTATGGGTACAAATGTTGTGTTTTATGTATATATGTATACTGAGTGCATGCATGGTGCCCATGAAAGTCAGAAAATACATCAGATGTTTTGGAACAAGAGTTAAGGGGGATGTGAGCTGCTATGTGAGTAAGAGAAACTGAACCCTGGTCCTCAGCAAGATCAGCAAGTGCTCTTAACCGAAGATCTATTTTACCATCGCTCTCCTTGGTGGCATTCTTGAATAATTTAAGCATACTTTTGACTGGTAATTGGTTATAATGTATTTGAAAAACTCACTTTGAGGAGCTGTAGGGGGTATGAGTTTGTGACAACATTGTAAGTAGCAAAGGTGGACAATCAATGAGAAGGACGCAGCTCTGTGGCAATAAAGGGATTCTTACATTAGGGAAAACTTGAAGCATACTTTCATGGCTATTTAGATGTAGTAAAACATTGTTTCTTTTTTAACATTGTTTTTCATTATACACAGCAATTGATGCATCTATTTTCAATCAAGCAAAGAGAGCTAGAACTAATTTCAGTGTGCATGGTTCTGAGCATATATGTTATTTGAAGCACACTTACATGTTTAATACCAGAAAAACAGTCAACATAATCAAAATCAATAGTAGTAATTTAATATGACAGCTAGAGTTGCCTTGCTGGGACAAGAGCAATAAGACTAGAACAAAACCATACTTCCTGCTTTGGTCACTTGATAAATGGACAGCATGCCTTGGAGCCATAAGTGCAAAATCCACTTCAGAATTCAAAGCCTAAATACTTTATAGAGGATGGTATCTATAATCAAATGCACTTTGAAATTTCTAACAAAATACACAAATATACAAATATTCATACTGAATATAAGTAGTCCAATGTTCATTAGATGAAGTTTTGATATCAAACTTATCAAATCATTAATATTACTCTTTGAGCTTACATTAGTTACATTTTAAATGATATAAGTGTTAGATTCATTTACATGGCATTTCTACCTGTTTCAATAGATTTAAGATAATTCTTGTAGACCATTCTCTAAAATGGTTCTTGAACTTCAGATAGCCTCAGACTCTGAGAAGTGAATCAACACCTAGAACCTGGACCCAAGATATATCTTACAGTGGATTAGCTCATGAAGTAGCATAGGATGTCATAGCATTAGTGGGCAGTCATCTTAAGACCTAAGTCCTAGTAATATAAGTAGATAGAGGGAGTAGAAAACCATTTCATGATCAAACTCATCTTTGTTCCTCATGCTCCTTAGTTAGCTCACGAAACTCAGAACGCCAAGGTCAGACCCTGTGAGAATACAAAAGTATTACATTTTTCTATGCTTGTAAATGGGCTATTCCGCAACATTAAACTGTTACTGGCTCCACAAAGAAAGGGAAAGCAGTTATGGGATTAGCATGACATGACACCTTTGTTTTGCTCTTACTTTGTCTCATTTAAATCTTTTTGTTTAGCTCTGAGCAAATCTCTTTCTCATGTCTATTCTAAATGGTTTTATTTGTCAAGCCAGTGGTCATTCTCATACCAAGGGTTGCAGGATCATGGCAAATGGATGCTTATGAGTGTTTTGTGGATTTGATGTGTGTCGTCAGTAGCTAAGGGTATATGTTCCAACATTCACAGTTCCCAGCGAGAGCAGGGAAGCATCCCTGGGATGCTGTGTGCTCTGGGCTAACAGATGATGCTGATTTCACTGCTGGGCATGGCATTACCCTGTGTCTCCCTCTAACCTGGCTTCCTCAAACAGGAAATTAAAAAGTGACCTATTGGATCCACCCCTGTAACTACTTTGAAGCACAAATGTTTTCAGTTTCCTTAACAGTTTTGTGATTGGAAGCATAGCCTTGCTAAGGTGATCTCTCTATCCTCACAAAATCTCTGCTTCTGCCCCACAATTACCAATTTTCTTCCATAAAACAACAGTTGAGTCATAGTTTCTATTGACCAAGATTAATAAATGTCGTATGTCTAAAATCTCATTTTAAAGCTGGGATACATCTAACCATGTATAGATACTTATTCTAATAATTCACAATACAAAAGAAATAGACTTGAAATAGATGGTTAAGGCATTTGTAACATAACTATACAATCAAATGATACTTCTTTTCTAGTATACGGGAATACAATTGGATAAATTATTAAACAAGGATAAGTTGGGTAAGTCATTAACTAATGCAATGTTCTGTGTTACTTTGTTCACTCAAATTTAAGGCATGATTTTCAGAAATACTGTTATATTATTATTAAGACAAGTTATAATTGCATTGGCATTAATCATGCTGATTAGTCTTGTCTATTTTTATTTAAATGGAAGAAATTATACATATTATTGGGAAATACAAATGTGTCAGTGCAAGAGATACAAAGCAATGTATCTAGAATTATAAAACATTTTAAGAACTGTATTAAAACATACAATGTGTTTTCACGTGACAACAAGTTTTCTAAAAATTCAAAATAATCAGGGTTATCTTTGCTTGTATTCATGATAAGATAATCCAGACTGTGGTATACTACAAAATAGGATACCAGATTTCTCCTATTGACATATAACTTATCATTTGAATTATATGTCAATGCTTTTATTTAAAGGAAAATGCTCAGGTGGCAAGATAGTTCAGCACTTGTCCTCCAATGATGCAAACTTGATAACGTAATTTTGATCCCCAGAATCCACAGACAGGTGGAGAGAGGCAACTCCACAATGTTGTCCTCAGGCCTTCCCCTCAATGCCCTCCCCACCCCAACAATTGATAAATAAAATAATTTTAATGTGAAGTGTTCCTTTCACACTCTACCATGGTTTAATCTCTGGAGGATTTGCACCTACTTCAGTTTATAGAATGTTGAAGCAGTGCCAACTGCATGTTAAGAGTCTGGGTGTGAAATGTCCCCAAACAACTCCTGAGTTTTGAATACTTGTTTTCAACTGGTGATGGTATTCTGAGAGGCTGCACAACATTTTTGGTGTTGCAAGCACAATGATAGATACAGATAAAAGGCTCAAAAGATATACCTGGCCCGGGTTGGTCTGCAGTCTTTGCTTCCAGGTCTGGTGATGTGATCAAGCCTTGATATAAACTTCTAATGCCAAAGGCAGGAGTTGCTCCCATGGGCATACCTTCTCTACCATGAAATTGTGAAGTAAATTCCTCCTTGCTTAAGTTGTTTCTCCTCAGTTTTTTCACCACAGTGATAAAAACGTCACCAAGATGCTGTATACTAACACACTTTCAGCATGTGGCTTCAGAAGGCTTTATAGATTCACTTTTGTCCTTTTGAAACTTTGAGATCACTGGGTTCTAAAGGTTAGGAGGCGGCACAGAGGCAGAATGCCAGATATTCTGGACATTCACGATGAGACCTTAACATTTGTTAAAGGACTCACCCTAGTCAGCATCCTTACTCAATCTCCTGATGATTGGAAACCAGTGAATGATACCCTGTGAGCCAGCCAAAGCAGAGAAAAATCTCAGGACCAATGATCTTAGCCCAACCTGCAGAATGATGAGCAAATGGTTCTTTATTATTGCATTAAGGCATTATTTGAGATGGTATGAAATGCCTAACTAATTGATGCAATATAATTATTATTCTTAATTTTAACTGTTTTAACTTTTCTATTAGTGACATTTGGGCTGTGGAATCGATGATGAACAAAAAGTTGAAAATCTAATGCGAAATTGAAAACAGCTTGTTATGCATGATTTTACCGTCCAAACAATATGTATCAAGTCATAAACATTAAAAGTTTTAAATGAGAGCCATACATATGTGTATCAGTTTTTATATGCAACACTATCTACACTATAACTGAGGCCTCCTTCCTCAGCATGACTAAAATTTGTCCAAAACTTCACTCTTACTGTGGGCTCTAATTTGTGCTCTATATACATATTTCCCCCCTCAGAATGAGTGATTGTCTTTCATCTCTAATTTTATGGCTTAACTCTTGCATGTAAGCAAAGCTCTCAGATACTATTAAATGAATTCATATACATGGTTTCTGTCAGAGTGTATTTGCAGTTTTTCCTGCAATTTATGCATTTAATTTTCTGCTTGTCTTTTATGCTATTTACTTTATATTTATGAGTGACCTGCTATTCCTATTAGGAAAACATGAATAGGTTTCATCGAACACTCTGACTGCTATTTGTGGGAGGATATTTTAAGGCCCAGATATTATGCTTCATGGGAAACTGCACATGGGAGGATGTTGGGTTGCGAAGGAAGGGCTTAGAATACACTGCAAAGGGTTTCCTTTAGAAAACACATCTCCTTCCTCAAGACTCTTTGTGACAAAGATTCATAGTCACTTCCTGGAGCTATCACAAGTTTACTGTGGAAGAACTAATACAAAGGCCATGTAACAATATTTCCTGAGATTGTTTTTTAATATCCTTTTTATTGTGAAAACATTGTTCTTATAGCATTTAGATTAAAAAATAAAACATAGGAAGAAACACCAAAACACATTTATGTTTTGTTATAAAAACAAACACCCATGCATGTACTCTTTCTTGCTCTGTTCCCCTCTCTCTCTCTCTCTCTCTCTCTCTCTCACACACACACACACACACACACACACACACACCCATATTTATGTTAACACAACAGAGATATATACAAGTCTTGCTGCATATACCTGAAAAAACATTTCTCCATAAACAGTCTTAATTTGTAATTGTTGCTAAGAAAGGAAGCCAGTCACACTACTGAATACAGGTGGATACAGGCGGTTGTGACACTGGCTTCTTCAGCCTTCTTCCTCCCCCTACTCCTGCACTGAGTGGGCCATTAAATGATTATGAACTGGAGACAATGGAAGCAGTATTCCGTGGCTCCCTATGTACAGCAGCAAGAACCACAAGGGCTGGGTATTTATCATTCTGCCTCTCAGTACCCACTTTTTGGTGCTTAAAATAAGAGTAAAAGGAGATTAAAAAAGAGCACAAGTAGAAAACTTTTGGTTTTTTTTTTCATGGAAAAGGATCCATTTTTATGCATTCATCTAATTTGTAATCTCTGACATGTTTCTTTCTAACTTTGTTTTCAGACAATATAGAATAGACCTAAGTTTTCATTAATCTGTTACTATTTGTTACCAAGTTAGCATTTTTCTATTTACTATGGTCTTTTCTCTATAATTCCTCCAAATGAAAGTTTGGATATTTATCAGAGTGAGACATCTATAAGAAATTTGTGATGTTTGTAGAAACCAATGTTTGCTATCTTAATCTACTTCTATTGGTATATTGTATTCTCTTCTTCAAAAATAGCTACAATCATCATTTAACTTCCTGTCCTCCTGCCTTCCCCTGTATATGACTAATAGTAGGTATAGCTTCATTCCTAGAAAACTGTCACCAACCAATCAAGATTGGCAAACCAATAGATATAAAATAAGCCATTTTTTTGATGACACTTTATAACTTCAACTAAATTTTTAACACTAGACAGACTTCAGTTACTTTGGATCCCCAAATACGGTCTACATTTTTCACTTTTGAAAATACACCGGAGATTTCAATTCCTACTATCGTAGCATGTGGATATAGAAATCATGAAGCATGAATTTTGAGAGAATAGAAAGATGACAATGGCACCCTGCCTCACTCTCGTCAGACATTAGCAAGTGAAGGCTGTCAGCAGTGTGGATCAGGTGCAATGGCGAGAAAGATTCAGAACACTGCCCTTACTAGTTATTGAAGGAAAAAAAAGAAAAAGAAAGAAATGAGAACAGCATCCACTTCTGAAGAAGGAAGTCTCTTCCATGTTTAATAAAAAGCAAAGGATGAAATATCTTTCTTGGCAGTTTAAATGCATTTCCATGAACCTAAAATTAATAAGTAAGTATGTGGTGTGTGTGTATGAGTGTGTGTGCATGTGTGCAAACTCCACTCAACAAAGAATATGTTCTCATTATATGTATTTATACGTAGGATAAGAATGGATACAATAAAGAATTTGTATAGGAAAAGAAACTACATGAGATGCATTCTATGCAGGAAGCATTAGTTAATGCTTTAGAGTTCAAAAAATCCCATATGCACAGTGATTTAGCTCTTTATGGAAGCAAAGAGCAGAGAAGGGAAATGAAATGTTAAATTATAGAACATGGAAGGAACTTGAAAAGCTTTCGGCATTTACAGAGCTCTTTTTTTTTTGATGTAGAAATATATTTGAAGATAGTTTTGTCTCACATAGATGAAAGAGGTTGAGAAAGTTCCCCAGCACAGCATGGTAGAGAAGACGACATCATGAACTAGGCATTTCTGCTAGTGCATCTGAGTGGGAGGGAAGTCACACCTCCTCAGATCCTGGCAAGTGCAATAGCTGTAAACACGAAGGAGCCAGAGCAAATATTGTAAAAACTGCAATGAGAGACGAAACAGCAAAAGCTGTTTCATCTGTAACAACCAATGAAGACTGGCATTATGAGGACATTGATGGATACAGCCTAGCTTGAGTTGGAAGCTATCATGAAGCATGACATGGAGGCCCTTGATCCAGAGTGGTAGGTAACACAGAAAGACAGAGGCAAGGCCGTATTCTGTCATCTCCCTAATGCTCAGCACCAACCCTTGAGACTTCTTTAAAAAAGCATTTTCCAAAAGTATCAGCACAAGGTCTCCTGTCCAATATATCATAAGGAAGTCTTCAGAGTAGGAGCTCTGAAGAATAATTAGAACTGCCCACTCTCCATACATTCTCCACTTCCCTGCTGCCATCTGGAGCCTGGACAAGTACAGTTCCCATCTACATGACTGCCTTTCCTTCTGGATACGTCTACTTCTGTGATTTTCAGAGTGTAAAGCAATCAATGCCTTTCTAATCATCCAGTAGTGTCATGAAGCTCAACTCATCACAAACACCACTTGGCCTCATCTCATAGCTCTCGGATTTCAGCTGAAAGAGTTTCACATTCTCAGAATATGTCCAGTTCCTCCTGTCCCCTAGGGTGTGTGCTGGTTCGTCTCTTTGACTGGATTCCCTCAGCTCCTCAATGCCTGGCTTTCCCCACACTTACAATGCACCTCAAGTATCATTTTCACAGAGAAAACTCTTCTTGACCCACCAATTCAACACACCAATATTTTTAAATCGGAGATTTTAATATCTGTATCTTGCCATCTATGTTTTTTCTTCTCTTCTTTTCTTCTCCTTCCTTGCCACTTCCTCCCACCTCTCCCCCTCTTTTTCTATTTACTCAAACTAGAAAGTGATTTCGGTAGGATAAGGACCTCCCTTTACCTTTGTTTCTCCGGAATTACAGTAAACACATTACAAACCCCAAACTAACTCATCAGCTAACAATCTAAAACATTTAAAAACTACTTATTTGGGTTTCTCTTTTTTTAAAAAATGATTTGTTTACTTGTTTATTTATATTTTTGTTTTTCCTCATGTGTGTTTGTGCCCCTGGAAGCCAGAAGAGAGGGACAGACTTCTTGGAACTGGAGTTACAGTTGCGAGCTGCCATGTGGGTACTAAGAATTAAATCAGGGCACTAAGGAAGAACAGTTCCTGCTTTTAACGACTGAGTCATTTCTCCTGTCCTCAGAATTATACTTTTATAAAAATTACTTATTTGTCCTAATTGATCTTTTACATCATAGAAGACACAAAAAGAAACTAGAAACAATGAAAGAAAAAAAAAACCAGGAAGTAGCCAATGTCTTTGTAGCTCTGTGACTAACCCACTTACACAGCTAGCCAGTCCTGAACAGGTTCCAGTGAGTCATCAGGTGACTTAAGGTTTCTTCCTGTCACCTCACCACACTGAAAGGCAGACACAGAAGAGGTCCTGGATGTCCATTGACTAGTGGGTATAGACAATTGATGAGTTCAGAAAGACTCTCAAACAAACAAAACCAGCTTGGTAATAAAAAGGGATGAGGTTTTATGGCTCCAAAGATAAAAGTTCTTACTGTGCCACCAATATAAGCAGGATCCCTGGAATCCAAGTAAAGATGGAGGAAGAGAAACATGTCCACAATTGTCCTCTGATTTCACACAGGCACTGTGCACATACACAGCCACACACATACATCACACACACACACACACACACACACACACACACACACACACATACAAGAACAACAATGATAGTTTTTAAAATGTAACATGGAAGGCCTGAAGAAATGACTCAGCAGGTAAGATCACTGGCTGCTCTTCCAGAGGATACCAGTTCAACTTCCAGTATGTGCATAGAAACTCACAACCATCTGTAACCCCAGGTGTGGGGAATCTGATACCTTTATCCCGCTTCCTCAGTGAGTCAAGAAAACAGCGGAGCACAGAAGACATCCGGTATTAACCTGTTTTGTACAAGCATGAAACACACATCCAGACACACCTGCACACATACATAAACATGTCCATAGACATATTCAGAAAAAAATATTCATTTAATATATATTTCAAGAGTGAGGACTTTATGGAATTTCCAATTTTAAAATTTAGTTCACGTTGCTAACAGTTGCTTTTTCTACTAAATTAAAAGACAACATATGTGCTTTGCCTGTTTGCAACCCATTCCCTCCCATTCCCTTTCTCATAGATTATACCCTTAATTTCAGTGTTTTTGCACAAACTTAATAACTGACTTGTGAATATGAAAACATTGATAAAGTCTTGCATTGCCTTCATGGAGTCAGCATGCATGTCAACATTTCTTTTCTCTCGACTGACCAAGAGAGAAAAGTTGGGAATGCAGTTTTACAGTTTTTTTTTTTTTTTTAAAAAAAAAAACAAGATACTGAAAAGAAACAGCGAAGAATTGTGTGCTAGTTTGGTGGGGTGATTCAAGTCTCCCACAGCTGAAAGGTTACTTAATTCAGAGCTGTGCTGAGTGTCCCGATCTATTCCTAGCCTCCTGATAGACAAAGGTTTCACCCACAATCTGCAATCAGCTCTACAGTTGTCTTCAGGGAAGGGAGCTGATGCATTTGTAAGCACATCATCAAGGGAAAGGTTGGAAGCCATCAGAACTGAGAGGACATGGTTGAGTACTTCAGGGTCCAGACTAATAAATACAGTCCCAGGAGAACTTAGGGGAGCACATGAACGCAGGGAACTCATTTTTCTAATCAGGGCTTCTACCTGGCTCTGGACCACAAAGTCTTGAGCTCTTTGAGAAAAAACGACTCTTAGCTATAAATGCATTGGACAGGTGTAGGCATTTAGTGGTGGGAACAGGTGTCACAACTTAGGTACTGCTGCTTCCAGTTTCTCCCCGGAGCAACCCCGGAACCCCGGAACCGTTGCTTAATCCTTGGAAAATAGAACACTACTTTATTTGTGTGTATATATGTTAATATAATGATGTTAAAATAAATACATAGTTTCTATTTTGTTGCTCTTGCTTATTGACTATCTGCAAGGCTTTGCCTTGTCACTTTTGGTAAGCTTGCCTAGTCTCTGAACACAAATGCTTCTTTCTCTTTGATATCACAATATCGATGCATTTTTGACACTTCACCAATTAATTCTACACTAGAAGCGTGTTCTAATCCTTTAAGATTGGAATCATGTGTCTACCTCCTGCTTCATCTCAGTAGACCAGCACGGGTTCATTCCATTTCATTCACATCCTTTGTTTTACTGCTAGCCTGCCAACAAGCTATCTACTAAAGGGAGTAATACATTGTGAGTATACAGATAAAGAGTTAAGGGCAAATATTTTAGGATCCATATAGGGTCATCAACCCTACAGAGTTTTTCAAAAAATTTAAAAATTTAGCATTCTTTATCCAAAGGCCACAAAAATAAAACAAAAGCTAAGACAAAACAAAAACCCCAACACAGTGAAAACCTCTAGACCAGATATGACAAATAAACATTAATTTTCTTACTGATGGAATAAATAAATTTATAGTTATTAATTTAATTTGTCTTTATCAAACAGTTATTTTGTTTCATCTGCACAAAGAAATAATAATATAGACATGCAAAATTGGGAACTTTTTGTATTGTGGGAAAGATTTGGTTCACTTTGAAAGCATGGGAAATAAACATTTCAAATGCCCACAGTAGGCATAGCCAAATTTATTCCATTCCTATTTTAATATTAAAGAGATAGTGATTCTATCACTTTTTTTTTCATTTTGTTCCTTCCTGTCTGCCACACCATACAAGTGTAGGTTAGAGGACATAACCTGGCAGAGTCAGGTTTTTCCTTTCTATCTTCATTATAGGTTCTGAGAATTTAATTAGATGGACAGATTAGTACAGCAGGTATCTCTTCCCTATACACTATATTTTTAGGCCACCACCACATACTTAACTGTTTTAAAAGATTTATTTATTTATCTATTCATATATATTAGTGCTCTGTCTTCATGCGCACCAGAAGAAGGAATCTGAACCCATTACAGATAGTTGTGAGCCGCCATGTGGGTGCTGGTAATTACACTCACGACCTCTGGAGGAATAGTCAAGTGCTCTTAACTGCTAAGTCATCTTTTCAGCTCCCATATGCTTAATTTCTAAGAAAAAAATATTTATTTATTTTTATTTTCTATGAGTGTTTGGCCTGTCTATATGTATGTGCACCATATGTGTGTCTGGTATCCAAGGAAGCTAGGAGAGAGTGTTGGATCCCTTGTAACTGGAATTACAGATGGCTATGAGTTGCCATGTGGGTGTTAGGAACTAAGTCTGAGTTCTCTACAAGAGCAGCAACTATTCCTAACTGCTAAGCCATCTCTCTAGTCTCATCCTAAAAAATTTAAAGAGTGTCTTCAGTACTGCTCTTTGGCAATTTAAGAAAGAAAAAAATCAGACAAGATAGGAATTACTGCATCTCACATATGACAGTAAACTTTCCCATCTCTACCTCTCCCCACAATTTTCAGATTATAAAAACCTTGTTTAGATTACTAATAATGACTATATTAGGTCCATGAGTCTATCTGATATTATGCATTTTGCAAAGCTCATTTTAAAAGCTTTATTTTATTTTTAGTTATTTGTTTCATTTCTTGGTGTATGTGTGGGGGGGAATGTGTGCATGTGTATGAATGTGTGTGTATGTGTGTGTGCATATGTGCAAATGAGTGTATATGAAGTTGCTCCTTTTATCTTTTGTTTTCTGAGAATACTTGTCAAAGATTCAATTACATGAACAAGAGGCATTGTCAAGTCAAATTATCTTTGAAATAGAACTATTTGTTCATTGACTGAACAGATTTCTAGACAGGCACTGGTTGTCCACACTTCTTTTCAGATATTGCATCTGATTTAAATATTATCCTGCTAGTCCAGCATGTGGCTCTAAAGGATGCAGGGAGCATGATGGCACTGGGAATCTCACTTTATGCATGGGAGATCATCTTTCATAACCTTTGCAACCAAGACTCTAGGTCTTGTCTTTCCAGGTAGCAATTTTCTCATTGAAAAAATGATAGTTCTGACTGTGACATTTCAAATTTAATTTGTAATTTAATAAAGGCTTTGAGGATTTAGAAAGGACACACCTTTATCACCCACCAAACATAGTAATTAGTTTGGGAGAATTTAATTTCTCCTTATCTTCTCTCCCCCTTTCTCATTCCTTTCCCCTCTTTCTCTCTCCTTTCTTCCCTGTATCTGTCTCATAGTGTTTCCTCTTCCTCATTTCTTGTTTTACAATGTAACCAGTTTTTTGGAGTAGAGGGGCTTTGAAATGTCATTTAACCAAGAAAATATAATCAATAGAATTAATAGTTTGGAAATTTCAGGATAAGGAAATATCTCCAGTTTGATCTTATATAAGAAAAACACATAGGAAACTCTGAATCCAGTGTCAGGGGCACTGTAAGAAAGGTATAGGAAAAGTTGTCTTGTGAATATAGACCTAAGAACTCTCAACATAACAAAGACTTAATAAGACATCAAAATCCATTTAAGGAAATTTCAAACAGTTTTGTTTTTTTTTTTTTTTTTTTTTTTTTTTACAATCACTAAGTAGGAATTATTCCGGGGGTGTAAGGATGGTCCAAACTTTGCAAGTAAAGAAATCAGGTTTGTCACACAGTATGAAGTCACAAAAGTATGTGAAAAACTGATGTTATCCATGCCAAAATGCTTACACAAAAGAGTGCTGAAGTCATCGTTATCAGGACTCCAGAGCCTCTAAGTTAAAATACGCGACATCATATGAAACATGAAAGTGGAAAACATGCCCCCGGCAATGCAGAAGCGTGCACGGGCAGCCCATCTGTACTGGGTTTCACGGTCTGAATTGATGAGGAGGACTGACCAGGTCCCTTCCTCAAGGAACAGGTTCCACCAAGATATGAATTCAGATCACTGGATTCAGAGTCCAGAGCATTAACCATCACACCACGGGAGCTGGTGCTTGTGACATCATACACAATTGTGAAAATCTGAAAGATTTCCATCTGAGTTTAGGAGGCCATGAATTTGATGGATGATGTAGAGGGATTTATGGGAGGGTTTGGCGGGAGCAAAGGCAAGGAACAAATATAATTAAATTATATTCTAAAAATGGTCAAAACTGTTTAGGAACACAACCATGTTTACTGCTGTTGCCATTTCTCTTCACACGGAGCAGTGAAAATTCTAGGCAAAATGGTGAGGAAGAACAGGAATCCAAACAGGAAATGAAGGTGTGAAATTGTCTGAATTTGTCAACAGCATAGGTTTACATATAGAAAAGCCTAATCACTAAAAGTTCAGACTGATATATGAATTCTATTTGAAAAACATAAGAATAGCCATAATCTATAAAAACATCAAAATAATAAGGGGTACACTTAACTGAGGTAGTGAAAGATAAGTATACTTAAAACGTTACAGCATTGTTAAGAATTGAAAAAAAAGTAAACAAAAGGATATCCAATGCTCATAAATTGTAAAAATTAATATGATGACCATATCCACATCACCAAAGCGATGTGCCAGTTTAAAGGTCTTTAAATTTTATAAGAAGCATCAAAGGACTACAAACAGCCATAGTACATTCTAAGCAAAAAATTGATGGGGCCATTATTCTGCTGGGCATCCAAATATATTACAAAACTGTTGCAATCAAAACAGCATGATATTGGCATAAAAGAAGATTCATAGATAGATAATATAAGGCAAGAAGCCCAGAAATACAGCCTCACACCTGCAGGCAATTAATCTTTGACAAAGGTGCCAAGAATGCATAACAGAGAAACAATCTTTCCATAAATAGTGTTGGGAACACTGCTTATGCATTGAAGAAGAGTTAAATTGTACTAGTATCCTATATATAACTTAATACCTAGCTCAAAAGTTACTAAAAATACAAATTTAATTACAGGCTATAAAATAGCCAAAGAAAACAGAAGCAATGCGATATTGGTTTGTGAACTTTTCTTTTTTCTTATGCTCCGTAAAACATAGATAACCAAAGCAAAAATAGATACGACTGTAGAGAACAACTGCTTCCTCTCCCCCAGGGGAAAGGGTCAGCAGACTAAGTAAATCGTCTTTGTAATGAGAGAAACTGTTGCCAACTATGTAATGTAATGAGCTAATATCCAAATATTATATATATATATATATATATATATATATATATATATATATATGAATTCAAAGAACTCAACAAGAAAACAGATTATTTAAAAAAGGGAAATGGAGATGATCACACATTGCACAAACACAGATAAGTGACAGTCAACACAAAAAATACTTACTGTCACTAACAACTGGGAAATACAAATTGAACTCCATTGAGATGCCACCTCACAGCTAGACTGGCCCTTATCAAAATGACAAAACTTGGTGAGAATGTGAAGAAAAAAAAAGAGAGCCCTTTTATAAGGTTGATCACAATGAAATTAATGCAGCCATTTTGGACAATAGCAATGGAGTGTCCTTAAAAAAAGCACATAATTAATTCTATGTAAGTTCTTGTGTGTTTGCCCAATATAAGTGAAATCAATATGCTGCAGAAATATCTGTATTTCTACGATCACTGTGCATTGTTCACAAAAGCCAATGTTTGGAAGCAATCCAAGAGTCCATCTGTTGGGAGCATGAAGGTCCTTACATCTATAGATCAACAGCTAAAGCAGAAACATTAAGCACGTAAGTGTGTCCTTTCAAAGGAAAGAACAGGCGACTGGTTTCTCCATTCCAAAGGCTGGGAATTGGAAGGGATTAACAACAGCCAGGTGATTCGCATTATCTGTAGGGTCAGCCATATCAAGCTCCCACTGGATGCGGCTAGTAATCTGAATATCCTTGCATTATCTGTTTAAGACCTCTCCCTAGTTCATGAAACCAGGACTGGAGGTGGCTAATAGTCCAAATGGTCTCAATACTATCTGTATGACTGAAACCAAGCCGTAGTCTTCTCTAGGCCCTTACGCTAGTACAGGCAGCCAATCTAGAACCCATCTTCTTGGAAGAAATGGCATCTACTTTGGGTTTTCATGTAATTTATAACTCCTCCTAAGGATACAGTATTATACAAGAAAATACCTTTTTCCAAATTGTACTGGTTTTGACTATGCCGGCAACAAACCACTTGGAATCAGATTCTCTAAGTTTGATTTAGCCTAATTAAGTCAGATTGAATAAAGTTTTTATTCTTGTCTCTTGATATATAGTTTCACTCTTGGCTGTGATGCCTGCAGAGACCTTCCACAACCACCAGTAAATGAATGATTACAAAAGTATCACACACACACACACACACACACACACACACACACACACACACACACACTTCCTGCAAATAAATGATAATTATGTAAGGTTTTAAATAAAGAAGCTAGATTGTGGAAATTCCACTATCTGTTAATGCACAATACCATTATATTATACCCTACAAATACATATATTTATTGGCTATGAATGTTCTGTAAAAATCAGAAACAAGAGTATTTTTAAGTATATACCAAATCAAGAAAATAATATTTGGTCTAGGCTTTGTGGTTGCACTAAGTTCAGGAGAAACTTTCTACCCGTAAGTTTGGAATTCCAATTATGTTCATTTGTTTAATTAAAGCTCCCTTTCTTTTCTCAATCCCCAGATGTAAACTTGTAAAAGAGATAGAATCCCCTGTCACACAGAGAGATAGCTGAAAATGTGATGAACACAAGCTGACCTGTGCAGAATCTAAACGAGTGCTAACATTGTTTTTGAAAAATTATTTTCCGTGTACTAACTAAAGTTACTGAGGAAGTAACTCCGTAGCTTCCCCTTGTTTATCAGCTCAGATATACGAATAGGCAGAACCTATTCCAGGATGGAATTTGTGGGAAAGTGACTTTGAAGCAAGCTAAGAACACAAGTAAGAAAAATTCCATTACTTATTCAAACTCAGGCAGATGTTGCAAGGATGTGCTACAACTCTAGGTGCTCATCCTCAAGGAGAAGACATAGAAGGCTTTTAGAATTATATGTAACAATAGTCAAACACTAGTTATTATAGAAGATCAATAGGTTAAAGTTCTCCAAACAGGCACACGTGTAGACACATAATTGTGGTGTCCTTAAATTTTTTAATGGTTCCACTATTAAATGATTAGATCGATTTTAACGAGTTTCGGCATACTGAGTAGTTCTGTGTGAGCATCTTCAGAAGGCAAGTAGACAGCACTGTTACTGTGAACATGGACCATCAAACTCTTCACTGGGGTTGGGGCAAAAGTCTTTTCTAGCAAAGTTTTAGGGATAACATAGAGGATCCCCCACACTGATTTTCCTTGTTTCACACAAAAGAGACTTTATGTGGTTATTAGCATTAGAAAACGATGTCACAAATTCTTTATGATATGAATGAAATATTAAACATAGTAGAGTTTTATAAAACAGTTTTAGAGGAGACTTGAAAGAGTTTTGAGGCTTTATAATATTGAAATCACTCATTTTGAAAGCTTATTCAATTTATGTTATTTTCAGAAATTGCACATCCTTACATGGAGAAAGGAGCACCTCCCAGGAGTATTATATCCTTCCTGAACCCTGGGATTATAAATGTTCTTTCTTGTGTCCAGGCAAAGCTATAAGTGAACAATCTAGATGAACACTACCATATAAAAGATTATTATTAAATTAGAGTTGGTGACATTCAAGAACTTTCAACTCTATGTAGGAACTAAAATTTTGTTCTTAAAATATGATCTCTTCGTTCTCCATGGGAAAGTGACCAGTTTTTTACCTCAAACACTTTCAATTACTTTACCATTTCTTAAATTTTTTTTCTACATTCTACCCTTGTAATTAGTGTTATCTATCCGAAGGTTTTGATTGTGTCCGAAGCTTCTAAGCCTTGTAAATTTGCATACTTAAATATTAACTTAAAATGTTCATGGTTAATTTATATTTCTCTTTGCACAGTAACAAAATCTTACATCATATTTAGTGAAATATTAAGTACACTTCATAAAACATACATTACTTTCTTTGGCTTAACTGTGCGACAGAATTATGCTAGCTTTCTTATCAGCGCGACACTGTTCAGGAAAGTACAGCTTAGAGCTCGCTAGGTAGCCAGTGGCCAGCGCTGCCTGCACTCAACCATTTCAGACTTGAATCTGTACAGTTGGAGGTCTCTTCGGTGTGTTGCCGTGGAGTTGATTCTAGGGAATTTGATTTCATTTACTTGTAATCATTTTTCAAACTGTCAAGGTCATTTTTAATTCTAAGCCTGTCTTCCAAGGTGCTTTGCCCACTCTGATGATGCGATCTACTTGGCAAGCTTAATGACTACCCTCTCGAGCTTGTAATCAATCACATACAGAGATGTTAAATGCACCCAGGACTGAATCTCCGCAGAATATCACCTGCTAGGAGCTTAGGGGCAATGGTTCTACATCGTGTTTTTTTAAATTCTGGTGATTACCGTATTCTTCACACTGTGCTGTAGACAAAGACAAATAGAATGCTGCCTGAGTTAAATAAAATCGGGTAAATACAGAGGGATGAGCACGGCTAGCTCTGGGGCCTTCCTGCAGAGGCCTGAACCAAGTGTGGCACAAAGCCTGAATCCGTTTGTCTGCATCGCTTGGGTTTCAGAACACAAGCAGAAGACAGCCAGTCTTTGTCAGGATATGATGAAACTTATGGTCTCTGCCTCGATGGCTGATAGACTCTTTGCTCCTCTCTTAGACATTCTGAGCCCACATTCACTGTTCATATTTCTGTCTGCCTGCCAGTCTTCTGAATAGCCATGATAATTTCCCTTCGGCTCTCCTTACACGACCTGATTTTGAGCAACCCCATCTTTGGGAAGTGGACAACATGCGGCACTGTGGTTTAATAGGCCTTGTGATTTACAGGACAGCAGTGAGGTTCCTAGAACTTAGTAAAATTTTCCTTTGTCTGTAGGGGAAGAACTCACATCAGTGCTAAGCCGACGAATTCTTCAATGATTTTGTCCAGGTAAAAAATGGTGACTATATTAACCTCTCAAAGTTCGATCTATACTAAGCAATGTACATGCGACCTGCTTAGGGAGGTGGTATATTGAGCAAGAATATAAAATATTGCTTCAAATAGGTATTAATATTTCCAATGGAGAGAATTTTGTTTAAAGACTCAAGAGAGTTTCAAACCCAATTGTAAATAGCCTTGGGCATACTTTCTGAAATGAAAAACGGAAAATTAGACTGTATTAGGTATATTGGTGGCATTAAACCTGTGTTTTCTGGCATTGTTGGGCAAAGGACATTGAACTACATCCCCTGCTTTGGTAACTAATTTCTTTTTAAAGTTGGAGTACAAATAGAGTGGCGATTGGTGTCTTAAATGTTCTTTGAAAATTGTGAGATGGAATCCATGTTTAATGGAAAAGAACTTTCCAATACATAGTAGTGGTGTCTCCCAGGGAGAGGAAGGAAGAGAGAAATATTTTCTCCCCTGCACATGGTAATTTGCAGTCTCTGAGTACTCTAAGATTTTTGTAAGCACTTAACCAAAAGGAAACAAAAAAAAAAATGAAAAACATACATTGCTCACTCCAGACCTCTGGAAAAAGATGCATGGGGCTTTGCTTTCCTAGCTAGAGGTAAGAACCTATATTCCAGAAAACCAGGATATTCCGTATCCTGTCGTAGGTCAGAATAAATGCTCTCAGCTGCTTGGAACATCTCTCCACTGAAGGTGAGGCCTATGCCCATTATTAAAAGTTTTGTACATTTAGCTCTGAATTCTTTCACTAAAACTTAATTCAACAAATGGAATCTGCTTTGCCTTCCCAGTTAAAAGCCCCCATCTCTCTTTGTCTCTCTCTCTCTCTGAAACTTACTTTTGTGTTTTTAACACACACACACACACACACACACACACACACACACACTTTTCAGATGAACTTCTCAGTTTGACACTCTACCGCAGATATTTCGGCCTTCTACTCAGACTAAACTGCTAAACCAGGTCACAAATGACCTTTACTTTCTGGTCATTGTTCAGTTTGTACCAAAATGTCACATTCTTCATTAACTGATTTCTTGAACATTTTGTTTGGACTATCATTGATGAAGTTGGAAGTTATTTGCTTTGTTTGATGTTTGATAATCCCTGTATTAAATATTGTACTCAGCCACAGCTGGTCAAAGTTAAGAATTTTGAAATGTTGAACGGCTTGAAGAGGGATTAAATGTTATGGACTCATGGGCCTAGATGCTCCATTTCAGGTTCTAAGCATCTTGTACTTAATCTTGTTTCTGTTGACTGGAGCGTCTACACTAATTTTGAATTCATGTTCTACGACAAATAAGTTGATGTTGGATTTAAGAAGAGAAGTGAGAATAATTTATTTTTGAGATCAAATATTTATTATACAACATGATGAAACAGATCATATGGTGTTGACCAGGAAATGAAATGAAGCAGTCTTTGGCTATAAGCATTATTTCAGAGAAAGGAGCTGGCCTGAGGTAAGGGGTGGACTCATGTAAAATAAATTTCAATATTCTCAAATAAAATATAATGAATTCTATTCTACATCTGTTTTATTCATTCTATTTGCATTGCAGTTCACTTTACACCTTCCTCTATGTGGATGAAGAAAAAGTTTCAGTAAGATTGGTTTGTGATGATACCAAATACGCAGGAAGCTTAAGAAGAAGTTTGCAACAGCGTTTTCCTGAATGGGAACCATACCCTGACAGAAGCCATCACCAATGGTATAAAGCTTTGGGACTGCTTGATAGGAAAGCTGTTTGATACATTTATCCAATGAAGTCATAGGCAAGAAAGTCCAAACGGTAGTTGAAATTGTGCCAGAGTCAGAGATCTGAAAAGGTGGAGAATATCAAACCTCGCTGGGCCCACACAGCACTCCGTTGCCTGGCCTTTGGCTACTTTTTCTGTTTTTGTGTTCTTTTGCACACTGAAAACCAGCTTGCTCTTCCTCCCCAGGCTTGCCAAGAACACCGATGGAACTTCTTCAGTCTAACACTCTCGCGGCTGAGATATTTTGGCTCTCTGCTCAGATGGAGCTTCTAAATCCAGGGTTTCTATTTCCTTCCTGGATCATGGGAATCACCCCTGCGTTTTATTTAGGGTTCTGACCACAGTCAATCTTTTCTGAAAGTGCTCGCCTGCTCACTTTCCCAGACGATTCCAACATTAAGCCTTCATTGTTCCGAATTGGTTCTCTTTAGAATTGTTTGTTCATCCCCATTGAATACCAGATTTAACAATTTTACATCAGTGAAGAAAACATATAAGAATGTCTAAGTCACGAGGGAGAAGAAAGTCCAGTGGCCACGCAATGAAAGGGTCAAGACAACCTTTAGAAAGAAGGTACTGAAATGTGGAGAGTAGCAGGGTCACTTTTTGCAATGGTTCTGCAGAATGGCATGGGCTTCATTCATACTACAGGAGGTTCCAGACAAAGACCGACTGGAACTAGAAGTTTGAGCATCGCATACAGAAGACTTGGAGAACTAGATAGACAGAGCTCAAGAGTTTGAGTTTTTATGCCAGCTTGTGATTTTTGAGTATAGATAACGCTATTTTTATTTTTGCTCAGTCACTACACTCAAAGTTTAAGAATGAAATGAGTTTCAGGCATTGCCAATAGGATATGCATATCAGACTATAATTCCAGACACATATATAGTAAAACGATAATTTATAATCTAATAAAATAGCTCCTGATCGGTATCACTGTTCATTATTTTTCTTTTTTAATTTATTTATTTATTAAAAATGTCTACCTCCTCCCTTCCTCCCATTTCCCTCCCCTTCCCTCTCCGGTCTTAAGAGAAGCCAGGGTGCCCTGCCCTGTGGGAAGTCCAAGGCCCTCCCCCTTCCATCCAGGTCTAGGCTTGCAAAAAGCCAGTACATGCAGAGGAATCAAAATCCAGTGCCATTATCATTGGCTTCTCAGTCAGCCCTCACTGTCAGCCACATGCATTCCCTGTGAGGGCCTGGATAGTATTTTACATTTTTGGTTTATTCTTGGATTCATTTTAGTTTGGGGAGATTGTTTTGGTTTTTGCCTGAACATTGTAATTTCAATGTACAGAAATTAGTCCTACTGTATATTTTAAACTTAGAGTAAAAGTGGCAAAACAGGTTATTCTTACTGTCTTTAATATGGAAAATAGAAAGACATTTTCAAGAAGATAGACATGTTTGCATGTATGTCCACTTGATAAACAGTTGAACTCTCAGTATTCAGAAAATGTTCTGCACACTTCAAATAACATTGCTTTCCTACAATCTGTGTAATATATAATTGAACTGTACCCTTCGCCGGCCTTCTTTCTTCAGTATGAAAATCAATTTCAAACTCTGGAGGCTTGTTAACTATCTCTCAATAACATATTCCAGCTTTGTATTTGAATACACACACACACACACACACACACACACACACACACACACAGACACTTACACACAGACACATATTTGGAGTGCCTGATTGTCATTAAGGACAATCAAACATCAAATACAGACAACTTAAAATAAAAATCTCAACCCATAAAGTAACTTACATAATTCAAATCACTAAGGAAACCAGGTGATTTATAACTTCTTTAATTGGCACAAAAATGTGGGAACAGAAAACATACTTTAAGGTTAGTGCCAAATTTTTCCTTTTATATTCGAGATTGTCTTTCATATTATTTCATGTAGAAAACACACATACTCTTCAGATGCAGCTGTTTTGTCCAATTAGTTAATGTTTGGATGGAGACATGTTACTTATACACATTTCTGTTATTTATGTGATTAAACAGAGGAAGATATTAACAGCTTCTTTTATCTTAATCCCAATAAAAGAATATTAAAAAACAAAACACCATTAGTTACCCAACATATACTATTTAGGATATAGATTGTTGTTTTATAATGTGTCTATGTGTAATCTAAAAATCTAAGTTTAAGTTTAATAATTATTCTTAGTTGTAGTAAGTTTAGAAAATTTAGCCAGGTGGTGGAAGCACACGCCTTTAATTCTAGCACTCACAAGGCAAAGGTAGGTGGATCCCTTTGAGTTTGAGGCCAGCCTGGGTTACAGAGCTAGTTCCAGAACAGCTTCAGAAACTGTACCGAGATATCCTATATCAAAAGCCAAAATAAATAAGTAAGTAAAATAAATAAATTTAGAAAATTTAAGTAATTTTCCATGTAGTGAATGAGCAATGAATTAATTATAGATGGTGTTAGATGGAATAACTCGTTTTGTTTTTTATACTATGACACATTTTATTTGATTTATATTTAAAAGACATCAGTTCATTTTTATAGTAAGTATTCACAAAACATAAGATGAAGCAATCACTTCTCAGGTACTCGGAATTCTTCAATTTTACATATTTTTGATTCTGCATCTGAATGCCTTTTCAGTTGCTTTCTAAAAATAAATCTCAATACCTAGGCATATGTATAAATAGACACATGTATAAACAATTTTCCCAGAGGATATGCTTCTGAGTTGCTATGGAGCAACCCACTTTTTTAAAAGCCAATGAGTTACACAATCTTAAATACAAAAAATTATTTGGAACCAAGCTCTCCCATCTGTGTTCCAGTCCAGTGCTGCTACTTCCCTGTGGGACGGAGCACAGCGGAGACATAACTCCTACCTCAGTTGGATATACGGCAACTGAAAACCTCAAGCAAAGAACCAAATGTTACTTATATTAAAGATAGGTTTTATTTGTGTGTGTGTGTGTGGTGGGATACTTGTACACTGTATGAAGATACATTTACTGTGATTGGTGTAGTAGAAAAGCTGATAGGCCAAGAGCCAGGTAGGAGACATGGGTGGGATTTCACAGGAAAAAAAAGAGGAGTGGAGGCTTTCAAGAGAGGGGAGGAGACACTGAAAGGAAATGGGAGGTGCAAGATGGTGGAGATGTAATATCATGGGATAGAACGTAGATCAATAAAAATGGATTAATTTAAATAATAAGAGCTAGTTAGGAGTAAGCCTAAGCTATCAGCTGAGCTTTCATAATTAATAAGAATTCTCCCTGACATTATTTGTCAGTTGATGGCTTGATGGGTCATGGAAAAATCTAACTCTCTCTCTCTCTCTCTCTCTCTCTCTCTCTCTCTCTCTCTCTCTCTCTCTCTGTGTGTGTGTGTGTGTGTGTGTGTGTGTGTGTGTGTGTGTGTGAATGTACCTACATCGTGTGTTTGCTCACAGAGGGAAAACAAAAGCATTGGATTCCTGGAGCTGAAATTATAGGAAGTTCTGAACTGCCCCATGTGGGTGCTGGGAACTAAATAAACTCCAGTCCTCTGAAAGAGCACCTACACTCTGAACTGCTGATCCATCTCTCCAGTCCAAAACCCTTAGCAGATGGAAGTACTAGGCAGCAATGACAGGACCACAGGATTCCGAGGACAGTCTGGGTTGTAAAAAGAGGTCTAGCTGAGACCCTGTCTCAGCTAAAGAAAATTAAAAGATAAAATGCCATTAGGTACACAGTGACAACAGCAAAAAGCAGGAAACCTCTTCTTCAGGCATCTTTCTTCCTCATCTTTCTTCCTCATCTTTCTTCCTCATCTTTCTTCCTCATCTTTCTTCCTCATCTTTGCCTCCCCTCAAATCTTGACCTTTTGATTCTGCTCTCTCTAAATCCCTCATATCTACTCTCTGCTCCACTTTTTCATGTCAAGATCTTAGCTGAAGTTTCTTGTCTCAAGAAAATAGAAAAGAACAAGCAAGTAGACCTGCAAAGCCAAGGAAGCAAGAACCCCAGCTCAAAGAAAGGCAAAGCTCCTCTCTCATGTTATATATTAAAAACCAGGTTCTAGAGATAGCATGCAGAAGTAAGTACAGCGCAGTGATAAAAATATCCTTTGACTTATCCTCATTGAAAAATAGTAAAAAACATAGTGAAAAGACTTTAACTGCCTATTGAGTATTCCATAAACTCACAAGTATCAACATATTGGTCTTATGAATCACCATAGAGATTACTTATGATCACCTTGCTTTTTCACTATCAGGAAATAGAAAAAGACAAATCTTGAGCCGGGCGGTGGTGGTGCACTCCTTTAATCCCAGCACTTGGGAGGCAGAGGCAGGCGGATCTCTGGGAGTTCGAGGCCAGCCTGGTCTTCAAGAGCTAGTTCCGGGACAGGCACCAAAGCTACAGAGAAACCCTGTCTCGAAAAAATAAAAACAAAAAACAAACAAACAAAAAAGACAAATCTTGCATGAAAGTGAAATAGGAATCACAAAACCAGGACTTTCGGTAGCTTGAGGGGGAAGAAAAGGAAAAGTTGCAATTTTATTCGTCCATGTGGCCGAGATAAATAATTCCCACACACCTGTATTACTACAAGAGTCCTTGGGCTGAGTATGTAGAGATGCCGATTTTGTATGAATTACTGCAACAGACTGCACGGTAGGATAGAGTTCACCTTTAGAGAAGCAGATTAATTTTGCTTTCCAATTTAGCCTGCTCTGTAGCTATGACAAGGTAAATCATTTCAGAGAAGATCTGCTAAACCTGATTAGGGCTCCTGTTTTAACACTTGTCAGACCGGTAATGACCCAGTGGTCAGTAGCAAACAGATACCCGCAGAATTACAAGCAGAAATCTTTGGAGAAAAGAATGAGAAATGTATTATTATTCTTCAAATTTCCAGGAAAAAAAAGCCCATTCCCTGGAAAGATTTTTCATGTTGTGATTTTTGGAAACCTTGAGGGTGACAGGCATGAACAGAGAAATTCTTCTTAATGAGAATCCCCTCAGATTTCTCTGGTGGAAAACACTTCAAATACAAGACTATGGCTTGTTGTTTAAAGTTTGTTTTTCTGTGTAGGTTCTTTCCTTCTAGAAATCTTGTATTTTCCCTTTTGTCAAATTTTTTCTCTGTTTCATGCAAATAGACCCTTAAATAATCCAGACTGAAATTTTCTACAGAGTGGATGAGGATGTGAATCCAGATCACCCTTCCAGTTGACACATAATTAGGATTTACAGAAAGTTTGCTTAATTTTACAATTAAAGTCTTGTGAAATCTGGCAAAGCATTGGACACATCTTGTTAGGTACTTTTTATTGTATTTTCCCTCACTTTAGCTGTGGTAGGAAGACTACCTCCTGTTCAGGGTAGATGTTGGTTTATTATAGTATCTAACCTTTCATGTCTATGGTGCTTTTATTGGTTAACGAATAAAGAACTGGCTTGGCCTATAGCATGGGAGGAGGAAGGTGGAGTCAGGGAGAAGCTATGGAGCAGCTGCCGGAGTCAGACATGCCAAAACTTCGCCGGTCAGCTACTGTCACGTGGCAAACACAGATTAATGGAGATGGGTTAAATTAAAATTTAAGAGCTAGCCAGTAAGAAGTTAGAGCTAATAGGCCAAGCAGTGATTTAAATAATATGGTTTCTGTGTGATTATTTCTGGTCTAAGCTAGCTGAGTGGCCGAAAACCAATAAGTGCCCCCCCACAACATATTAATGTATTAAAGTTTTTAAAGATGCATTTCCCTGGCTCATGAACTTCTGTATTTTTTTTAATATCTGGACTGCTACTAGGTGATATATCTGTATACCTACATATTTATAGATCTTTCTATATATACCCACATATATCAATATCTGATAGCATGGAAAATACAAAATGTAATTACAACTATCTGTATGTATGTGAGTGTATGTGTATATCGGTGTCTTCATGTGTGTGTGGGTGCTTGTGGAGGCCAGAAGACAATATTGGGTAACATTCCTCAGGCATTGTCTTCCTTCCTTCCTTTCTTCCTTCCTTCTTTCCTTTTTTATTTTTCTCAGACAGAGTCTCTTAGTGGCCTGCCATTTAGCTAGGTGGCCGCCTAGTGAATCACAGAGATCCATCTATTTCCACATCTTTAGTTCTGGGATTAAAAGTATATACCACTACGCCGTGTTGTTTTATTTATTTATTTTTTTACATCTGTTGGCTTAATAGATTTTGAGTATTGAACCTAGGTCCTCACTTTGATAACCAAGCTGCTTTCCTAGGCTTCATTCTGCCTTCTTTTAAATTACCTTTTCAATTAATTATTTAAATTATTTACTGAGTTGTATGTAAAAATGGCTAAATATGAACATAATCGATAAAAGCAACAGAAATTTATGAACAAATGTAAAAAGTCTCCCACATCAGTGTCAATTATATGAATTAGAATTTAAGCAAGTTTCTAATACTGCTTACTTTGACAAGGAAGAGTGGTATACCTAGTGTTGTTGAAGACTTCAGGCTTATACATCTACAACTCAACTTGGTAAAAGATATAAGGTAAAACATTTCACTGAGTAGAAATATGGCAGGATTATTTTAAAGGTCCTATATTTTGATTCAATAATTTTATTTGACTTTGTTCTTTAAAAATTAGTCTTAAACCAGACTGTGGTGGTTCACACCTTTTAATCCCAATACTGGGGAGGCAGAAGCAGGCAGCTCTCAGTGAGTTTGAGGCCAGCCTGGTCTACAGAGTGAGTTCCAGGTTAGCCAGGACTGTTACACAGAGAAACCCTGTCATGAAAAACAAAACAAAATTAGTCTTAAAGTGTATTTGAAAATTTTGCTTTCAGTTATTATTTTAAAATAATATACTAACATTTAAAAAATAAGTAAATACGTTACTAAATACATGATAGGCACAATTTAGAATATTATAATAAAACAAAATTATTGTTACCTAGTAGTACATATTTACTTTGGATAATGCATAAATAAAATGTGATACATCAAAGGGATCTTATATATATGAGAAAGTTAGGAGCTACTGTCTTTTCTTTTTTTAAAAAATTTTCTATGTTTTGAGACACAGCTTGTTTGCTAGGCAGGTCTTGAACTGCTGGTTTCAATCGAATGCATGGCCTCAACCTTCTCCTACATAGGCATGTAGGATTATAGTCTCACAGCTAACAATAGCATTAAAAATAAACAGTAGATTTAACATAAACGTAGAAATGAAATATACTGAACTGAAAATTTTGATTGCTGATTAATTATGAGGTGACAAATTATGTTTTTTTATGTTTTCATTTAATGGTATTCTACCACACTCATTTTACATTAAAAAGGGTTTTTGAAAATTGATTGAAAAGTATGTTTTTGGTTCATGGTTTCTAGCTTTGGAAAGAAAACCCGAGTTTGAAATAAAGAGAACAATTCTTAATTAGCAATTAATGTTTCAAAGTTATTAATTATATATTTAAGATGAATAAAAAGTATAAATACAGTATAATGTGCAAAATTAATTTTAAATTATGGTTAACACTAATTTCATATATCTCTGAATTAAAAATACACAAGTATTTCCTGCCTTTTTCTCTTCCTCCCTCCCTCCTTCCCTCCCTCCCTCCCTCCCTCCCTCCCTTCCTCCCTCTTTTCCTTCCTTCTTTCCTTTATTTCTTTTTGGGGTTTTGAAACAACATCTTTTTGCATAGCCCCAGATGTCCTGGAATTCGCTATGTAGACCAGGCTGCAAGATCCACTTGCCTCTGCTTCTCTAGCTCTGAGATTAAAGACATGCATTACTACTCTTGGCTGTATTTTATTTTTTTAAAAGCCAATATTTAATGTTCCAACAAATCTTTTGATTTCATTCAATTTGGAAATATGAATATAATTTTTATAAAACATAAATGCCGCTTCTTTAAATGTTTGCCTCATTTATAAAATCAGAACTTATCTTTTTAAATAAGATGTATAAATATAATAGCTTCTTTTTTTTAAAAAAAAATCTTTTTCCTAGTAAAATAGGTGATGGAGGAAGGTCATTGGTTAATAAAGGAACTGCCTTGGCCCATTTTATTGGTTGAAAGATAGGTGGGAGGAGTAGGCAGAACAGGACGCTGGGAGGAAGAGGAAGTGAGGTCAGACTCCACAGCTCTCCTCTCGGGAGCAGATGCCTCAGAGAGACGCCATGCAACCAGCTCCCAGGCAGACGCACACCATGAAGCTCTGACCCAGGATGGACATAGGCTAGAATCTTCCCGGTAAGACCGGTGCCCACAGATTATTAGAGATGGGTTGATCAGGATATCAGAATTAGCCAGTAAGGGCTAGAGCTAAAGGGCCAAGCAGTGTTTAAATGAATACAGTTTGTGTGTTGTTATTTCGGGGCATAAGCTAGCCGAGCAGGCAGCCAGGGTGCTGGGGACGCAGCCCCGCCGCCCCTATTACTACAAACAGGGAAGGGGTTTGCAAGATTATTTTCCTACAAAACCCCAAGTATTGGCTACTTTTCCCCACTTGATGCCTTGCAATCTCTTAGTCCATTATTTTTACACAGAGTGCCACAAAATTTGGGACTTGGTTATTACTCAAAAATGAACAAATACATCAATAAGTGGACTTCTTACACATCGAAAGTTTTCTTCCACGAAAGACTTTTTATGCTTAATAATGACGTTATGGTGCTATTAAGGCTAAACAACCATATTTTACTATGTTTAGTCTTACAATGTATAGGATTCCAATACTCTTTTCTTTTCCTTTTGTTTATTTTTTATTTTTTAGGACTGACCTACATATATATATATATATATATATATATATATATATATATATATTACATTTCTGTTCTCATATGAAATCATAGGACTCATTTCTAGGAGTATGCTTAGAGATCACTTAGTCCAATATTTTCATTGATATTCCTTTTGGGTTTCACTGTGAAGATATTTTAGGTATTTTGGCCCAGAGGCAAGAAGAGTTAGTTAAGGCAGAAAGTGCTAAGTGTGCATAAATGAAGTTAAGGCAAACTTTTCCTTAGTTTTGAAGAGACATTTGGCAGAAAGTGGAATAAAGGGAGGGAGAGCCGGGAGTGTAACAAAGGCTCCCCTACAAGATCCAGACCTCACCGTCTCTGGAATAGTCATCCTGTTGCGAGAACATGGGGGAGAGCTCAGACTGCTCTGAGGCTCTAGAGATGGTGTAGTTTAACTCTGGGCTAGAGTTCTGATGAGTTTAAATGTGATTCTCCCTCGGCAATAGCACAGATGCAGCATGGACCATTCCTCGGAAGGTGTAGGTTCTAAGTGTTTCAGGAGAATAGGGAACGTGGGAGATGACAACATGGATTCATTTCCTCTCACAGCCACCCTTCTGAAACACAGGCAGATAGTGTGACACTCACGATGAGTCGGGAAGGAGAGACAGTTCCACATCACAGAGAACAGTAAAGTCGAAAGTAAGGTCAAGAGAGTATGGCATACTACATTGTAGTATCACATTGTGGGGTATTATCTTATGTTTTAAAAAGCACATTTCAGCAGTAAATTCTGGGAGCCCAAACATGCAATCAGCAACTGAGTGTTGACAGAGGTTTCTGTCCCACCAGGTCCCACAGTCATTTAGTCACAAACAAACACAAAGAGGTCTACATTAATTAAAAACTAGATGGTTAGCTCAGGCTTCTTATAACTCTTATAACTTATATTAGCCTATAATTCTTGTCTGTGTTAGCCATGTGGTACCTTTTGTCAGTGAGGCATTCTCATCTTGCTTCCTCTATGTCTGGGTTACAACTGCAGCAGACTGAGTCTTTTCTTTTCCTAGAATTCTCCTGTCCTATTGCCTTGCCACTATTGCCTGGTCACCCCACCTCTACTTCCTGCTTGGTTAATGGCCAATCAGCATTTTTTAAAAATACAAGTGACAGAGTACAGACCATTGTCCCACAGAACTCCTCCCCTTTTTCTTTCTTTTTTTTTTTTTTTTTTTTTTTTTTTTTTTTTTGGTTTTTCGAGACAGGGTTTCTCTGTGGTTTTGGAGCCTGTCCTGGAACTAGCTCTTGTAGACCAGGCTGGTCTCGAACTCACAGAGATCCGCCTGCCTCTGCCTCCCGAGTGCTGGGATTAAAGGCGTGCGCCACCACCGCCCGGCCCCTTTTTTCTTTCAAAACAAAAACTTGAAATCAAATCTCCTTGGTTTAGCTTTTTTCTTGACTATTATTCATAACAATTGTAGCCAACATTCTAAACAAAGGTGAACATCCATAACCCTTTTTTTTGGGGGGGGGGAATGTAAATGTAATTTTCCAGGCAACTTCCTACTGATTGGGGGCACTGATAATCTTACAAGGACCTAAAGATAATTTTGAATTATGGTCAAGTTTTGACTGGAATTTTCTGTGAGGCTTGATCATCTCAGTCAGCAGTCTTGAGGCTGTTCTTGATATAGAATTCAGAGGAAACTCTGAAATGTTGGATCATCTGGACCATTCACTCCTATTGGAGATTCTTTAAGGGTTCCTTTTTGATCAAACCTGATTTTTCTGGTCAATTTTCTTGTTCTTTCTCTTCTTTTAATAATAGTCTACAGTTTTTTAAAAAAACAGCTAAGTTAACTTTACCCAACCAGTTATATCCCGTACTGTCTTTATGAAACATTGCTCCTTAGACTTAGGGAGGTGACCTGATCCACTGATTGTCAGACCCCTTAGGTCATTGATCGAGAAAGTAAGAGTAGTTAGAGAATTCTCTTTAATACTTTATTTCTAGAGATGAAAATTTTCTAATTTTATTAAGTTTCTTGAAACCTATAGTTAAGTAAAATATATTCCTATTTCCAGCCTCAATTTTTGCCAGTATTATGTGGGAAAATTGGCATTCCACTTAATATAAGAATAAGTATAAAACAAATGATTTGTCTATTTTGTCTTCATTTCACTTGTGATATGTCAATATAATTTTGGCTGAGTTACTATTATTAAAATTGGATATGTTTTTTCTTACACGTCTATCAGTATTTGATCTTTATGTTCTATAAAGTAGAGAGAAAAATGTGTCAAGAATTAATACTTATTTTAGATAACATTGAATGATATACCCAACAAAGAAAGTTTCATGAGACAAAAGGCTGAAAGAGTCTTTGAAAATGGAGTGACATTTAAATTAGAAACCATTTCAGACAAGTGAGATAAATAACACTCCAGATATTACTCTCAGTAGACACAAAGGAGAAATCACATCATGACTCATCAATAGGAGTTACTGTGCATGACAGTGAACTTATGCAGAAAAAGTCGAGCAGGGAAAGGTCATAAGGCTTAAACTTCCAGACAGCTCAGTCTTTTTTTTTTTTTAAATTTATTTATTTATTAAGGATTTCTCCCTCCTCCCCGCCACCGCCTCCAATTTCCCTCCCCCTCCCCCGACCAAGTCCCTCTCCCTCATCAGCTCGAAGAGCAATCAGGGTTCCCTGACCTGTGGGAAGTCCAAGGACCGCCCACCTCCATCCAGGTTTAGTAAGGTGAGCATCAAGACTGCCTAGGCTCCCCTAAAGCCAGGATGTGCAGTAGGAATCTCAGTCTTATGTGATAGGAATGTAAAGCAGCATCAAAGGCATACTAATAAGCCCTGGGTTGACCAGGAAGGCAAAGGGGCAGATAGAGATCTTGTCAACACAATGTCCTGGTCATTCAGAGTGATAATATCAGGAGAAGCACAGTACCATTGGACTTCTAGATTGGGCTCTTCCCTCTGATACAAGTTAGGGCAAGAATGCATTCTGATCATCATTTTCTCTAGTACTCAGATGTCAGCCTACGAAGAGGCTGAGAGAAGGGACTGTGAGCTAAAAAGCATGAGGTACCAACAGGAGGTTCTCTATTCCTGGAGAGAGTGGGTATTAATTGAAGGACTAATTAGACCAATTGATTATTAATAAAATACTGAGTAGCTAACGTTCTGAGACTAACAAGTCCATTAGGTTAGGAAAAAAAATGCAGCATTAGTACTAGAGAAAAGCAGAACTAGTTTTTCTATGTGTGTTTGAGCACACTGTGCTTTAAACCTATAAGTTTACTTCACAGCAAAGCACCAAGTATGCATTTACAAAGAGTAGCATCGGAACCAGGGGGGAATGACATGTAGTATATTGCACTGGCTACTTTTCCAGGGAACCTGGTTGGATTCTTAGCACCCAAGTGGTGGCTCACAGTAACTGAAGGTTTCTCTGCTGCCCTTCAGGTCCTGAATAACCAGTGTGAGGCTTAATATTAATTATAAATATCTGGATGGTAGCTCAGACTTATTATAGCTAACTCTTACATTTAAATTAACCCATATTTCTTATCTATGTTTTGTCACATGGTTTATGATTGGTTAACCTCATTTTTTACATGTCAGCAGCTGGCTGGCATCTCCCAGGCTCCATCTTTCTTCTCCTGTATCTCTGCTTGGATTTCCTGCCTTACTCTGTCCTACCTTGCCATACACCAGTGCATCTTTTTTTTTATCAACCAATAAGAGAACACATATTCACAGTGTAGAAAAAGACATCACATATCAGCTCACAACTTAATATAACTCCAGTTACCAAGGATCTGATGCTTCTTCAGGCCTCTGTGGGTATTGCACACATGAGATACATAGATAAAAATGCAGGGGAAATACCCATATACATAAAAATAAAAAGAGAGAGATATAGAGAGGGACTAATCTATATGTACATTGTACATGCCACTCCCAAGATATCTGAAGCTCAATGAAAATTTAAGTGTTTGTACATGAAGAAAATCTGAGTAGTAACTATATCTCTAGGCTCTTTCTTTAGGTTCTTCCAGACTTTTTTTGTTTGTTTGTTTGTTTGTTTGTTTGTTTTTCGAGACAGGGTTTCTTTGTGGCTTTGGAGCCTGTCCTGGAACTAGCTCTGTAGACCAGGCTGGTCTCGAACTCACAGAGATCCGCCTGCCTCTGCCTCCCGAGGTTCTTCCAGACTTTTAAGAGGGCAGTCTGTTAATAGCTGTACCAGTTTACAGCAGAACACCACATAAAGCCAGAATTAGGAAAAAAGAGATCCTTGGTCAAAAATGAAATTGGAAAACAAAAAGTTTATCTTGAGCTAGCATGTCTTTGACAGCCCTCTAAATGTCTATCTCTATATCCATAGATTAGTTCTGCTCTCAGAACTCACTAGAAGTTTCTTCACGGATGGCAGCGAAGATAGAAACCCACACCTGAATAATGATTACAAAATGTGTTGGTGGGCTGATCATCCACAAATAGACAGTTTTATCACCCACTCCACGGATCAGCAGCCATCAACATCAGGGAACAGAAATTTACAAGATTCAGAAAAAGGGAGGAGCACAGCAGAGCAATGTCTTCTGGACATGGAAGCAGCACTGCACTCGTGACCTCCCAGTAGCTGTGGTTATCTGCGTAGGAAAACTAGCACGAAGCAGGTAGGGGCTCATGAAGACACACCCTAACCAAGGAGCTGTGGAGAGTTGATAGTTTCTGGGAAGGGTTTTAAGTGTGGGGGGGGGCACTAGTAGGCTGACTATGCCTACTCCCTGAGCATGAGTAACACAAACTTCACTCAGTGGATTATTTTATAGTTTTTATAAGATACAAGCTTGGCAGTTATTGAGAAGGTAGGGTTGGGTCCTTGAGGAGTTAGGAGGAGGAGTGTGGTGGCAGGGTAAATGTGTTCAACATATGCTGTATGAAATTCTTAAAGACTCCACAAAATATTTAGCAGAGCTGGTGCTTGCATGAAGTCTCACTCCTACAGTTTAGTCTCTTTGGTGAGGGAAGGTACTCTGCAGAAATTGAAACCCGGACACCAACTCAGTCACAAAATCCTGGAACTATATCTGTCCTGCATGCAAGATGTGCTGGGGCAATGATGGCACAGAACTTGTAGAAGTGGGTAACCAATGTCTGGTTTAGTTTGAGGCCTACTCCAAAAGAGGAAGCCCATGCCTTCCACTGTTTGTGAGGATAGGAACCACAGACTAGAGAGTCCCGAAATCTAGGGAAGAACTAAACATGTGCCAATAAAAATAAATAAACAAATAAATCAGTGACATAATTCATAATGATATTCTGCTATATTCCTTGATTTGTGGCTTGTCCACGTGTCATCAGTGAGTCTTCATTTGGCAGCAGGTGGGAGCAGGTGCAGAGACCCACAGTATGCAGAGAAAGTCTAAACTGGAGGTTTCCATTGGATCTCACCCCTCAGAACCCTGGAACCACTGCTGAAAAGGGGCAGGAAAGATTGTAGGAACCAGAAAGGATGGAGGACACCAGGAAAACATGGCCTACTGAATTAATTAAGCAGGGTTCACAGAGATGGGAGCAACACACCTAATCTGTATGGGTCTGAGCTAGGTCCTCTTAATATATGTTACAGTGTGTAGTTTGGTTTTTGTTTCCAGTAATTTATAGTTGGGTAGATAAACAATGAGGTTATTAAATTTGCTCCCTGCTTTATTGTTTTTTTTCTTCTGAAATATTTTTATCAGCAAAAAGTTCTAGCTGTGTCACAGTTTATGAATATAATTATAATTATGAATGCACATTCAAAAATCTGCAAATGGCCCATACTTAAATGTACAAGCACGAAAGCACAACTTTTCCCCAGGATTGCTTATGAGTTACTTTTCAAGTAATTAACAAGATGATTTCCTATTTCATACTTGAATTAGAATTTACTAAATTACACATAGGAAAACTGCTGAGATGAGTTTCTACCCCTCCGCTTTTCTACTGTGCCTTCGAATCTACAGTCTGGTGGATTCAGGCAGATCTCTGACCATGCCAATGATTCCATCAGTCTTCAACAGGTGTGATAACATTGTCTTTACTTTTCCACATTCCTCTGACCTCCACTTCCCAAGCCTACTTTATGACCAATAGTATGAGTAACTGCAGCCCAGTTTCACACAGTTTGCGTGAAGGGTAAGACCCTACCTTCCTCATGTGATAACCTCTGGAGACTATGAAAAATAAAGAGGATGCCTTTCATCCTCAAATGTGCTCTTGGCTTTGGTAAAAGATAAGACTTGGAAAAAATACATGCTTTAAGTTTAAAACCATTACAATTAATGTGTCATATAAGATGGAGCAGAGCAGTAACTGGGACGGTGAAAGGTCAGTTATCATCCTTGCACGCCAATGACCAGTGTAGCTTTGGCAAAACACCACGTGTACCTTTCTTTCCTCATCTGTAAAATGAGATGCCCAGATTAATATGATGAATAAATTCACCTCCAGTTCTTTTACCCGTAGTGATATATTTTATTTGTATTTTATTAAATAAAGCTTGCTTGAAGATCAGAGAGTAAAACAGCCCTACTGGTCAGCCTTACAGACCAGGCAGTGTAGGGCTGATTTCAAGATTCCTGGAGGCGGGATCACCACCATTTCTGGCTGAGGTAGAGGCAAGAGCCAGTGGCTGACTTTTGCTTTTCTGATCTTCAGGTTGAACCCCAATTTCTGTCTCTGGGTTTTTGTTATTCGAGCTATACTCACATCAACATTCACGGTTTTTAGTTTCTTACGCCAGATTTGTGTTTTGATTTGTCTGCATTTTCTGTATATCAAATTGAAGCTTGAGTTAGTTAGGTAAGCTTGAAAATGCAGAGAGCACAGAAATGTAAGCTCTGCGGAGGTCACTGGAGTCTTTTTAACAATGGAAAAATGTGTAACGTCAAAGTGCAGTCCAATCTATTTTACAGAAGCAGATCATTTATGCTTACGGAAGAGGAATAAGGAGGACACAACAAAACACGCAAAACTGGACGGGGAAAGCCATGGAGACCTCAACCCCACACGAAGTACAGGCAACTGAGCAAAGCTGGGAGCAGGGAGTGGGGTCCTCCCAGGGAAGAGCACACCAATTGGCTGTCCAGTGCCAAATGGTCAGCCCTGAAAACACACATAGGAGTACATTTGTAAGGACTCAAGAGCTTATATTTAGGAATATATGTGTATATGCAAATATATATGTATTCAATAATAATTAATGAATAAAGAGGCAATGAATTTGAAAAGGAACAGAGTGGAATACATGGAAGGGTTTTGAGGTAGGGAAAAGAAGGGAGAAATGTAATTAAATTGCATTCTCAAAAAAAGGAAAAAGAAGCAACTTAAAATATAACACTAATTGTCTGCTAATTACAACTAATTTTCGAGAATGGAATTTCAGTAACTATTCAGGCGTCTGGCATGTGCCTTTAAATTCCTTCCTGCCCTCTGTTTTTGCTCTGCAATCTCCTCTTCTGTAAATGTGTTGTCTTGGAGCTGAGGTCTACCTTCATTGTTATGCTAAGGGCCTACAAAGTTAGAGTTTGGAAAGGGGAAAGGTGTGGATTGGGAACAGTGAATGAGGTGATCTTAGAGAAGCCAAGAGCAAGAAGAGTTGCCAGGCATAGCATCACCAACAGAGTATGTTATGTTTTTGAGAATGAAGAAAACTTTATAGGCACATGGTGTCTACAATTTTGAATGCAAAGAATCTGTCTGTATCCAGTTAAACTGTCATGCCACTTAAGGTTTTTTTTTTCTATTTTCTAGTTTTACCTTGACAATCTTATATAAATGATGGAAATATGTATTTAAAATTTCAATCTTCATTTTATCCTCATAACCATAAGTCTAAAATCAGAATACTTTATTATTTTATTAAAATAATAGGAAAATGATAACATTTCAAGCTAATCCAAACTTTATTAAATAGATATACATCATGAATTTATCTTTATAAATAGCGAAATGAGTGAATAGAGATTATTTAGACTTTCTAAGTAAATGCTTCATAATAATGGTAAATTGGTTATAAGGTCATGTGATATATTATTTTAAAAGTTTATCTTTTAGTTTTATGAAGTCCAATTCTTCAGGTTTTATTTTGTCATTTGCATTAATTTGTGAGTAGATGGGGTCCTGTTTGGGAAGTCCTGCTCTACACAGATATTTTGTAAGATGCTACCTGTGTTCTTCCAGCCATTCCTGGGGCCCATTTGGAAATGACTTTGTGCAGGGTGACAGATATGAATCTAAGCACATTCTTCTACCGGAGGATACCTGGCTTACACCGCACCATTCATCAAAGATGCTTTTTCTTCAGTGTGTATTTGGCATCTCTGTCAAATATGAGATGTCTATAAACATGTGTATTCATGTTTGGGTTTTCAGTTTTCTTCCATCTTCCACTGACCTACAGTGTGTGTGTGTGTGTGTGTGTGTGTGTGTGTGTGTGTGTGTATGCATGCACATGTATCATTTTTTTCCTACATAACTCTATGATATAACTTGAAATCTGTAATGACAATTCCTTCAGCTTGGTCTTTTTTTCCTCAAAATTGCTTTGATTACCTGAGGTCTTTTGTAGTTGTAGATGAATTTTAGGATGTTTTTTTTCCTATCTTCATAAATAATGTCATGAGGATTTTGATTGGGACTGTTTTGAATCTATAAGTTGCATCTGATAGGATGGGCATTTTCACGGTATTAGTTCTGACAACACATGAGCAGGGGAGCTATTTTAATTCTCTAGTGTCGCACATAGTTTCTTTCTTCAAGGACTCAAAGCTTTTGCTGCAGAGATCTTTCAACTCCTTGGTTTGGATTACTCCTAGGTATTTGTTTGAGGCTATTGTAAGTGGGAGTGTATCCATTACCTCTTCTCGGTGTGTTTGTTACTGGTTCATAGAAAATCTGCTGATTTTGTAAGGTGATTTTATATCTTGCCAATTTGCTAAAACTATTGACAATCTGTTGAAGTTTTCTTGCGCAATTTTGGGACCTTAATATCATATCCTCTACACATAAAAATAATAAAATATCTCTGTTTTTTTGCTATTTAATTCCCTTTTCTTGCCTGATTGTTAGTGCTTTAGGCATTTTATTGAGAAGCGGTGATAATATACAGCTGTTCTCATTCCTGATTTGAATGGAATTACTTCAAGATTTTCTCATTTAAGATGATGTTGTTTGTGACTCTGTCATATACAGGACACAATCAACTGAGTGAAAAGGAAGGCCACTCTGAAGAAAAGATTTTTTTCTATCTATACACCTGAATATATAGAGAAATATAAACAAGACAAAACAAAACAGAGTCAAGGAAACAAATGACCCAGTTTAAAAAAATGGGCTAGGAATCTGAACACAGTCCACCAAATAAGCTAGAAATATAGCGAATAAGCATCTTAAAATACGTTTACTATCTTAGCAATTAAGGAAATAAAATTAAAACTAATTTGAGATTTTATTTTATCCCTGTCAACTGTCTAAGATCAAGAGAACAATGGACAAGAAATACTTATGGAGATGCGGTGAAATGGAAAGCCCTCATAAACTGAGGATAGGATTGCATACTGATGCATCTATTATAGAAATCAGTGTGGGAAATTCTCAGAAAGCTAAAAGAACACCTACACACACACCCCAGCTATGCCACCTGATCTATGCCCAGAGGATTCACCATTCTTCTGTGCAGACACTTGGTCAGCAATGTTATTGCCATTCTATTCACAATACCCAGACAATGGGCTCATCAAGTCCCACACCATATCTACCCTCAAGGCCCTACCAGGCCATCATTCTCTAGGCCTCCTCAGTGTGCTGAGTCTGCTCTAAGCTTCCAGCACTTAGCTACCTTAAACCAGAGTCTGGGACGTCATGCCCTGCAAAGCAGCTTTGTCTAAAAAGTCCCACCCACACCCTGCGAAACTCCAAGCACAGGACACAAGTGCTACTCAGCTCCACTATTTGCCAGCCCTCATTCCATCAAGTCTCATGCTATAGCTACTCTCCAGGTACAGCCAGGGCAGCACAGTCAATGCTCTGATGGTCCATGCTCAAGCCGATTGTCCTTATCCCAATCCTCTGAAGAAAGTCAGTTCTCAAAAAGCACTGAATGGAACAGAGAATTCTCAACAGAAGAAATTCAAATGGCCAGAAGACACATAAGGTCATGCTCAACCTCCTTAGCAATCAGGGAAATGCAAATCAAAACAACTTTGAGATACCATCTTATACCTGTCAGAATGGCTAAAATCAAAAACACCAGTGATAGATAGCCTTTGCTGGAGAGGATATGGAGTAAGGGGGACACTCATCCATTGCTAGTGGGAATGTAAACTTGTGTAATCACTTTGGAAACCAGTGTGGTGGTTTCTCAGGAAATTTGGGATCAACCTACCCCAGGATCCAGCAATACCACTCTTGGGAATATACCTAAGAGATGCCCTATCATACTACAAAAGCATTTGTTCAACTATGTTCATAGCAGCATTATTTGTAATAGTCAGAACTTGGAAACAACCTAGACGCCCCTCAATGGAAGAATGGATAAAGAGTGTGGAATATATACACATTAGAGTACTACTCAGCGGTAGAAAACAATGACATCTTGAATTTTGCATGCAAATGGATGGAAATAGAAAACACTATCCTGAATGAGGTAACCCAGACCCAAAAAGATGAATATGGTATGTACTCACTCATAAGTTGATTCTAGTCATAATTAAAGGACATTGAGCCTATAATTCATGATCCTAGAGAAGCTAAATAAGAACGTTCTCGTTTCTATAAGGCACTTTTGTAACTTTATTTCGTGGTTTCTTGATTTTCTACTGCCCTGTATAAAATTATCCTCAAAATTAAAGAATATGTAAGCATGACCCTTGAATTTAGGCCCTGCTGAGCCAGAACACAAGTTTGTCACCTATGATAATTCTTTTTCTCAGCCACAGGTATTAGTGTGACTCTCTTTTCATTCCAGTCTGGGAGAAAGGAAGGGCTGGAAACTTTGCCCAGGCAATATTATGCTGTACCTGCTGCTCTGGGGTTCCAAGTATAATGTTTGCTTAATACCTTTTATATGAGTGTTCTTTATAGACTATTACTTGTATGGTTTGGTAAAAGCACACAAGGTCATTTTCTACATATGTACTAATTCACAGATTATAAAAAGTTATATTAGTAATTTAGAAATTATAAAAAGTTATATTAGTAATTATTCTGTACTAATGTGCACATATATTGAAAATATGAAAGGCTTAAGTATTATTGTATAGTCTGATTTTTCCAGTACCTGAAATTTTTTGTAAAACATTTTTATTAAGAGGATCTTATAGTATAATATACACTATACAAGACAGCCATGGACAATTATTTTAGCAAACTGAAATCATATAGTTATATACATTACAAATCATTTTGCTCTCTTCTGTTATCATCATTAATTATACTCACAGTGAAAATATTTCTTTTATGAGAAAATGAACCAAAATACCAAAAGATAAAATAGCTATTAGAGGGCATTTTTCTTTCGCCACTTCTCATGTGTCTTTTAAAAGACTGTTCAGTCTAATTTCTCTCTTGATATATAGTTTGCTATTCTATTTCTGCAAAAGGAGAACATTCTGTTCTATTCATTCTCCCACTTACTTTTAGAAACTGCAGAAAGGCTTAAATTAAACTCCTAAAGAATTAACTGCCATTCTCATGCATAGTTATGAAATATACAACAGACTTTTGTGCATTGTTCCTAGGCGTTGTGCCTCACTGGTGAGTGATCAGCAATACATTCATATAAAACATCACTGGAGAGACAACCAAAACTGGGTCAGGAAAATCCCTTCGCATGAGGCTTACAGGAACCAGTGAGAGAAGAGAGAATAGTTAGTACCCACCCCCTCATGACCAAAAAAATAAGAGAGAAGGGCCTCTCTGTACACAATGCAACTCATTCATTCATTCACTTATCAGAAACCAATATAAAGCATTTCCAAATATGTCCTTCAAGACTGACAGTTGTCAAAAGAATTTGCTTTACCTTATTCTTAACAACGATTAAACATTTAAGCAATCTGTGTCCAAGTCTTCCTTGGTTATATTGTCTTCCTTCTGGCAGGGATTCGGAGCAAGAACTGGATCTCTAAGTTTTCCTCTAGTTTGGAAATTGACACTCAAGAGTCGGCAAAGCAGTGGTAAAATCTATTTGTGTCTATGTAGGTAGTACCATAACTTTCATAAAATCAGATAGTCAGTCTACTAGAAAAATGTACCAATTATACTAGAAAATGATACCAATTCCTGACACACAGAGACTGAAAACTCATAAGGAGTGTTTAGGTGAGATTTTCTTTGCCTCTCGATGTGGCATATCAGATTTTATTCCACTGATTTTGTTCGTTTGTAAATCCACGGAGGCACAACAGTGCAGGTTGCCCCATAATCTTTGGATCTGGGGTAGGTAAGTGCATGTCTGTACTTGAGAGAAATTCATACATTGTCTTTGGTCAAAGTGTTTAGGTGAAGACTTTTTGTTTCAAACCATCCTTCATGCTGTAAGGTGCAAATCAGTCTCCCGAGCTTGTGGTTGATTTTAAGAAACAGCGATCTACACTGTGGCATGGCCATTTTCCATAACAATAACTACAAACCTCGAAGATGTCTTCTCACACCTTCAGTTTTTCTTATACCTTAATTGTTACCCACAGTTTGTACTTTGCTTATCTATTTGCTTGGAAATGGTGTTGATTATAACCTACATTAGTTTTGAAGATCTAAGGTGGTTGAATGCTCACTTTTACACATGGTTCAATCTATGCATAAGAATTTGCATGTGAATGAGATTATATTTCACATTTTTTTTACTAAAACCATTTTGGCTACAGAACTTGTTTATTAACTATGAATTATTACGACTGTGAACACACACTGTTTGTACAATTAAGGTCCCCTTTATTGTTGCTTGGCACAGAGATTAAGGACATAGATTTCAGGGTTACTTGCACGTGGGCTCAAAGCCCCTACCTTTGAATCTAGTAACTAACAGTGTTTAAATCAGATAAGCTACTAGACATGTTTCTTGCAAAACAGGGACAACGTTACTTTACAGTGTGCTAATAAATACCAAGAGAGTTAATATCAATACATTAAGAAATTTTTAGAGGCAGTGTGTACCGCACACCATGAGAAAGGGTTATTGGACCAGAAAAACTGAGATTTTAGCCCTGTGTCCATATAATCTTGTTTCCTTCTTGAAATAGCTGATAATAAGGCCTGGAAGTGCACAGCATGAAGTCAGCACGGCAGTTCACTCTCTCCAATGACCTCTTCTCCTCTGTGCACTCTCGTTTTGAGCTTCCCAGTTTCTATATTAATTCTATATTCCATAATTAGATTGCATCTTTATTTGGCTTTCTAACTTACTTTCTTGGACTACTGTTGTGGAATATTCATAGAAAAGAAGGCATAACCATATGACTAAGCCCTTGTGTGATTGACCTTGCAATTGCTGTACCGGGATAGAATCAATTTCTCCTAGTTTTCTCTGATTCTAGAATCAGTAGTGTAATAATTAATTGAATCCTCTCAAAGGAAGCTTCAAGAAACATGGTAGTTAAATTTCGGCTTAAGTCTTTGAATTGCAGTCTCTACTCTTTTACTAGTAAGATACTAGAAACTTAACCCTTTGATTCTCCACTGTCTTGTTTATTAAAGAAAGTGGAGTATTGAAATGGCTCAACTGTGCAAATCTGGTGACCTGAGTTTGACCCCAGAAATTCACAGGGGGAAAAGAGAATTGACTCCCTCCCAACATTTTTCTTTAACCTCCTCATGTGAGCTATGGACCACACACACTCACAAGCTCTTAAAACACACATCCTGCATGCAACAAACATACACAAACACATACACAATAAGTTAATAACTAGTTTTAATGATTGTAAAGAAAGAATTTATGCTCTATTAATTTGTACGATTAAGTTGGTTAATGCAGGGAAAGCATCTAGAACATCCTTGGCAGGTAGGAAGTCTTTAAACATCACATATTTTTTTTTTTCACTTTAATAATTAGAAGCTGTTAGTAGTAAAATCATTGGTGGGTCATTCAGGAATTTAGAGATTCATTTGCCTTTGACAGAATTGGACCCGTCAGTAACCAAAGCTCATATTTTAAAGAAAAAGTGTAGGTTTCATTTACAAGATTAGCAAGTAGAATTGGGAAATAATAATAAAAAAAAACATTGATGCAAGCCTATCCACAATGCAGTCACAGACCACAGAGCCTTGCTGCCTACCGTTCTAGCAATCTATTAAACATTTAGGATAGAAGGTATAAAAAAAAAAAGGCAGTCTTAAAAATTACACTGGATAATTTATACTGGTGAGAGGAATAACTGTAATAAAAGGACATGATTAGTAAGCAACGTGGAGTTGAAATAAAAGACATCATGTTGCTTTAGGAGTGAAGTAAGAGGTTTTGGTAACCTAGGTGAGCACCGACTAGGATCTACTACAGATACCTGCATATGCTTATGTGGGTTGCACATTGAGTGTAATTGTGCTACAGGTCTAGGACTTAGGAGGCATCTGGTTATGTCATAGTTGGATTTTTGAGGCCGCTGCTAATAACTGTGGACTGCTGTGAAGGGAAACTTGTATTTGTTTGAATATATGATGCCTTGCTCAATTTTCAATAAGCAAATGTATCATAACTTATGATACATTTAAGATACATCGCGCCATTCACATTATCAAATACCAAATTGTATTTGTAGAAAACGGTTCAGTGAACATGTTAACAAATACATGGCTTTTATTAATTAATATACTACATATTTAGAGATGCACAATGCCCATAGAAAAAAATGGCATATTTGGACAACTTCACAGTTTTCATGTAGACTTTATATGTCTTTATATTCATCTTGCAGTTTTTATATTGTTCAAATATTTAACAAATATTATTTTTGAAATAGAATGATTTTTTCATTTGGAAAATGTATAGATGATATAAATTAATTTGTAGATTAATGTAATGCATCCAAATAAAATAATTATAATGCTAATAAAACTATAAAGCTAAGTTCCTAAAAATTGGAAGATGTTTCTGTTTGATATAAAAGAAGACTGTGCAGACAGAAAACCATTATTCTAACTGTCAGGGAATAGACTGCTTTATTTGATTGAGAATAGATTCTTTAAGCAATAAAAATAAATGATTGACATGTCTGATATAAGGTAATATAAATAAACCCTGATGAAAGTGGCTGATTTGACACAAAAGATTCCTAAAAGCTGAGTTGATTCATCTGATCTGTAGGGTATAATCTCATTATGAATAGAAGATATCACTATACAGACAAATCAAATATATGTATCGTTGAAATGATATTAATGATTTATGTGATACGTATCACAGTATTAAGTGGGGGATATTAAAGATGATTATTTTGAAAGGCAGATAAAAATAAGAAATAGAATAAGCTGAGAGATGGTTCATGGCTACCTTGGGTTAATCTTTGTTGTTACTAATTAAAGAGAAGAGTATAAAAACATTATAATTTAGTTACAACACGAGACAACATCAAAAGCATGCTTAAACAGTACTGTTAGATCAAGCTATTTGTTAATTAGTGATTTTTGAGAAAAATTGTATCAAACACAAGGAAACTGAGTTTGGCGCTCCCATTTTTTTTCAAGTAATGTTTACGCAGATTCACTTTATTTTGTCTAGGAACATTGAAGGCCATCACATGCTGGATTATGACTTCCAGGTTCAGGTAACATAGCAGTTGTAGCGGACGGTGTTTGGTCACTAGTTACCCCATATGTACACACAGAAGTTGGTGTGACAAAGAGAGCAAGATCCTGAGTCAAATACGCATGTCTCTCTAGGTCAGCAACACGGCAGTAGCTAGATATGCGAAAATAATCTCAAGGGTCGTGGAAACTAAATTAATCTTTTTCTACTTTGATAAGTTGTTTTCCTAAATACATTTGGAAAAAACTTTTGAAGTTACTGAAAAATGTAAAGAAGCGAAGCAACACACTTCAGATAACTGAAAACTTTAATTTTCTCATGAATATGAAATGGCAAAATTTCCTGCTCCATAGTTTAGAGGAATCATTTAACATTCACAACTGAATATCTTCTATGAAATAGAGAATACTATGATTTTCAGATCCCATTATTTATGCAATGACATTTTAATATATTTTATTTGGAATCACTAAGTGAATTGTCATGGCTCAGTGCTTGGCTTGAACCCTAGAGTAATCTAGCCTTGACATCTGTCACAGTATTCATTGCCAGGACAAATTTGGCTAATTATTAATGATTGACATGGACAACATGAATTTTTTTTTTCCTAGTGGATAAGGTCTCCTTTACAAGAACAACTTTCACTTTCCCCATCTATCTTTTTTTTTTATTAAAAATTTCCGCCTCCTCCCCGCCTCCCTTTTCCCTCCCTCTCCCCCCACTCCCCTTCCCCTCCCTCTCCAGTCCAAAGAGCAGTCAGGGTTCCCTGCCCTGTGGGAAGTCCAAGGTCCTCCTCCCTCCATCCAGGTCTAGGAAGGTGAGCATCCAAATAGGCTAGGCTCCCACAAAGCCATTACATGCAGTAGGATAAAAACCCAGTGCCATTGTCCTTGGCTTCTCAGCAGCCCTCATTGTCTGCCATGTTCAGAGAGTCCGGTTTTTTCCCATGCTTTTTCAGTCCCAGTCCAGCTGGCCTTGGTGAGCTCCTGTTAGAGCAGCCCCACTGTCTCAGTGGGTGGGTGCACCCCTTGCACCGTCTATCTTCAGAATTTTGTTTCGACTGATGGACACTTAAATTCGTTAGTCAAAAGAATTACCAAGAAGCCAAGCATGGTGGCAAATACCGACAATCAACGATGCTGAGTGGGGTTGAGATAGGAGGACTGTGAGACACAGAACATTCTGGTCGACATTAGCAATTGTAATACTATTACAGACCATACAAGAAGATTCTGTATCAACAAAGAAACCCTTTAAACAAGCAAAACAAATCACACACACACACACACACACACACACACACACACACACACTTCTCACTGTTGCCACAGAAAGCAATTAACTGCTCATAAATAAGGAATAAATTTTATTTGAAATAAAATCAAACAAGGAATTCATATAGATCTTAAATATATATACTGTAATATATATGTACATATATATGTAGCTTGATAGGAAAATTTTTTATGGATATATTGTTAAAAATTATTGTTTTATTTGTGCTGGAATATATTTTACTGAAAAAAATAAAAATTTTTGGAAACTACAGAACTAGAAAGAGGCAGATCCCCTCTCTGTTTGCTTTGTGGGGTGAGGGATGCTTATTGATCTATATGAAGCATATGAAGTTTTATGAAATTTCCAGGAGCAGTTTGTAGATACTTTCTAATTTGGGGCCAATTTTATAACTGATAGAGCACATAGATTTATCATCATTTTGTGGCTAAAAGGATGACAGTTAAAATATAGATATGTACATGAAGGACTGGAAAAGACCAAAATCAACAAACACCCCTTCACAGCTACAATTACACTCTCACACTTGAGTTTCTGCTAAAGTTAGGAGCCATGTAACAATGTAGTGATGATGTGGACATACCAGCTTTTCACTGCCCTTTTGAACCGTAAAGCATGCTACATGTGGGCTCTAGAGTGAGTGTTTCCAATGGGTCAAAGATAGAAGAAACTACAGTTAAGGTATTTAAGTGAACAGAGAACGACTGTTAGAGGCAGTGCTTGGAAAAGGCCACTGGCTGAGGCTGCCCTTGGGAAGGACACAGCAGAGAAGTAAACAACTCCCGTTTTCGGAGCTGCCATTCATCACTCCACTCTACCCCACCTCACTGCCCTTGGTGTTAGATCAAGTGTCAACTTTAAGTCTAGATGAGGGCAAGACTGTGTCCTGAGCCAGGAAAAGCAGGCAAGGGGTTGGGGTACCCAGAGGAGTAAGTGAAGACTTCTCGGGAGTCACCTAGCTCAGACCCGCTCTCCTGTTCGAATGTGCACAGTTTTCTCCCAAACCAAAGCACTGCTGGCTGTAGCTAACTTGAAACTGATCACACCAGGGATATTTGCAGCAGAGAAATCAGCTGGAATTTTCTTTTTCCCCTTCTGTGACAGACATTAGCAGGTCATTACCATTTAGAGTGACTCTCTTAGAGACAGGACATTGAATTCTGAATAGTGGCAGAGAATGAAATCTCAAAAGAGAAGTTGATATTAAGGTCAACAAAATAAGGAATTCCTGAAACTACAAGGTATAGAGCATGGGAAAGTGATTATGTACCTTTAATCAATCAATCAATCAATCACTCAATCAGTCAACCAAGTATTTCCTTAAGATAAGACCTCACTGGCCTATAATTCACTTTGTAGCCCAGGGTAGCCCAGGATTCACAGCAATAACTCCTGTATTAGTCTTCTGGGATTACAGGTGTGTCTACTTTGCCAAGGAAAAGTGTCTTGAGAATACAAAAATAACTCAGCATAGTGACAAAATTTCAGATATGCATAAACCTGGTTAAATTTTACTGACATTTAAATTGAAGTCCCAACGGAGATCAAAATGCAAATTGATAAGCTATTTTCATAGGATATATTGGCTTACTGCTTAAGGGAGTGTAAAATTTTACACTGTTATTCTAGAAATTGCATTTATTTTTATGGCAAAACAAAGATGCAGCCCTATGTGAGATTATCATGGAAAACACATTGAACTGGAGGCAAAAGTTCTGCTGAGAATATTGCTTTCAGGAATATCTGCTAACTGAGAAACGAGGGGGGGGAGTGAGGAAAAATAAAAAATAACAGTAAATAGAGACACGAAAGAATAAAGGAGAATAGACAAACACATCATCACTGTGGCTAAGCTTGAAGACACTGGCTTTGCAACTTGGAAGTTTTTTCAAAGATAGTTGTTTCATCCAGCCAATAAGAGAATTAGATAAGGAATGTACCTGATGTAGACAATTTCTTTCAGAGTTTACTAGATCTCAAAGTAACAGAAATAAAATCTCGATTGATAATATTAGTGCAGGAATAGTCTCTATTAGTTTTAGGAATATCAGTCAGGGAAAACAGCACCCACAAAAATAGACCCCTAAAAGTTAGGGTCTTCATTAGAAGAAGGTGGGTGGTTCAATTTTTTAATTGTCTGGAAGAGAGGCAATCCAATTTAGGCTGAGAACATATAAACCACTCAGTGTCATTTTTCTGCCAGTCTTCTCGAAATCATACCCTAGCCAGCTGGGGGAGTACAGGCATGGTTGCTCTGGTTCCAGAATCCTTCAGTGGGATCTACGCTAATCCCTGTCCAGGATTAATAATGCCGTTAATTTAATTAACATTAATAAATACCCAGATGGAACAGAAAGTAGTGTCAACTGCAGTTAGACCTAGACAGATTGAGTTTTCTAGCAGAGTTAGCTGGAAATCTGAGCATTTGTCACAGAATTTCATTCATATCTGCCAACGACATTTCCGGTGGCTGAATGTTGTAGGATGCACTTACAATGTTTTGAAAGGGTTCTGTTGCACTGTCACTTTGTGGGAAACTGTAGGATGAGTAGCCTGTCTTCCCACATCATTCAACCCTCATAGCATTGACTCTGTATGTTTATATGTTGAGAGTTTCTTCTCTCTACCTAGACTATTTACAATTATCACTTCACGTTGTGTGGCTTTGTTTTTGGGTCAAAATACATTTCTTTATGATTGTGTCAGAAGTAATTAATATATGTGTAATTATCATTAATTACCTTAATGATAATGTGACAAAATGCAAAAAGGTAAAGCGAAAGAAGAGAACATTTCATTTGGATTAGAGTTTCAGTGATACAAGCCTTCTCAGCAAGAAAGAAGGTATGGAGCAGGCTTAAGAGGGAGCTGGTCACATGGTATCTACAGTCAGGATGCAGAGCCCTGTGAGTGTTCTTAGTCAACACCTAGGCTCTTTTATAATTCATTTGATTACCCCAACTTATGAAATACTGTCACCCAAGTGGTTGGTTTTCTGAATGTCAATTAACTTATTCTAGATAATCCCTCATAGGCATACCCAAAGCTTTGTCTCCTAGTTGACGTTACAAATCATGCAGTTGAAAATTGAGATTAACCATCATAGTATGGTATATCCACCCGTGTTAGAAGCCAGATACTAAAACCTTGAAAGAAAGAAGTACTCTTTCATGAAAGCTGAAGAGAATGTTTGAAACGGGTGTTTAAGCAACCATGGACTCTGTATTTCAGTTGTTGGTGAATCAGTTTGAAATAAATTCTCAAGATGTTCTTGTATAATATAAATAGATAAGGCTTTCTTTAAAATATTTTATTATCCACATAATATCTATGGAAGAAAAAGAAGAGCTTATTTGGTAAAATTATAGAATTACATGTTTTGTTTTTTTTTCCTATTTCTTGAAAGTTGATAAATGTAACTGTAACAGATCAAGAATGGCTGAATAACCAACAAAGAGAAAGGCAAAAAAGATCAGAGAAACACCTTATCACACGAAGTTGCCAAAAGAATAAAATTAGTAACTCTTGAGTGAAGGAGTATGTAGACATAGAGATGAAAGTCTGATGGCTGATTAAAAATATAAATCCATTTTACAAGAGAAATGCAATAAATGAAATTATTGTAAGAAGTGAACTGCCATGCTCCCTCTTTTGGGGAATCCACATTGTTGATTCTATAGCACAGAAGTAGAGAGTAGAGAGAACTGGATATGTGGGGACAATAGAAGGAGACATGGTGGTTACATGATATATAATTTACACAGTCATATAGAAGGAAGACTTTTAAATGTTTATGTTGTTTTCTATAAATAGGTAGAAATATAAAGTTGGTAAGTGATTTCCAGGAACCTGGACGTTGGAGGAGATGATTGCTGCTGGGGGATGAGGGAGAGAGAATGCTTTTTATGTTTGTCATTTGCTAAATCACAGGAGCCAACACTCCATGGTGTGTGTGTTTGCCCCACATTTTCTTGCAATTAATAAAGGCTCTTTTGCAACAATATCCCCTGCAAGATTTCTTTATCACGACTAATGGTTAGGAACTTTATTATATGGTGACAACATTTAAAAAAATGAAAGGTTAAATATTGAAGAAGAAGCACTAAATAAGATTACCTAACAAGAAAGACTGTAGGTATCAATTGAAGACTGTCAAAAATAATGAAATTATTCAGAAAGATGGCAGGTTCAGCAAATCAAATGGTTTTATAGACCATGAAACAACCAGTTAGAAAACTTAAAGAAACAACAAATTATTTTTAATGACAATAAGAATGTGAGATAAAATGCAAAGAATGCATTTAGAAAAAATGCTACTAATATATCTATATCTGCACCTACTTCTACCACTATCTGCATACATGTATTATGTTGATAAATGATAACTATAGAATTAGACCAGAACCAAACATTTAACATTCTCAGCTTTTAGAATAGCACTTTTCTTAAATTACTTTGTTTAAATAAAATCTTGTCAAACTTTCAACATTATATCCACAGAATGTAATATGTTAATCTAAAATTAACATAGAAGAAAATATACTCTCTCCAAAGATCTCAAAGCATATGTCTATAACAATGAAAATGGGAAGCAGGCAGAGAACTTGAGACATAGATCAATAGAATGAATAAATTCTAGAGAAGATCCATGAATAAATATTGATATAACTCAACTAAATGTCCTTTAAGATTTTGGAAGATAGTCTGACTTTTCAAAATAATGTTTTGATAATCTACTAACCACTTGTAATAAAATGAAATCTCGGATAATTTGGGGAGTCCTACATAAAAAATTAAATACCATATAGACAAATAACCCAAATATTGAAGAAAGATCTAGGAGAATATATAATCACAAAGAAAATGAAAAAGAAGGGGAAACTTTCTGGATACAATGGAAAAGCCAGAAGATATGGAAGGAAATCTCATAGATTTAGTTGAATGATAAAATAAAATGAAAATTTTCTACTTTTGAACGATAAGAACAGAAAAGCCAAAGTAACAAGGTATTTGAGAAGAATGTTTTCCCAGTTTCATAACAGAAGACATGATTCAATTTGTCTATGACCTGGTCTAGTAAGGATTTCATGCCTTCTTTATTCCAAATCATATATTAAGGATTTTTCTGTGTTTTGGGAAATGCAGGATGATTTTATCTTTAAATTAATTTGTCACATTAACTCCGGGGCATATTACTTCTCCATTTTGAAGTGTTGCATTTCAAACTCAGGGCTTCAGGTAAGGGTCATAGAAGGGCAAGCCTTCTATTGCCTGGTTATAGACTTGACTTTCATATTTCACTTTAATCATAAAACATATATATACTTGACTGTAGTCATCAACCTAAAGTTATGTGGTTTTTGTCATCCGCAGCCAGCCTTTTTATACAGCCTCTATGAGATACCCTTTGACTGTGCTGTAGATTTCTTTGAATTGGATGTTCATAGTTTAGTTTTGTTAAGATGTTTATGATGCTAAAAAGTAAAAAAGAAATTAGAGATATGTAATTTTATATGGCTTTCCTCTGATAAGATTCTGTATGCTCTCCCTATATGAGATAAATACTATGTTTATCTTGCTTTTTGGTGTCATTTCATAAACCTCTTTACCAGCCATAATTTATTTTTTGGCATACTGTATGATTTGGCATGGTAAACTGATGTGTTTGTCTATGTAGGTTACCCCTTTCCTGTTTTATAACCTCATTTTCACCAAGGTCTCTTCCAAATGTGTCTTCTCTATTTATGTATCCATTATGTTGTACATTGTTTTGGTTTGCTTGTTCAGCCTCTAGAACTTATTTCATTGCTTCATTGGATAAGCTCATTATTCTAAATGTTCAAAAATTCTTGAAATTGTTCACAGAGCATGGATTTAGAAAAAGGATTATGCTTCCATGCAACATTTAATCTTTTCATTCAGAAATCACATGTGCATTAGTTCCAGACTTGCTCACATACAGTTTAATAACATGTATTTATAGAAATATGATAACCTTTGTATAAATCCTTCTTAGTTGTAATTAAGTATTTTCTGAAGTTATATATTTACCTGGGCACATTTTGTAGGAGCTGTGACTATTAATATAGTTAACAGAATACTTTCTGTTTTACTGTGTTGCCTATATATCTTCTGTTGTTGTTGTGACTGGATGTAGGTATTATGTGGAAACCATGCAGTGGGACTGAATTTTTATGTTATTCCAGCTCAGTAATCATTTTGAAGTATTATTAAGTACCAAGCTCTGTACAACGAATAAGTAAATAAGGTTAAGACAGCGTTATTGTGCTTTTCATACATTAGATATGAACTTCAAAGCAAGCGTGGACTTATAGAAAGTATCCATTATCTTGCCCTCAGGAAGCAGGGCATATATTGACTAAGACATTTATATTATTGGTACTACGGCATGACTCAGTGTCTTCATGACATCAGACAATCTATCTGATCTTTAACAACTACATTCTTTATACTTTCTGCTTCTTATATTGTAGTTATGAACAGTACATTAATGACTACTAATAATGTGATTAAGCATTCAGTCACCTGACAGCCTGTATATTATAATCTTCATTTCCCTGAGGAAGGTTTGAAGCTTGGAGGTCTTCATATTTACTCTTTTGCTGTTTGTGCACAACAGCAGAGCTCCAAACTCATATATATGTATAATGCTTTCATGATGAACTACATAGAGCTGTAGAGGAATGATTTTGAGATGGTCAGTAATACTATTTATTGAAAATCAATAAGGGAAGATTGGTTGCTTTCCCCTAATCTTAAATGTAACAGCATGTTTTTCCTTGGCTTTTTTATCCAATAAAATAAGTTGGAAGGAGAGCTGAAAAGATACAATAAGCATCATTAAAATGTCCCATTTGGTCTATTAAAATATATTTAATGGAATTTATTCTTTGACTATTTCACTTATGTGTCAAGAACATTATTCTCACCCTATCACTTCTTCCCAAAGTTTCTGTCTGAAGTCCTTGCCTTTTTATTTTTATACTTAGTTTCTATAAAGGATCATCTGTGTGACTATGGGCTTGACAGTACCAACTGGAACCGAGGGGCATCCTCAGTGGGTACACAACTAAAAACAAAGGCTGTTTATCTCCTGGAATCCATTAGAAGCCAATAGTAGAGTAAGGAAGGCAAAGGCCCTGTCATGCTCATGGTTATCAGATGATGGGCCCAGTCCTGTATATGTCTGTTGTGACGTCATGATAACACTGGCTGTGGCACGTCACAGCCCTTCTCCATATCTTCTGGTTCATACACTGTTTTTCCTCCCCCCTTTCATGATTATCTTGGTTTACAGGGGGTAATACACATTTCAGGCTTAGGGTTAAGAATAAGACACATTTATACTCTCAGAATTTTCTTGAGCCATGCATTTCTGCATTCATTCGTGACTGTTCTTTGACCAGAGAAGCCAGTCCTTTCTATTTCCTTTAGTCACTTTTTGAAAAGAACATGAATTTACATGATTAATTAATTAAACATTTAAATAAAACGAAATTGATGAAGTAGTCCCTGTTTTGCTTGCTGCATTTGAAATGCTTCATAGCTACACGTGGTTAGCTGGTACAATGTGGATCACGCCAAACAGGTCCGTCACTACAGAAGTTTCTGTGGAATTGTGCTGAGTTATCACATCTGACTAAGGTCATATTCTGCAGTTGCTCTATAATTTCATTTCATGCAATCTAACATTAAGCCAAGAAATGAGCAAGTATTTGAAATATACAAGTACTTAAGACTCAGCTTTTTTCATTAAGTTTCTCAAAATTTTGTGGCAGACAAATAAATGTATTTGTTTTGATTGACATTCTTGGGAATAACAATATATGATAATAATAATAACAATAATAAAAATCCCCTACTCATTACAACATTATTCTATTATTTTCCCTTTGCAACCTTTGTCTCTTTCAGATAACATTAATGTTTATTTCATCTTTATTAAAGGTGCTATGAGGCAGCTGTTGCCCATAGTATCTACAAGCTTGGCCTAGTATTTTTCTTTTTTCACTCTGGTTGTATTGCTTTTATACCAACTCACACAGGACCTGAATGGTTAGCTGTACATACCTGGATCATAATTTCTGCTAGTTTTTTTTTTATAAAAAATGCATCTAGGATCTATTCATGCTTTGTTTTTCTTTGTTGTCTAGAGAGACAGGAAGTCTTGGCATAGAATCTTTCCCATTTATTTTTCAAAAGGCGACTATTGAAAAAATGATCAGCTTACAAATCACAATCCCAGAGAATTTAAACAACAATGAGGACACCAAGAAAGACTTACATAGATCTAATCTACATGGTAAGTAGAAAAAGACAAGATCTCCTGAGTAAATTGGGAGCATGGGGACCTTGGGGGAGGATTGAAGGGGAAGGGAGAGGCAGGGAGGGAAGCAGAGAAAAATGTAGAGCTCAATAAAAACAAGGGAAAAAAATGATCAGTAGAACAATCCAATTTTTCACTGTTAAGTATTTGAAAAATATCACTTACATAAAGCTGTTGGAAAACACTGTTTTTCTTTCACACAGAAAATTTCACATTTTCTGAGTTTTCAAACACAGACCAGAGGAGATTCTGAAAATAACTAATATAACATTCTGCCAAATGTTTTTCTTAATGGGGGTCACCTCTCTGCTTTTTTTCAATAAGAAGAATTCCATTTTTCACCTCATAGATTATGATTAAAAACTCATCTAACTTCTCTTTGGAGAGCATTGCAGTATCCTGCTTCTTCTTATTTGGTTTTATGAATATTAGAATCTACACAAAATGTCCTCTTTTCCAATTAATGCTTGGTAGAACTGATATTCAAATTTACTTTTGGTGACAAAAATATCATATTGGGCAGCATTGTTTTCTGAAAATGGTCAAAATTTCAACACCATAAAATGAGACTATCAGCCATAGACCAAAACAGACATGAGGCTTTTTGAGACTTCATTTGTCTTCTGAGAGAAGATCTGTCACTCTTGCTTGGCTTTTCCCTGAACTATTCTGTTTTCATGACATCCAACTTTAGATGCTCATGGAGTACCAATGGCAAGCCAAACTCGATTGCCTGGTAGTTACTGAACCTTCATTAATCTATGAACAAAAAAGCCTTTTGATTCTAAATTTTGCCTTTCCATTTAGATAAAATTTTTAATCCTATTCCTGAGTTTTGATGACTAAGACTAGCATATGTGTAATCTCTAACAAAAATCTGAACATTGATGTTTTCTGACATAATATAGTCATTACATTATATGTTATGAGTCCATTTTTTAATAAACTGATCATCATTCTTTTTCAGATAGAGCCAATAGAGCCCACTGATAAGGGCATAAGCAAGTAAACTCATTGAAGTGTTCAGCAGATTCATTGACCAAGGGAACACTGCTATTTTCAAACTTTACTTCAACCATTCCCTTACTGCACTGTGCAAGGTAAGCCTGTGGCATATTACTGAGTTTCAGAGCTTGTATTTGTCTTTGAAAGTTTGCTGTCAACTCTAACTTTTTTCAATATGTCTTACTAATGTTCCTCCTGTCTGCCCACTTTCCCATGATCCTCCTGTAAAATTGAACAAGGGGGTCCCTTTTTGTGAGAATCCATTTGAGACTCAATCCAGGAAAATTTATGTTTTTTTCTTTCTTCTCTACTCTTTACATCCTCCATAACATTGCTTACTATAAAGAAACACATCCTTCCTGTACGTTTGGTTCTCATATCTGAGTGTCAATAGTACTGCTTCCCACGTTGGTTGTGTTGTTTTTATTTGGAGACTTCTCATGCCTAAGGACTCTATACCACATAATGCTCCCTTATGTATCCTGATTCACTTGCGGTCTTCAGCAGGGACTATGGAACAAGGCAATGATTCACCTTGTACTTTTTCGGAGAGGTGTCTGCTTGGCAGACCAACCTTGGATCATCTTATACTAGTAAAAGAGTCAGACCCCAGAGTGCTAAGTGGATGACTGTTTACATCTTGTTCCGTAACTCATTTGAGTAGTTAGAGAGTTGATGTGCTATCAGGTGATATGTTATTCAGATATACATATCTTAAGTTAGAAACTATAAGTCCAACATATCTATTACATAGCACCGTTAGGATAGTTAATAAAATATAGACTTGAAAATGCTAATAAAATGTTCTTAGCACAAAAAGTTAAGTATTTGAAATAATGTGTGCTAATTAGTTTGATTTAGCTAAAGCACAATATTTAAATAGCAACACCTCTTGTACACTAAAGTATAAGCATCTTTTATTAAAATATACACAAAGAAGAAAGCTAGTGTGCTAATATCCATCTGATTGTAGGAATTTACACAAGATGAGGTTGTTGTGATTTATTGCTCCCTTAAAATCTTGGCACAAATACAGTATTTACAAGTGGATTGATGAGACTTTCCAGAGCATTTCCTCTCCTAGTGCTGATATTTTCATTTTCTTTTGATAGTCTTATATTAGGGTAATCAAATGGGCTACAGTTATAAGCAGGGTTCAGGTTCAGTAGCAGAATTTTAAAGAACATTTTTGGAGTGGAATGAATCCTTAAATTTTTTAAAAAAATTATTTATTTTTAAAGTTCATGTGTGTGGGAGTTTTGCTTGTATATCAGTGCATGCAATTCCTAAAGAGGCCAGTAGTGGGCAACATATTCCATAGGACTGGAATTACAAGATGGCTGTCAGCAATCATGTGAGTACTAGGAAAAAAAAAATCCAAGCTTTCTTTTTTTTTTTTCTTCTTTTTTTTCCTGAAGAGCAGTCAGTGCCAACAACTGTTGAGGCATCTCTACAGCTCCGGTATTCTCATTTTTTTTTAAATTAACTTTGCTAGGGTATGTAATTTAAAACAAAATAATGATCTTCATTTTGAAGAAGATCATTCTATCTATCTATCATCTATCTATCTATCTATCTATCTATCTATCTATCTATCTATCATCTACCTATCTATCTACATGCAAACATACACACACACATATATATATGCAAATAACAGGCTTTAATTATATTCCTCTCTCTTATCCATTTATTCCCCCTACCCTGACCCCTTTCTCTTCTTCTGTTACTGTCCCTACCTCTTCTACTTCAATAACTTCAGTTTCCTACATTCCATATATGAGGAAAAACATGTGATGCTTGCCTTTCTGCTTCAAATTGTATCACTGAGAGAGAGAACAACATCCTAGACACACAGGACATTGAATATAAAGCTATTGGACATTACATCTGATCAGGAAGTTACAGATGCATGATCTGAGCATGTATTTTATGTTTTTCTTTCAAAAAAGCCAGACGTTTTAACAGACAGGTGTTCACAGTCAGTAAGACATAATAGAAGACATTACATTGGAGGGGCAATGCAGATTATGCATTAGGTTTGTATCCTTCATAAAGTATTTGGATTAAATCACCCCTTCAGTGGAATTAAATTTCCCCACTGATTTTGAGTGTACCTTTCAAATATCGATCTTACTATTAAGATGAGGTTGTCTTATAAACATTGTGCCCTGCACACGGGATACTTCTAATGGAAACAGCAATATCTTGAGTTGATGGCAGGAGGGACTCCTGCATTTTATAACAGAGGAACCATTTTCCAGCCTTTCCTCTTGAGCCCATCCATAGACAAAGTGTTACATCATCAACTTGAGGGATTGCTGAAATAGACATAAGGAAAGTATGAATTTGGAAAAAAATAAGCAAACAAAAATATCTAGTTCACAGACCTAAAATGGGAAGCAAAACAATAAACTGTTGAACATATTTAATTCTATCAGTAGCATAGGGCTGAAGATTAATCATTCCCAAAGTCTCCTTGTGCAAGTATTTATTCTGTGGTTGGTGCCTCAAATTAGAGTAAGTAATATAAATTATTATATTACTGGAAGGAGGATATATTGAGGTATATCCTGAATTGAGTTTATTCAGCATCGTTGTTTGTGTAGCTGATGTCCTCGTCCTTGTAGACTGCTTAGTACTATCCCTGGCCTCCCAATTGGACACCAGTACCACACCATCCTCCTCTGCCAATTTTGACAACCCAAACTGTAATATACCACTTAGACTTGGAGCAATATTGTTTGCCTTCCCTTCATTAAGTAGGCTGATCTAAGCATAGGTGTATAGGAATATCTCATTTGACACTATTATGTACAGTAGTAGTTGTGATCACAGCTAAAGTTAGATTAATACCATGCGGTGAATATTTTGACAGACATATCTTCTTTAATTGCCACAGTGCTGTGAGTTATGCAGGCACTGTCATTATCAAGTCTTTGGAAACATTAAGTGTGAGTTTCCTGAATGAACGCATTGTACTATTTAGCAGCGCTAAGATACTTGTTCAATATAACACTGTTAGGAGAAGATAAAGGCAAGACTCATTTAGTACAGACTGATCTCACCTATATGTATAAAAACACTGTACTATCAGCTCTATAGAATCTTTATTTAATCTATTCCTTGGGAAATGAACTAAAGTGGACAAAATAGCTAATCATAAAGCTTAGATTCAATATCAGATTCTGGGGGTTTGAATATTTTCTTCCAACATTAGGCACATGATAAATGTCCAGGCTCGCAATTCTCATTCATTACAGTTCTGGAACTCTGGCTAATGTAGTAAGAAAAGAAAGTAAAAAGATCATCCATATTGGAAAGAAAAAAATAAAAATTGTGGGGCCCCAGGCAGTGGAACCAGGATTTATACCCTGGTGCATCAGCTGACATTTTGGAGTCCATTCCCTGTTATGGGATACTTTGATCAACCTTGATGTGGGGAGAGAGGCTTGTTCTTGCCTCATGATGTGCCAGACTTTGTTGACTCCCCATGGAAGGTCTTACCTTTTCTGAGTAGTGGATGGGGAGTGGGGTAGGGAGGGTGAGGTGGGGGAAAGCAGGAGGAGGGGAGAGAAGAGGAAAAAGATTCATTGACTAACTATATATAAAAATATGAGGAAGATGACAAAAACAAAACAAAACAAGCAACCAAAAACAAAAAAAAACTAAAAACCTTCCCAACAAACAGAAAAAAAGGTCTGTCCACCTAAAAGGTGAATATAAGATCTCTGAATAATATACAAATGCACAAAACAACTGTATTTCTATAAAGTATCAATGTACAACTTGAAAATGTAATGATAATTAAAATCAGTCCCCCAAATAAAATACATGCATATAAATTAAACAAACACACATAAAATTTTATGCTGAATTTTACAAAACTCACAGAGAACACAAAATTCAGTGAATAAGGGAAGTGTCTACGTTAAGGTTTCTATTGCTGTGAAGAGAAACCATGACCACAACAACTCTTATAAGACAATCATTTAATTAGGGGATTCTCGCTTACAGTTTCAGATCAGCCCATTATCATCATGGTGGGCATATGGAATGTAGGTAGACATGGGACTGGAGAAGTAGCCAAGAGTCCTATATCTTGCAGGCAACAGGAAGTTGACTGAGGATCACATTGAGTATAGCTTGAACAATGCCCCTATAGTGACACACTTTCTTCAACAAGGCCATACCCACTTCAACAAGACCATACCTCCTAATAGTGTCATTCCCTATGAGATTATAGAGGCCAATTACATTCAAACTACAACAGGAAGACACAGATCTCAATTTTCCTCAAATTCATAAATATTTAAAAAATCATTGTGTATGTGTGTACATATGCACTTGGGTATTTATAAACTCCAGAAAACATCTTTATGATCTCTGTTCCTGCTGTTGTAGGCAGTTGTGAATTGTCCAATATAGCTGCTGGAATTATAGCTCTGGTCTTCGGGAAGAGGAGCAAGTGCTCTTAACCACTGAGACATCTCTGCAACCCCAATGAATTCTTTTGAAATCTCAGCATGATGATTTTATGTTGATATAGACAAGATTATCTAAAGTTTGGAAATGCAAAGGAAGTCGAATAATAAAGCAATATTGAAAGTAAAGAATAAAGAGGCTTAGTATAAATTATTTCATGATGTCACTTGGTTATAGTAATAAAGATTGTTTACTATTAGTGAAAGCAAAGACTTATAACCAAACAGAACAGTAGACAGGAATCCCTCCCAAAACCCATACAAACTTGCCCAAATACATTTTCATAAAGGTACACTGCCAACGCAGCATGCAAAAATATGCTCTCTTAAGCCTTGCTTATTCTTTCTATACAACAGCTCTGCAACTTGGTGTGATTATCCTCAGCACTTCACAGCAGTGCATCTGAAATCAGAAGACATGTGTCTACATGCACAATTCAGCAAGAATATTAACCATAGAAACGAATACATACTGATTGTGTTTTAAGTGCACTGAGCTGGAACACACTAGCCTTTCCATTATTGTTTTTCACTTTTTTGTATTTCATTTTCATTTTACATGCTTTGCAATATATTGCAAGTAGCTTGAGAGGTCCTTAAGAATGTTTTTTGTCTCTGTCTCTGTCTCCATCCATCACCAGATGAAGGTTCTATGATGATATGCAAGATATTCGTCAGTATTGCTCTAGGATAGGGTCATTTCAGGTTCCCCATCCTCAGCTGCCCAAGGAACTAACTGGGGACCTCGGCTTGGGTATCTGGGAGCCACTCTAGGTTCAAGTCTCTTGCCAACCCTAAGGTGGCTCCCTTAACTAAGAACCGTGCTTCCGTGCTCCCCCATCCAACCTTCCTTCATCCCAATCCTCCCCCTTCCCCAAGCTCCCCCCATTCTCCCCCTCTCCCCCCTCTCTCCCCATCTCCCCTTACCCCCATCCCACCCCACCCCCAAGGTCTCAATTTTCTCCCCGGCAATTTTGTCTACTTCCCATAGCCAAGAGGACAACTATATGCTTTTCCTCTGGTTCACCTTCTTACTTAGCTTCTTTGGGATCACCAATTGTAGACTCCGTGACCCTTGTTTATGGCTAGAAACCCACACTGGAGCACTGGACTGAGCTCCCAAGGTCCCAATGAGGAGCAGAAGGAGGGAGAACATGAGCAAAGAAGTCGGGACCACGAGGGGAGCACCCACCCACTGAGACAGTGGAGCTGATCTATTGGGAGCTCACCAAGGCCAGCTGAACTATGACTGAAAAAGCATGGGATAAAACTGGACTCTCTGAGCATGGCGAACAATGAGGGCTGATGAGAACCCAAGGACAATGGCACGGAGTTTTGAACCTACGTAATGTGCTGGCTTTGTGGGAGCCTAGCCAGTTTGGATGTTCACCTTCCTAGAAATGCACGGAGGGGGGAGGACCTAGGACTTACCACAGGGCAGGGAAATCTGACTGCTCTTTGGGCTGGAGAGGGAGGGGGAGAGGAGTGGGGGGAGGGGGAGAAGGGTGGGAGGAGGGGGAGGGAAATGGGAGGCTGGGAGGAGGAGGAAATTTGTTTTTTTTTTCTTTTCTCAATAAAAAAAAAGTTAAAAAAAAACAAAAAAAAAAAGAATGTTTTTTGTTGGTGTTGTTTTCTCTAAATCCTATCCAGATTTTCATCACAGTATCATTGAGCTATCTTATTGCAGTAGGCACAGATACATAGTTCTGATTACTTGATCAACTAAAAGAATCTCAATTTAGCTATTTCTGGCACTTTCTCTGAAAAGGAGTATCATCCAGTGAGGGATCTTTAAGAGATGAAATGTCATTGCTATTTCAATGCCCCCAAACAAGGTCAGGTCTGTTGCTATTCTGCTTCTTTTCCTTTGTATCACCCTGTGGTGACTCCTAGAGACATTATTGCACCTGGCAAAAAATAAAAATAAAATAAAAAAATAAAATAGGACATCTGTTGGAAGCCAGGAATCCACTTTAAGGCTGCAGTAACTTGCTTAACTACATTTGCTTTCTGCTGTGTTCCTGCTATTAGTGCAGAAAAGAAAGCAGGTAACTAAGGGGCAGAAAGTAGCACCAAGTAACCATCAAAACTCTAAGTAACATCATAGAGATTCTAATATGTTTTTGCTGTCTTGCTGAAGCAGTTTAACAAGGTAAAACATACTGGTCAGATTATAGGCATTTAGGGGTCTCTAACATGGATCAATGCATACGGTTTGAGATTTTTTTTTTTTAGGTTGAGATTTAAAATCACAGTGAAATGGAAATCAATGAAGAAAAGATAAAAATATTTATATTATTAAAATTGAAACAATATGGACCAATTTATTTATGAATGAAACCTGGCTGAATGGAAATTCTCCCTTTGAAATATTTAAATGATATAAAGATTGCCCTCCCAGGACTTCTGTGGTTATTTCTATGAAATAATACTAACTCAGCTAGCTCTCTTTTCAAGCCTGTATCAGTCAAGACAGACTTGCTGGCTCCTAGAACCTCTAATTGATTACCAGTCACATTAATGATTTGTTTTTTTAAAATTCTACTGATCAATGAAATGGAACTTATTTATGTTATTGCTTTAAGAATACCTTATGCCACCCTAATAACACTAATTTGGACAGGAAAAGTCTAAGGAAATTTTTGATCTGGACTGAAACAGAAGAACACTGAGATGCTCTTTAAGAAAGAGCAGTCAACGAAGCCACGTTTCTGCCTTTCAGAAGATGGGGGAAACATAAACTGAACGTTCTAACAGTCCTTCAACAAGCTGATAGGGCAGCCCCGCCGTTTGTGGTCTGGAAGTCACCATATTCTTTCTTAATTTTTTTCCTGCTTAAAGGCCATTTCTGCTTTATATTTTCAGCTTTTATCTTCACCTCTTCCCTATGGATCTGTACAATATTCAAGAAAACATTGGTTGTGGGGGGTAGTCTTATGTAAAGAGAGCTGGATTAAATAGGCGAACAGCCCCTCTGCTCATAGTGACACACATAGCTTCAGCCAACAGCCCTTTGCCCTGAAAATAATACCAGGATGACATTTAGACAAGAGGAAAGCTTTACTGGTCTTAACTTGTTCAATAAAGGTATTCACACTATAAAATAGTTAGCAGTGTCCAATGATTCCATAAAATATCCAAAAATTTGTCAATAATTAACTAACTAAATAGGACAGAGTCTTCTGTATTTCAGCCTGGTCTTGAACTGGTTCTGTGGCCTTGAACTTCTGATTTTTTTCTGCACTTGTTTTCTGAGTGCTGATATTTAAGGAACGTCCTACCATGCCTAGATTATGCTATCGGTGGCTGAGATGAGAGTTTGGGGCATGATAGACAGCATGCTGCCAACATAGCTACCACCCGAACCCCATTTGCGTTTTTGTCCACTAATAAATTCTTTCTGCTTATGTAACAGCATATCTTAATATTTATATAACTCTTTTTGACCAAAGTAATGAGTTGAAACTCTGTATAGTGTATGTAACAACAATAGCAACAACAAAATTATCAGTGGTTAGAAAATCACTAATATTAATGTTTATCCACAGTATAGTACAAGCTTTCATTTTAACATTTCATTAGGAGAAGGTTCTATTCACTTTAATTATTGTGTAGCTATAATTAAGAAGTCACAATCGAGAATAAACTCTTTTATATGCCCATGTGCTATATGCACAGAAGGAAAAAATTCTTTGCTGTTTTCCCAGAGTGACATGAGTTGCTTTCCTCACAGGTGCCATTACTTCATTAATTATTTGAAATAAACTTGTCTGAAAACCTTTTAAATATCCACAGAACCAATGAAAACTGTACTTAAAGAGCTTAATTTTACCTCAAATGCTGATAAATACAGGAAACATCTATTTGAGTTTATATCTTATATCAATAAGTACTCTATATGTAAGCATATATAAAATGTGCATAAAGGTACGTGTGTGTGGGTTTTCACTCCATATATAATTGCTTTTTTGCTATCACACATTTAATTTCTGATTTTCTACATTGGTAAAGCACATTTCTTTTGCATTAGCAAAATAAAAAACATTTGAATATGAGAGAGAGAAAGAAAGAGAGAGAGAGAGAGAGAGAGAGAGAGAGAGAGAGACTTTGACTTCAGCCTATGAAGCCTGAGCAGATAATTAAGGTTAGTTCCTTCAGACTTTTGCTACACAATAATGTCATCAATAGGAGTCGTTCAACTGACCGAGTTTGCAGTAATTTGTATCCCAGAACTAAAAAAAATTTGGATTTATGGTACAGTCTATTATTGGGACCAATAAGCATCAAGGATCTGGTGGTCAATTTGTAGGGTCAAGAAGCTTCTCTTCCAAGAAATAAAGGCAGGAGGCTTAGACCATATCTATCTGTTGGCATATATGCCCATGGTGTTCCAGATGCAATTGCTGGCTTCCGCTAAGGAGAGATTTGGTTTCCCAATAGGGTGACAGGCTCTTTCCAAATTCCCTATTTGAGCAGGCTCCTGACATGCTTGTGGGAGTGTGTGTGTGTTTGTGTTCACATGTAAATATCCAAATGTTGTATAGTGCTGGTTGTATACTGTATGTATGCTTTATAATACTATAAAATGTGGCTAACTTATACCACATTCAACACATTTATAATCTCCTTGAGAACATTTTAAAACATTTCGGAATCATTTGTGAAACTATGTGATTACGTTTTGAGATGTTTTACAATTACATTGCGTCAAGGTTTATGGTTCATTAGACCTCTGCCGCCTAGAGAATAAGAACTGCATTGCATATACTGCTAGGTCCTTACTAATCTGCAGTAATCAATAAACAGTTGTTGAATGTATATTTGAAAGTAGCAGTAAAGCAGAGAGGTTACAATACAGAAACTAAGGTCATATTGTAGGCAAGATAACATTGGTTTTTCATGAGTAATTAATGAATCCTACCTAATGATCTTGCATAATCCTGAGATTTGTAATGAAATTGCATCTACTACACATTGGTAAGGCCACAGTTGTTTGGTCTATAGGCCACCTCTTCGTTTAAAACAGGTCAAAGAAACAAGGACCACGGCCAGTCTAACCCTTTTCCTATGCGTCTGATCAATCAAATGCTGACAAAAAGTCCTTTTCAATTTTTTCTTTTTCTTTTTCTTTTCTTTTCTTTTTTTTTTAAAAAAAAACATTTCTGGGGAGTGAATCTGAGGTTCTACACATGTTAGAAATTTGTCCTATCACTAAGCCTCCTTCTAAGCTGGTTAGACCAGTCTTTGCTTTTTGTTTCTTTGTTTTTGTTGCTTTCTTAATGATTTTCAGTTGATACATTATAAAGAGTCACACGATATCAGTGCCTATAAAATATGCTTGGTTTTGAGACTTGGTTTTAGAAACTTAGATATTTACTCTTTGGTGCATAACAGTAATAACTTGCTTGTTCTTACCTTAGGGGTAATTCAGTTGCAATCTTCTCTACAATTATTTAATTCTTTCAATATGAAGAAATTCTTCTTATAAGTTTCTATTATATTGGTTTTAACCTCACTAAGTTAATTTTTTTGTTGTTGTTAGTTTTTCATGACAGGGGTTCTTTGTATAGCCCTGGCTGTCCTGAAACTCACTCTGTAGAACATGCTGGCCTCGAACTCACAAAGATCCACCTGTGCCTGCCTTCTAAGTACTGAGATTAAAGGTGTGTGTTATCACTGATTGGTGTTAAGTTTTAATATAACTTTGTCAGATATCACACATGTGATTTTTGAGAATGAACAATTAAATATTCAGGAGCAACTTGAACCATAGGAAAGTATTCTATAAATCTTCAGAAACAATACTAATAACATATTATGAAGGAATCAAATAGACATTGATATTAACATCCTAGGACCATCACAAGATGGTTATAAACACTGAAAATGTTTTGGGTTCTCTGTGCATGAGAATGATGAAATGGTAAGTACATTAAATGAAAATATCACATGCCAATAATCAATGCATTTTAACCAACAGAAAGAGTTAAAGTAATATGAACTATGTTTGAACTAACATGTTGCAGATTAAAATTGAATACACCATACAATTGCATGAAAGGTGATGACTGAGAATTTTTCTTTTAAATTAATGTGGACGTTTGTGTGCTTGTTTGAATTCCTATGACTGAGAGTTTTTAGTGACCTGATGTCTGCAATATTTCCTGTCCCTGCTTAAATCATATAAGCACACAGCAAAAACACAGAAAAAAAATAACCACGAGAACAAAAAATACATATGTATTTCTATTTAAATATCATTTGTTTCTTATAGATGAAGCATATGACTATTAAATACAAATCTTTCTAAAGAGGATTATAGATATTATATTAAGAACCATTATGACTTGCTACATAGCATTTATTTTATTTTTAATTCTTTAAAGTAATATTTTCATTAATTCTTTGTTCTTGTATTTTGATCATATTCACTTCCTTCCCAACTCCTCCCAGGGCTACCCCACCTTCCTAACCTACTCAGCTTTGTTCTCCACCCACCCATACAGTTCATGTGAGTGTCCTAAATATTCTTGGACGTGGGGCCTGAGGTTACACCCTGAAAGAAAACTGACTGCCCCTCTCCCAGCACCTTTGAAATACCAAGAGCACTTCAGCTGCGGGTGGGGAGTTCAGCAAGTTCTTACTGGTCAGATTGAGTATCTTGTGATTCGGAGGTTTCCATGGGTAGATGTGCAGATATGGATTATGTCTGTCCTGCCTTGTCATATTCAGCGAATTGGGTATATGTAAATGAGTGGATAGATAGAACAGGCACTGATGCCTTCTCAGTTAAGCAGTTACCATTCTTCATCTCAAAGTGAGCTACGCGTTCCCTACAGTTACATGAAGGCCAGCACAGCATTCAACAAAATGAGTTAATGCCCCTTCCCCAAGCGAGATTTTGTTTAAAAATTAATTCGAAATAAAACCATGCAGAATGAAAACAGTTATACATTATGCAGTAAAGCATACATTTTTCATTAATGTTAAAGTGAAAAATAAAACTTCCAAGGGGAGAAATATGGAGCCAGAGCAAAGGTTTTTTCATCAGTCCCTTTGTAGGAATACACTTTCCCTGTCCTCTGTCATCAGAAACGTATCCGTGGGAAAGTGTGAGCTACTTGAGACAAAATAATCGGGAGAAAAGAGGGATGAAAGGAGATGAGACTCAAGCCATATGGTCTTTTTCTTGAAATCTAAAAATACACAGACTACAGCTGATATAATGTGACCCGAAGAGCTCAGGGGTCTGTTTTACCATAGTGCTTCAAAAGACCTGTAGGTCTTGAAACAGACGTTCAAAGACTTTATATATTATTTTAAGATGTTAACACTTCCAGGGTATATTAGTGTATTTTTTTCCTTGTGAACACCTTGGACAAGTTAACTTTAATTAAGTAAGCAAGCACACAATGGGTTGATAGATGAATGTAGACCCCAGGAAGGGACACATTCAGTTCAAATCCCCTCTTTGTTACCGACTAGAAGTGTGATCTACACCCAGATATTTTTCTCAAGCGCTTGTTTCCTTTAGTCGGTAAGATGGATGGAATAAGGGTACACACCTAAAAATACTGTGAGGCCCCGATGAAGTGATGTTTGTACAGGACAGTATGGTGCCTGGAGGAAGCCCGCAGATAATTCGACAGGTTAATAACAAACAAAACTGTTTCTGGCAGGAGATAGTTGTTCTAAAGAGGCAGCACATGTATACATTGGCATCTTCTTTCGAAATGTATGGTTTTCTTACAGCGACCATTTCACATAATGTTAATGAATGCTTTGCAGCTCTGTGATGCCTCCAGCTAATGTCTGACCTACTTATTAGGAAGGGAACTCCAATAATCTGGCCTTTGCAGAAGCTGTTTTCCTGGACTGATGGAATTGAATAATTGCTACTTCAGGCATTGCTATATAATGTTTACAATTACATTAAAAAACTACAATCCTTAAAGTTGTTAATTGGCTAGTTTTTATAGATGCCTTCTTTCAAGCACCCTGGAAATGCCTGAAACTCACACAATAATGGAAATTTGTCAAAATATGGACTATTCATATTTAGTTTTTTTTTATGAGGGAGCATAAAAAGATAAAACAATGCATTTTTATTATGTGTTCCCAAGATGCCCGTGGTCACAGCAGACTGCCTTAGCACCTCTGGGTTCTAGATTTTCTGATCACATCACAATTAGATTACTGTAGACCTCAATTCTTGGTATCACAATTTATAGTGAAAGCTGTGATAGCAGAATTTCCAAAGCTAGCAGCAACTGAAGAGTAAACATTAAAGAAAAACCTTCTATGAGAAAGGTGTGAAAGAATCAAGAACACTTAAATGATAAGGCTTTCAAAGGTCTCTGAGAGCTCAGTCTAAATTGAAAAATATTTGTGGAAGGAAGAAGCAATGAAATAAAAAATAACAAAGAAGGAAGAAACTCAAAACAAGATAAAACCCAAAAATCCAAACTGGTAATTGTACTGGGAATAATCACATGGCAGCTGTGAATCCCTGTATTAGCAAGTGCAAAGGACAATTGCTAGCCCAGCGTTTTGATTATTGGTAGATTTTGGTAGGCTAGGGTTTTGGGCACTGGAAGATTGCGATAGAGTAAGATTCCGATCATTCTGGTAGACTGTGTTAGGCTAGGGTTTGTAGCCTGGTCATTGACAGGGTTGTAGTAGGCTAGGATTCCAGTTATTGATAAACTTTGTTAGGCTAAGTTTCTGGTCACTGGTAGTTTGTGGTAGGCTGGCATTCTGGTCACTGGTAAGTTGTGGTAGGATAGGTTCTGGTCATTGGTAAAATTCTCATGAATGAACCCTTGAAAGTCCTGTTAAGCTGGTTATTTGGTGATGGACTTCTGCTAAATGCATTCGTAAATTTTTATAGTTTCTGTTTTGTGATTCCTGAATATTAAACAACTGAAATTAATTATTATGGATCTTTAATTTAAATATGTTAAATAATAAGCTTTTAAAATAGAATTGTCCTGACAGTAGAACATCTTTTCTGAAGGGTATGATATTATGACAAAGAATTTGTGAATTTTGTTGAGTAGATTTGAGCAATTCTGTAGAAGACTCAGGAACAAACATATTTTTATTCAAGTATCACTAATATTAATAATTCTTTGTATAGAAGCTAAATAATAAATATTAATCCAAATTAAAATCTGTTGAAAAAAGAAAGAACACATGCTTCTCTCATGAAATTTTCTATTTCTAGTTATGTGGTTTTATTTTAAAGTAATTAACAAAATTTGCCACTGGTGTTTTATTCTAATTTTCAAAGTTAGCTTATGTCAAGTATTAGGTAATACGCACAAGAATTAGGTAATAATAAAAACAATAAATGCCGAGATCATGTTTCAGGAAGATGGAAATTTCATTAGGAGTCTCTTTCCACTATCAATTATTAAATAATTTCACCAGAGTATTTTCTTCTCGTAAACTATTCAGAAGAAAACCATTTCAAAAGAATTTGTTCTTTGAAGTATGAGAAGTTTATGGAACAAAAGTCACCAAAGTCTTGTCTGAACACTAAGATTTCCTGAAGAAACTATCAGAGTAATTTTGTGACAAGGCCATTTCATTTTAAAGGAAGGTTTCCATCTATGTAAATGATAAACAGTGAAAGCATAAAAGTAGACCATAAATTTTGAAGGTGAATTTTACTTTTAGTTTTATAATAATAACTAGCAATTTTTGCATTCCATGGAAGTTTTATATTCTTTCATTCCTTTGAAGTCATTTAAACATTAACAATCCTCCTTAAAGACACATTCTAGTGCACAAAAACAGTCGGACTTTTTCTGTTCTCCCACTGTTTCAGAAAGGTTCTCCAAGAGAACACAATGAGACAAGAGCATAAATAGAGTCTCCAGGTCCTGGGTCAATCTGCCTGGCTCTCCCCAGGACTTCAGTATCAGGACACAGATACACACAGGTACATGCAGATATGAGTGCTTCGCATCAATACTACATCTCTCTGTAAAACCCCAGATGTTTTAAATATTATGTTTGTATGAGCACATCCTCCTAATACATTGTACTTTTAGATAGAGGCAACGGCAATAAAATAGCAGAAAGACTATTTTACAGTCTTACTGAGCTTATGAAGTTAAAGAGTGACCACTAACTGGCTTACTAAGAGAAATGTATTTCACTACTCTTATGGCTCTTATTTGATTATAATAAACTGTCAGAGAAATGGGAGATTATATTGTATTCCCTAGAAATTTGAAAATCTACCACAAGTATGTGAGGAGGTAGCATATGAGGAATTTAGAGAGTTCTGTATGGCCAAAGCTTATGCAAATTTCTTCACAATCATAAGGCACATGGTAGTAACCTTATAGGTCAAAAGAAATGTTTAATTGTTTCTGTGCTAGGATAGTAAATAATCTTTTTATTTGTGTAAAAAGTGTACATAATGATGATTATTTAGGGCTTAGTGTATTTATAACTCTATAGCGCTTCTTTTCCATTATTCAGAATCCAGAAATTCAGTAAAGTTAAAAGGCTGTGTTTTAATAACTGCTATCTATATACTGTGAAAGCAGCTAAAAAGAAACACAGTCATATGCTGCTACAATAAGGGGAATTTTCCTTCCCTTCTCATTTGACCAATGATGCCTCTTCATTCCTTTAACCAAGGCTCCAATGTGATCTTTCCAGTAAAGTCATTCATGACCCTGACAAGGTTAAATTCTCATGTCAGGTTTTCTCCCAAGCAGAAACTGTCTGTGTGTCTCTCTACTAGGCTTTCAGCTCCATGAGAACAGAAATCGTGAAAGTTTTGGTCTTCAATATTCAAGCAAAATAACAAGTACGTAGAGGAAATTCCAGCAATGTTCACTTAAGGAGTGAATTAATAGAGGAGCCTGTGAAGTTTCATCAAGAATTAACTGCTAGGCACATATAACTATTGCCATTCTTCTTCTAAGTTTTCCATGTGATTTCTCTCTCTTTCTGGAATCCCATTGCTCAAATACATATAAGCGTATTGATCATTTCAAAGAACTAAAATGAAACATACTTCTGTATGATTGGAATGTGTAGCATGAATAACAAAAATCCAAAGTCATGGCAACTTCTAAGTCATTTTTAGTTTTCAGAAGGAACTGTGGTGAATTTTAATTTTCAAATGGGAAGGAGGGAGTAAAGACATTATGATCCATCTGGGTTCAGAAGCAAATACTAGCCACTTATTCCTGTGAAAACCTAAATTTTTCAAGTATGCAACCTCAGTTACTTAAAACGGCAATGGTATTTAGAATTCTTACAAAGATTAAAAGATTTCTTTGAAAAAATGCATTGTGTGGTATCTTTTTAAAAATACCAACTCCAATGTCAATAAGTTCATAACAGCATTTATTTTTCTATGTATAATACATGGATTTTACAAAAGCACAAGATACATATGTTGAATTAAGGCAGATACTAAGAAATATAAGTCTAAAACCTTTTTTTTCCTTTACCTTTATTTTTAAATTTTACGTGCAGGTATTTTTTGCCTCCATGTTTATTTTTGCACCATGTACGTGCTTGGCACCTTCAAAGATCAGAGGAGGGCATTAGATTCCATGCACTGGAGTTACATATGGTTGTGAGGTGCCTTAAGAGTGTTCCGAACTCAGATCTTCGGCAAGAATAACAAGTATTTTTAAAATTTATTTGGTTTACATCCATACCTCAGTTTACCCTCCTTTTTTTCTTCCTAGTCCCGCCCCCACCAACTCTCTGCTCCTATCCACCCATTCCTTCTCCGTTTCTATTCATGAAAAGGTCAGCTTCCCATGGATATTGGCAAAACATCTCATATCTAGTTGTAGTAGACTGAGCACCTTCAAGTATTTTTAACTACTGAGTCATCTCTGTAGCTCCCCCAGCAGCAATTTTAACTGTTTTTCAATGAATAGAGCTGTCTTTACCATGAAGAAACTGATTCATTTACTTTTCTGAATTTTATCTTCACAAAAATTGAAAGTTGCTTTTCAATTACTTTTGTAGAAACTGGGGCTAAAGAGACAAGCTTAATTCTTGTCTTTGAGCAATTAAATTAAGTTAAAAGGACTTTATAAATCTCTTTGGTAAGTTGTGGTTTTTACAGGCATGTCTAACTGTGGACCTTGTGAAATCACATTCACATATATATGTGTGCGTTCATACCTATAATGTTCATACCTAAGAATCACACAATCCAACTGCAATAGAAATTAGTAAAAAGAAAATTTCTACCAACCAAACAAGCAAAAACTAAACTCTGTCATAGTGTTTTAAACAAGTGTCTAACTATTACTGTGTTCTTGAGCTGCATCTCTAGCTCCTTGGGACCCAGTTGGGATTGGATATATGTGGTAGAGAACAGCATATAGAGTCTACAAGAGCTATGCAACCTGAAAATAGAGACCTACAATTTATTATTAACAGTTCACACAAGTGACCTGTTAACTTGACAAGGAATTGATGGATATTTCTAATCAGTATTGCTCTGAAAATCTTATTCACAAAAATTAAGCAATATAAAAGGCATCCAAACAAAAGTAAGTATAGTGTGTGAAGAAAATTCTGCCCTTTTAGAACTAAGTGACAGGTAGCAAAGTTGTATGACTCAAAATTGAAACTCTATCAATGAGGGTGTTTCGGTACACACACAATGACCTCTGTAAAAGAGAATTCGGTGAAACTGCAGGACACAAATCACAGACAAAAGTCAGTTTTATAGTCTTGCTCTATACTATAATAATAAATTACCCCCAAAGTAATCAAGAAAACTATCCAATTTATCAAGGCATTGAAAAAGCTCATGACTAAAATGAAATAAAGACCACCCAAAACTTTTAAATGACACCACAAATATTGACTGAAAACAAAGAGGGAGACACAAAGTAGTGGAAAGATGCCTGGGTTTGCAGATCAGAAAAATTTAAGATTGCTAAAATGTCCACAGTATCTAAGGCAAACTACAGATTCATGTAATTCCTATCAAATCCAAATGAGATTAAACAATCTTAAACATTGCAGATGAAATTACTAAATAATTTTAATAGCCAATGCAATCTTTGAAAAAGAACGAAGCATATGGAAACTCACTATATAATTTCAGAGTATATTACAGAGCTGTCGCAGTGGAAGAAACATGCTACCGGCTTGAGAATAGACAGAGCAACGGAATGTAAGAGAAAACACAGACATCCATCTATAAATTTATATAAAATGATTTTTAAATCAAAATATCAGTATACAGTAGTACTTTATTCAATAAATAATGTTGGCACAATTGGATGCTTACATGTAAATAAATTTCTTCATTCAATAGCATGCATAAAATAAATTGAAAACTGAGTAAGCACTTGAATGTAGGACAGGAACTAGCAAAATACTGAAATATAGTCCCCCGACATTAGTCTGAACAGAAATCGTTTGGATGACCCCCAAAACAACAAAAACAAAACAGACAAGACAAATTACATAATATTAAAAAGCTACAGCATAGAAAATTAAACAGTTCACAGAAGAGACAGGGTAAAAAAAATAAGAAACATTTAAAGTTTGTAATGATATCAGTACCTAAATAATAATGAATTTATATCAATCAGGATATTATTGCTGTGGCCATTAAAACCAATTGCAAGTCCTCAAAGAAGCAGTTTAAGGGAACAAAGGTTTATTGTGGTTCACAGTGACAGAGGATTTCATTCCATCCTAGAGAGGAGGGCGTGGCCTAGGGGCATCTAGTAGAGACTCATCATATCCTGATAGACCAGGAAAAAGTCAGAATGAGGGACACTGTAACCCATAGAGGGCTACACTAGAGGCCTGCTGCTATCAGATAGATGTCATTATATAATGGTTTCACAACCTTCCAATATAAGGTCACCATTAAGAAACATTTAGCATACGCACCTGTGTAGAACATTTCAGATGAAAGATAACACAGGAGAACTCAAACCAATACCAAGTACATAAATAGTCTGATTAAAATTAAATAGAAGGCATGAATGGACATTGTTCACATCGATCTGCAGAATGTATTTCAAAATACTTGGTGTACCTAATTGATGTGGGATTCCCCTCTGTATGCTGGGAACCATTGGTTAATGTATAAAGCTGCTTTGACCTATCAGCAGGGCAGCATAGAGTAAGGCACAAATTCCAAGCAGATGGAGGAGGAAAGAAGGCAAAGTTAGAGAGATTCTGGCAGCTAGGTGACTGGTGAGGGCCTGCTTCCTAGCTTATGGTCACACAAATTTCCGCTGTGCACTCCTCATATAGCAGGAGGGTCAGGTGTTTCAGCTTACGCTCACAGGTTCTCTCATGATGATTATGCCCTCAATACTGAATAAATCACCAATGTCTGTTTTCTAATAGCATACCATTGTGTGTTCTAAAGGAAAAATACAGCTTTCAAAAGGAAAGGACAGTATTTAGGAGTAAGTTCTCTCCTCCAGTAGGATTCAGGAATCAAACTCAGGTTTTCAGGTGTGTATAGCAAGGTGCTAAACCCTCTGAGGTATTTTGCTAACCAGATATTTAGTTTTTTTTTAAATAATTAGTAATTAATGGCCTTCCCAAGTGAAAAAAAATGTATAAACTCTTCTTAGGAAAAATTCCAATTCTATTTTAGAAAAGTAGAATTCCAATTATTCCAATATCATTGCATGAAAATCTTAGTCTACACCATTAAGATCATCTCGATTATATTATCACCTAAGAATGCTAGTTTTGCATCACACACTTAGGCCTTGGACCATTCTAAGTCATCATCATGTTGTGTAAAAGACTTCTTTTTAGATTCTCTGCAGGGGCTCCAACAGTCCACTTGCTGAAATGGCGTTTGTGGAGAAGAATGTATCTTTTCCTTTGCACGGACACTTGTCTTTTGTCAAAGATTATTTGGCAAGATTAGTATAGGTTCCGTTCCAGGCTCTATTTTGTCCCACTGACATGTTTATTACTTTACCACTTTATGCTCTCTCAGTTCTCATATTAAATCTGCTTCAATATTGTGTTATCTTTTCTTTGGCCTTTGCCTCCTAAGGAAATCTTAAAATAATTTTATTGTTCTCTTCAGATTAATTGACAGAATTTTGATTGGAATTGTATTTTTCTACGGATCAAGTTAAAAAAAATACCTTCCTATGAACATGTATGGATCTCTACTTAGTTTTTTGTTTTTTCCAGTTTCTGCATGGCAGTGCTAAGAATTGGACCTACATGCTCACACATGCACGGCAAACAATTCTGCTGTCAACTATACTTCAAGCCTTTGTCTCTTGTCATCAGCGCTGTGAAGGTTTTTTTCCCCCACATATATCTTCCACACATTTTGTTAGATTTATATTGAGTTGTATCATTTTGTGGTGCTAATGTAGAAAAAAAACCCATTCTATTTCAAACACCAAATTATGTTTGTTCAACACTGGTCAATAGAGAAGGGTGGCCCTTCTGTATAGTAGTAACCTTGCATTTTAAACCTTTGCTATGAGAATGGAGAGATTGTTCAGGGGTTAGGTGCTCTTACTGCTCTTGTCGAGTGCGTGAGATCAGTACTCAGCCTGTCTGTAATTCTAGCTCCAAGAGACTTCCATCCTCTTCTGCCCTCAGTGGGCACCTGTATATATGTAGTACATATAAGCATGCACAGACACTCTCACAAAATTAATAATAAATAAATACACTAATCTGACTAAAAATAGAACCTTGCTCTGTTCACTTATTTCTGGAATACTTTTCTCTGCCTTTAGACTCTTCTATGTAGCCATATAATTTTAGAACAAAAAGCTTTATTCCTTCTCATTTTGTGTAGCTTTAATTTTCTTTTATTATCTTGTTTTGATGAAGATTTCCAGTATAACGTTGGAAAGCAAAAGATAAAAACAGAAATCCTGATCTCAGGAGATAGCTACTAATTCCCCACAATTAAGGATGATGGTAGCTGAAGACATTTTGTAGATGATCATTATTCAGTAGAAGATCTTGTTCTCTGTTTCTTTTTGATGAGAATTTTTTAAGGAATTCAGATTTTTACAAAGCTGTCTTTATAACTATCAATGCTCATTTTCTTTAGTCTACAATGTGATAGATTACATGAACTGAATTTTAAACATCGAACTTGCCTTGCCTATCTATAACAGAGCGCCTTCGCTTCACTAGGTGGTGGCATATAATTCCCCAGTGTGTGGTATGGACTTGGGTAGACGTATCCGTGTGGAGGTCAGAGGACAGCTTCTGGCAGAGGTCCTCAACTTCCATCCTGTTTGAGACAGTCTTTTTTTTTGGGGGGGGGGTGCTGTATTTGACAAGCTATCTGGTCCTCAGCTTCTTGGGATTTTCTTATTAACTGCAGGCCTGGTAGGATCACAGGAGCACCAAAGCACCTGATTTTATATGGGCCTAAGAGATCTACATTCACGTCTTTATATTAGCAAGTGATGTGCCCATAGAACTATCTCTGCACTTTGTATTTTTTTTTTTGAGGCAGGCTCTCTCACGGAACCTAGTTATAGGTGTTTCAGCTAAATCAGTTGCCCAAGACCCCAGGATCGCCCTCTCTCTGTCTCCACAGACATGGGTTACAGATACCAACCTCAACACATGGTTTTTCGTTGTTGCAGCGGATGCCAAAGGTTCTTATGCTTGCACGACACACATTTGACATACTAAGACCCACCATTGTATTTTGTTTTACAATATATTCTTTATTCTTTAATTGATTTTTTGAGCTACACGTTTTTCTCTGCTCCCCTCCTTTCCCTTCTTCCCTCTCCAATGGTTCCCATATTCTCAATTTACTCAGGAGATCTTGTCTTTTTCTACTTCCTATGTAGATTAGATCTGTGTATGTCTCTCTTAGGGTCCTCATTATTGTTTAGGTTCTCTGTAATTGTGAATTATAGGCTGGTTTTCTTTGCTTATATCTAAGAGCCACTTATGAGTGAGTACATATGATGTTTGTCTTTTTGGGTTTGAGTTACCTCACCCAATATCATGTTTTCTAGATCTGTCCATTTGCCTGAAAATCTCAGTTGTTATTATTTTTTTCTGCTGTGTAGTACTCCATTGTGTAAATGTGTAAAATGTGCATTTTCCTTATCCATTATTTGGTCAAGGGGCATTTTTGTTGTTTCCAGGTTCTGGCTATGACAAACAATGCTGCAATGAACATAGTTGTGCACATGTCCTTGTGGTACAATTGAGCATCCTTTGGGTATATATTCAAAAGTGGTATTGCTTGGTCATGAGGAATGTTGTTTCCTAATTTTCTGATAAATTACCATATTGATATTTAAAAGGGCTGTACCAGCTTGCCCTCCCACCAGCAATGCAGGAGTGTTCCCTTTACCCCACATCCTCTCCAGCATAAGTTGTCATTAGCGTTTTTGATCTTGGCCATTCTTATTGGTATAAGATGGAATCTCAGACTTGTTTTGATTTGCATTTCTCTGATGGCTAAGGATGTTGAACATTTCCTTCAGTGTCTTTCAGCCATTTAAGATTCTTCTGTTGAGATTCTTCTGTTCTCTGTTTAGGTCTGTACCCTATTTTGAGAAATTTTGAATTTATGCTTATGAGAGATATTCATAATTTTTCATGTACTGCCTTTGATTGCTTTTAATAATGTTATTTTCATCTAATAAAAATACTTCTTCTCTCTTTTAAAAGGGAATTTGGGAGCTTTTTCTTTAGGAGTTTTGTTTTGTTTTTTGTTTTTCAGGACAGTGTTTCTCTCTGTAGATTTGGAGTCTGTCCAGGAACTCGCTCTGTAGACCATGCTGGCCTCATACTTAACAGTGATCTTCCTGCCTCTGCTGGGATTAAAGGCGTACTCCACCACCACCTGTCTTTCTTTAGAGTTTTAATAGAACAAGTTGAACATTTTTTTTTCTATTTGGGAAGGTCATTAACTACTGATTGCTTAAAAAATAAATATCTGGTCAGGAATAGATCTCAATGTATATAGCATTTACAGCACTAACCTAAAAAACCTAGTTTGATTTGGAGAACACACAGTAGGAGAAAATCAATTTCTGAATGTGACCTATGTCACTCAAGTGCCAGTCCATATGTGCCTACATGAATAATAAATATAAGTTTAAAATAATTTTTTAATTAAAAATATATAAATGTTCAGATAGTGCTTGCTTGTTTTTATGACTTTTGGGACATTGGATTCTTTAAGATATTTCATATAGTTTGAGAAACTCATGGACATAGATGCTCATAATAATCTTTATTGTCCTAATTGATGCCCCAAGGTTTTGTAATGATGTCTTTCCTCTCATTTCTGTTACTAGTATTTGTGTCTTCTCTTTGCATGTAGTCTGTCTGACCAGGGCCTTACCATTTCTTTCACACTATCTATAAATTCAGCTTAGACGTTATAGTATTTTCCCACAATTTTTTAAAATTTTTTTTAGTTCATTGATTATTTGGTTCACTTATGATTTTCTTTCTAGTTGTATTAGAAGTCAACTAGACAATTAACTTCGGAGACTTTATTGTTTGTAACATGTGGATTCAAGCTGCACAGCTGGGCTAAGGTTGCTTTATCTGCATTCCACCAACTTTGAAAACTGTCTCCACCTTCGTCTTCATTTAGGTCAAAGTATTGCTTAATTTCTCCCAATTCTAACTTGTGCATATATTAGAAACGTGTTGTTCAAATTTCATTTTTGTAGGATATTTCCAATATTTGGGATTTCAACTTATTTTCTGTTTTATATAGATTAATTCCATTACTAGACAATAGTGAAATGTCATGATTCTAATTAATTAAATTGCTAGCCTGGATTTTGAAGCCTCCAGGGTCATCTGTTTTATGGAATATCCCATAGCAACTTTAGAAACAGGTGTATTTAGCTGTTGTTGGAGAAACTTTCATTTTACCCATCTGGTATCCTGTGATTTCACTTTTTTCAACTGATATCCTACCCACCAGATATAAAAAGAAAAACTATTTTTTTCAGTTATTTTCTGCATACTGAGAAAAAAGGAAAATACGAACTCTGCAAAACATGGCAGTACAGATTTCAGGATGTTCTTTCACAACAAAGAACATGGTCACAAAATGCATACTATATAAGTATTTTGGGGAGGGATTAACAAAAAGACTATTATACACCAGACAATCATATTCTCTTTCCTTTAACAGAGTTTTGTATAATGATCCAACGCATTGCGTTGGAAGAAACTCATGATATGGTAACTGTGTAATGTTTGTTTTTGTTTTTGTCTTTTTCTGCACAGGGTAGTGCAGTCCTATAAGAAGTTTACTTAGGAAGCAGAGGCAAGGTGGTTACAAAGTCAATGGCAGCCTGAGTAACAGAGTGAGATCAAAGGATGCCTGGCTAACAATACAATTCTATCGCAAATTGACACATAGAAGGAAGGCTGAAGCTATAGAACAGAGGTAGAAGAATTGAGTGACCTTCACCAGTCTTGGGTTTGATCCTCAGTAGTGGAGAAATGGCTGATTTATTAAGATTGCTCTATTAGTGTGTTAAAAGTGAAATTATCACAAACTCAAATTCTTTCAATAAGCTTTGAAAAATGCTATTTTCTGTGGCAAATCTGCATATGGCAATACTATATTCCCAGAATATCAAATAAAGAATTCTACTATTCAGCTACTGTCTCCTGTCTGAACCAGTGAATACACAAAGTGCTCTATCAATGGGAAGTTTGGATATTTACCTATTTACAAAGCAAACAAAACCCATAATTTCTCACGTTTGCAAAAGTTACTAAACTGTTGATATTTGCTCTTAAAAGCAGGAACCAACTAAGGTGGAAAACTCAGTGTAAAGAGAAAGCAGTAGTGGGCACAAAGCTTATATCAGGCATTGCAGATGTGAACTGGCTCCTGGGCCACAACAGCCTTAATAGCACAGAGTAAAGAAAAAAACTATGAATGGGGATTTTTCTGCTATTCTGTAATTTGCAGTCACAGATTGTCATTATTTATAATAAAAGGTCTACACTCAGTCAAAACACGAGTTTCTAGATAAGCTATGAGTGTCAGCCGTTATTGTCTTGAAGGTTAAATTTCTGTGGCAAGCACAGGGTTCTGGGAATTATCATAGATCAGAAAAGACTCTGTAAAAAGTTATTTCCGGTAATGAAAATCTCATAAATTTCATGAGATAAAGCTTACGTAAGCCTGAAAAGAGATACTCCAGATTTAGAAAGGAAATGAGAAGCAGGAACTACGTAACGACACTGACAGATGTTCCCAACTCACTGTGCTCTCTCTCTCTCTCTCTCTCTCTCTCTCTCTCTCTCTCTCGGTCTGCAGATGTTATGATGGATCCTAATGCTTACTGGTTTTTGTTCTGGAAGAAAGGAACTTCCATGCTATTATTATATGTTATTTTATGTTTTAAAATAAATAGATTGCATTAAAGTTTGATTTTCTATGCACAATATTGAATAAGTAAAATTGCATTATTAAATGTCATCTCTTTTATCCTCTTCAAGTACTTTTAAGTATGAAAGGTATTTTTGTTTTCTCTGTTTTAGTCAAGTTTCTTTTCAGAAAAAGAAAACTGACAGTATTCACTCAGTATCCTAGTCAGTTATGTATATTATCAACCTATGTAGAGAAACGTATTTGCTTGTTATTGTTTTTAATACAGACTCTCACCTGTGATGTTTTTCTAACACAGACTCTATGAAGCCTGTCTGACCTAGAGCTCTCTCTGTAGAGTAGACTGCACTGGATCTCTTAGAGATAGAGCTACCTGCCTCTGTTTTTCAAGTGCTGAGATTAAAATCGTGTGTCACAGTGCCCAGCAATTAAAGCACATTTTCATCTGGTGTGAAAGTCTAATTACTGTGCTCATCTGGAGTTAACCAACTGATCTCTTCTTCACTCAGAGCTTTCACCTGATGCTCTTCGTCATGACAACAGCATGCTGCATAGCTACTGCCTTCAGAGGTATTTTCTGGCCACTTTTATTTTTTTTTCCTCATTAAGTTCTAATCTCTTCGTTTTGTGTGATTTGTTTGCAAGCTTGAGTTGGTTTCTAAAACCGTTGAAATGAGAATGACGGCCTTTTGTTTTTCAACCATGATTGTATAGGGAAATTTTTGTAATATAAATATTCAGCAAGTGATAAAAAAATGTCTGTCCTGGGAATTAGTAAATTAACATATATGGCAAGGTTTGAAAACATTAAATTTGAAATCAAAAGTGTGACTTCATCTTACTCTGACGATGTCTATTTATAGTGGGAAGGTCTTTGAAATGCCTTGGCCGTGGTTGCATTTTTAAATGGGAAGAAAATAACCCTACTTTCTTGCAAGGCGTCTCTAGGGAGTGAAGACTGTAGATGGACAGCGTTAGCACGTGGCAGCCAGTTGGTCGTTTAGATGCTGGTTGTCTGTAGTGCAGTCTTGGAAGTAACAGTGTTATATCTGTACATTTAGTGTATGAATAATTATGAAAGCAAATTATGATTCCTACAAGTTTTGTGCCTCACAAAGAGAAGAAACAACAGATGTGTGCAGAATGTGCATTTTCAGAAAGCATGTCCTCTGTTTGAGAAAAAAACTATAGAAAATATTCTTGTTAATATTTCATTACAATTTCTCTTTCTTTTGAAATTTAGTATAATCCTATAATGTTTAGATAAAACATCTTGATTAATCATTAGTTATTAATATACTCAAGTTGGATGTCTATTATTTACCTTCCACTCTGGGTAACATATAATTTTGTTTATCACTACATTTTTCTTAATAAATAGCTAATTAGTTTGATCTTCCTGAGATTAGCATTAACTCTTTATCCACTCTAAAAATGCTTAAGAGAATCAAATGACTGTCTGCGAGGGGGAACAGAAACTAACCTGCATCTTAACATTTGTGCTCTACAGGAAGGAACTCTGAAGCAGCTCCCGCAGATGCTATTGGGGGTTAGGGAAATGAAGAAGAATCAGCTGGTGCAAAGCTGCAACAATGATGGGCTGGTACCTTAGCATGTGATGAAGATACAGATCTCCCCAAACACACATTAAGCTAAACTTAGTATGAATGTGGTTTTGAGTATCAAAGAAATGTAAAGCCGAAGCAAATTATATCTGCCTTTGTGGGACTTAGTGGGAATAATTACCTTACTTCAGAATTTTCCAAACATCTGTAATATCTTCAACCTAGTAGCAAATTTATTTAAACTCACCTGCTTATTTTCATTAACTTTACTTAATTTTTAAATCCAAAATGCCACAAATCCTTATCCGTTAATTCTCCATGTTGATTTAACAGCTTAATGTTATAGGCATCTTGTAGTTGCATTTCTTGCTCCAAACTGTTGGTTCCTTTTGCTTTTCCATTATTAATCTCCCTTCTACCAACTTCTCTTCATTTAATTTGTCTTCCTGTGTCAGAGACAAAGTGCTTTAAGGATCTTTGAAATTATTTAGATCCCCGTGAGAACTGCTTCCAGTTGTCAACTTGATGAGAATGAACTTGATGAGGAGATTCGGACTTTCCATAGCAGAAAATTTCTGGGCTTGTCTCTAAGAGACTGTCTATACTGGAATAATTGAGGCTAGAAGACCTACTCTAAATGTTGAAATACTATCCCAAGGGCTAGAGTCTTGCTGAATAGATGGAAAAAGCAAGCAGAATGCAAGAACTCACTGTTTTCTGCTTCTTAACTGCACACAGTGTGCCTGTCTGCTTCCTGCCACAATATGGTCTCTCTGATTATAACTGATTGTTCGACTTATAATTGTAAGTTAAAATAATCTTATCATACCTCAGTGTATCTCTGTGTATCCCTGGCTGTCCTTTGAACTCATTCCGTAGACTAGGCTGACCCCAGAGAGATCTACCTATCTCTACCTCCCAACGGCTGAGATCAACATTATGTGCCACCACTAGTTGGCTTCTCTAGTAGCCTTTGTAAGGTAATTTATCACAATAACAAGTAGCTTTAATAAAATGTTCCTCCAAGAGAGTGTATAAGTGTGTGCATAAGCTATTACATTTACAATTTTTATAAACTTTTGTACATTTTAGACTAAACCCTAAATAATGTCCTAAGTTCCTTGTCAGTGCATGGCTTGGATCCTAGAACCTGAAGGAATGAAAGAAAGACAGATACACAGGCACAGAAAAGCTGGGTAAGGTAGATCGTGATCTCTGACTGAGACACCACATCACTTCAGAAACTCAGCAGCTTTATATATATATATATATATATATATATATATATATATATATATACATACATAATATTATATACAACTAAACAGAGAGTTAAGGCAGGATTATTGCATAAAGTGAGCAAAGAGGCAAGGTTAAAATATAGAGCTGAATCAAGAAACAAGGTTTAGCTCATTTTGACAAGAGCAGTAGGGGAGAAATTTCCAGACCATTAACAACTGGTGAGAGAAAGCTTGGTGAAGATTCTCTGGGCACTTTATCAGCATCTACACATGGGGCATGAGGAAAGGTCTTGACATATCCCATGGGGATTGCAGCCTGGAAAGTCTTTTCAGTTCCCATGGGGCTAAGGCATTTGGGTCCTTGACATAGCCCTGCCTTTCTCAACAGTGTTCACTCAGGACTTCACTTGTTCCCTACCCCTTAGCAATGAACTGTTTTAGCAATGGTCTTCCAAATCCTCAAATATAGAAGCAGCAGTTATCACTGGCCAGAACACAGTGATGCACTAGATATGCTAACGTCCTGCAATGACGTTTCCAGAAGCCCAGAAGCCCCACTCAGAGTGAAAAAGTAGAATTATCAAGGAGTCTAATGTCTTTGTCTATGCTACACTATATATTTGCCACAGAATTCCAATGTAAACCACACCTAATTTAGAAGGAAAGCCTGTTCTCGAGGCACTCGACTGCCTCATCATACTGCTTGAGTAGAGACACAGAGAAAACAATTGAGTAGCACAGCCTTCAGGTAAACAAGCATACGAAAGAAACCTTGCTAGTTGTTAAAAATGTAGCATATAGCATCACTATAGATAAAAGTGTAAGGAAAAATGGCTAATATTTTTCAGTAAAGTACTTATACCGGCTGCTAAATATTGAGACTAACAAATATCAGTCAGAATATTAATTTTTAATTTCACTAAATGGTCTTCTAACTTACTGGCTAACAAGCCTATTTGTATGATTATAGCCAATTCAGACTTGTGTTTTAAATATTTTGAAAATTTCACTATGGACCAAAACAAAAACTTTGCCCACCAAATTCTCCTCCTTTTCTTTTGGAACCACACTCAACTAACAATGTTATTTCCCATGATTTCCTTTGAAAGTGTATTACTGTGTTATCTATTTCTTATAAAGAATTATGAATACACTGAAGTGTTTGAGTTTGGAGTACAATTTTATATGTGTTATGTTATCTAACAGTACTCACTGACTATCAGAAAATTCTGGAAGAGCATCATTCACTTTTAACAGTCTTAGATAAATTGTAGGTTCTATGACTCTCACTAAATTTCATTTTTATTCTTTCAGCACCATTCTTATTGATGATAAAGATCAAAATATTCTCATTTTTATTACAGGCAAACAGAATACCAGTAGTAACATGTTGGATATTTGAGTCCCATCTTTGATCAGTTCCTTTTATTTTAAATCAATTAGGATATAACATGCAATACTTTTTTCTCACCACTCCCCACATTGCTTTCAAGGCCATTCTTCAATACTTTCAAGAGTTCTCATGAGCCTCAAAAGACACTTCTGTATGTCCTGGAGCATTCTATCTTCTTAACCCCTCACTTGTAATGAGCACTTGTGACATTAAGTCTCTCTAGGCAGTTTTTTAACTTCTCCCCCTCCTGTTCTTCCTCCTCCTCTTGATCTTCCCATGTTTTTCCTCCTGCTTTTCATCCTTTCTCCTCCTCTACTCCTTCCTCTTATTGTTTTTGTCCCTTTGCTCTAACACTGCATTTGAGTCAGCTCTTGGAGGTGACTGTAGGTCTCCTCTTTGGTCACTTCTCTTTCTTCTTGTGTTTTCTCCCTCCTCCTTCAAACATTTAATATCTTTAAAGCACATTGCCAAATTTTGTCATTCTTTATCTGTCCTCCATCCTGTCATCTGCTTACCTCCGGATCAGGATCACTTCTTTCCTTTATTGTAAGTAAAGTAAACTGATGTGAGCAAAGATCACTGATGATGCCAGCATCTAACTCTGGACCTGCCCTCCAAACCAAAGGAGATTCTTTAGCTCTTAGGCAGAAACCTAAGTCCCTCAGGTCTACTCTTCTTTTTATTTCCAAGTTTCTTTTTTCATTTTACACAGCAATTATTTTCCCACCCTGCTCGTCTGTGTTTGCCTTGTGTACTGACTTTCTAATTGAATTTGTTTTTTTATTTTTTATTTCAATATTTTTATTGATTTTATTGAGCTCTACATTTTTCTCTGCTCCCCTCCCTGCCTCTCCCCTCCCCTTCAACCCTCTCCCATGGTCCCCAATTTACTCAAGAGATCTTGTCTTTTTCTACTTCCCATGTAGATTAGATCCATGTATGCCTCTCTTACGGTCCACATTGTTGTCTAGGTTCTCTGAATTTTATGATTTCTCAATTACTCCATGAAATTACATCTTGGTCACCTCATTTATTTGTGAGAACTACACCTCAAATTTTAACATTACTGCCAGGGCTGCCCTTCCTGTACATTTGAACTTTGATGACCCTCAGTGAGCTCCTTGCAGCTATTTTCTGATACATCTAGTTTGATCATTCTCTGAGCAAAGAAAATTTCTCAACCCATAGGCCTGCTTCTAAGATTGATTTTTTTTTGAAAAAAAAAATCTGTTCTTGGTTTCTTCAATTACTAGAATAAAAACACCTAAGTAAACATTGGCACTAACTACCCATTTTCTGCTAACAAGAAGCCATTGGTAGAGTTCCCACCACATTCTCCATTATACCATAGTTCCTGAAAGTGACGGGAAAATTGGAAAACTGTACTGACTGTGATCAGGTGATATCTTTAGGAAAACTAACTTTTAAGGTATACCCCATAATCCATGTAGCACAATAAATTTTATAACAAATATTTATAGGATTAAAACAGCGTATTTATTAGTTAAGAGCATTTACCAATCAGAACACCTATGTTTATTAATAACAATATTTCCTCAATTTGTTCAATAATAAATGAGATTTTTAACCCAACTACAAATCCACATTTCTAATGTATCTTGACAAGTTATAAAAGAAAGTATAGGAATCTAATAATATACCTTTAAAAATACATGTTTAGTTGTATATTAATAATTTTCATAATTTATATTTAGCTTGTCAATGCCATCAAATTAAAAACTATATTTAAATGTATCTCACAGAAGTCAATAGAGTTCTTTGCAAGAGCTAAAGAATTTTCAGAAGGCAAACCTATCGATTTTACCAACCCCTCAATTAAAATGAACGTTAGCGAGCAGCAGAAGCATTCTTTGCAATCTATTTCAGATCTGTCTCACTGAGCAGTCTTTTGTGGCTGTTTCCTTCCGTGAGGCTCTTCTGTATTGTTGCATAGAGTTGGACCTTACAAATTCATAGTGATGCACCATTCTCCACATTATTTTGTCATACTTTCATCTGTTCTGTTTGCAAGCATAAGTGTGGCTTCAAACTGGAGCTATTATATAACATAATCCTCATGTGAATATTCTCAAACATTTTGGACAAAAATATTACATATTTCAGATGGAATTTTGGAAAATAAGACACACGTGTGCTTAGAGGGTTGGACCCTGGCGATGGCCCAGCTTGTTATTTATTCATGCCCACAGGAGGATTTTGAGACATTTTCATAGATTCACATGCTCAGAAGCAGTCAGTAGCTTACCTACTCTGGTGGACAAGTAGCATTATTTCTTTATGCCTTTACCTTAATTTGTCTGGATACTTATGCTTGAGAGATGTGCCTGCCTCTGTGTTCTGAGTGCTGGGATTAAAAGCATGTACCACCACTACCCAGCATGCTTAATCTTATAACTTCTTATGCTGTGTGCAATTGATATCTCTGGTATAGAGGGAAATGGAAGAGGATAGATTTGGGGGTCTGGGGAGAGGGTCGGAGAGAAGCAGGGGAGGGAAAACTGTGGTCCGGATTTAATGTATGAGAAAATAAGAAAAATATGTACAGGGAATAGAGGGGTTTCATCTAACAAAACTGGCAAACAGTCATTTCCCAGAAGAGCTGTGCTGTTTGTGTTTTTAGAGTAGTTAGAAATGTCACTATGTATCTGTACCTTTAGCCATCCTAAAGAAATACTCAACAACTAATATTGCATTACTTAGAACACATGCAAGTCTAAAATTCTTGTGCATATTAATTGTAATAAATTGCATGAGTAAAGGATGGAGACGCATTGTTTTAATCTAAAGCAATTTCCAGTCTTGCTTCAGAGAAGGAAGATTACCAAAGCATAAAACACTCCTTGAGTTAAGATCATCATATATTAATGAATCTCTGGAGTGGTGATTACTTGAGCACTCTGAGCAGTTGAGAAAAAGGATCAATTTAGAGAGTTAAATACAGAGTAATGACATGAAAACATGCATTTTATTACTTTTATGTTGATTCTACGATCTCACATTCAAATGTCCTTTATATTATTAATTTCCCATCCATTCAGTAATCCAGTCATATAAAAAAATACTTCATAGTGTTGTTTTTAATTACTTTCTTTCTGGGTGAAAACCAAGACAAGTTTCAGCTTTGTGTTAATTAATGTATTGTACTTAATTTATTTCTGTATCTATGTTTCTCAAGTTCAATTGGCCTCATAAAATATCTTTCTAGATTGGGCTAAATTTGCTTTGGTAAAGCCATTTTAAAACTTATATGAGAACATTACTTTGTACTATCTTTAAAATTTAAGTAAATTGAGAATACGGAGCATAAAGAGTCCCTTTACAAAAGTAGAGAACACACCATATTTAAACCCACTGCAGCAGCAAAGAATACAGCGTCTTTGTAGATGAAGAGCCTATACATGTAACTGTCTGACACGCTAGGAATGTCTTGGATGTATTCAATGTCAGTCTAAGGTATATGACTTAATTTATATTGCAAGATCAATACTGAAAATTAAACAAATTACACTGGATGTGAGTCATGATATTCCCCAAAAGACTGAAAGATTGTGTAATAATACATGGTGAGAGACACCCTCCCCCACCCCACACATACACGAACACTTTCCATTCAACTAAAGGCAAGCTGGAAGACTTGAGTGAGAAAATAAGATAGGAGGGCAAAATGACGAATTAACATACAGTGCAAAGGTTTTTGAAAGGTAGAAGCAAAGACAATGCTGGCCAAGAATAAGCCATGAGAGCAAAAATAAAATTCGGAGTGTTTATATAACACAGAAGGAATGGAAAACTTAACTTTTTCATTAATGCTAAGTGGACCTGTGTACATTAACAAATGCATAGAAAATGAACTCCACTCCATCTGCTCGTCCATTCTTGCCTTTTTTTTTTTTTTTTTTTTTTCGAGACAGGGTTTCTCTGTGGTTTTGGAGCCTGTCCTGGAACTAGCTGTTGTAGACCAGGCTGGTCTCGAACTCACAGAGATCCACCTGCCTCTGCCTCCCAAGTGCTGGGATTAAAGGCGTGCGCCACCACTGCCCGGCGTGCTCGTCCATTCTTTAGATACAGGTTGCACTCCAGGACTTGAGGATTACATTAGTGAATACGACACATCTGTATACTTGCCTTATGGGGTTACAGACCAAATCAAAACTCTCAACAAACCAATCAATACTGATAAAACTATATAAAGACATGATGCCACTTCCATAAAGCTGAAGGCTGGTAGGTCAAGCTCTCATATATTATGTAGGGGTGCAGAAAAGTACCAAGGTGCTTAAAAGCCCAAACTCCTGGGAAAGTTTGGCATTTGCTTCACTTAGGACTGCGTAGCTTCTGGCTAGTCCCTTTCTTTCATTTACTTACTATTAAATGAATAGGATCACAGTAACTTTTCAAAAAATTGTATAAAACCTAAAGAGGTAATATTTTGAAGACTATCATTGGGCGCTGGGATGATAAAGAGGCCATAGACATTGGAACTGATAATGTTACTTTTCTTGATTTTGTGGTAAAAAGACATTCATGCTGATATATATCACATATATTCTACTTATTTTTTAAATTGTCCATACTAAACCTTTCAAAACAATTTCAAGAAAGGATATAGAACAATATAAAGCAAACTTTACATATTGGTTTTCTATAACCTATAGGATTATGAGTTATAACGATGATAAATATTTGAACGGTTTCAATTTGTGAAACTGAACCTATAACATAATTTATTGTTTTTGAAAAGGATTCAATTAAAAAAGGGAGGAAGCAAATGTAAAATGTCAGAGTTTTCCAGGGAAGGACAAAGAGCAAGGGGATGCTCAGCTCCTGGAGAGAACGAGTGTCAGTGGGTGCTTGAAGCTTAGCGACCCTACAGCAACTTGAAGCTTAGCGACCCTACAGCAACTTGAAGCTTAGGGACCCTACAGCAACTTGAAGCTTAGCAACCCTACAGCAACTTGAAGCTTAGCAACCCTACAGCAACTTGAAGCTTAGCGACCCTACAGCAACTTAAAGCTTAGGGACACTACAGCAACTTGAAGCTTAGGGACCCTACAGCAACTTAAAGCTTAGGGACACTACAGCAACTTAAAGCTTAGTGACCCTACAGCAACTTAAAGCTTAGGGACCCTACAGCAACTTAAAGCTTAGGGACACTACAACAACTTGAAGCTTAAAGACACTTATGGTTTTGGTATCAGGCTTTGTGGGAGCCTAGGCAGTTTGGATGCTCACCTTACTAGACATGGATGGAGGTGGGTGGTCCTTGGACTTCCCACAGGGCAGGGAACCCTGATTGCTTTTTGGGCTGATGAGGGAGGGGGACTTGATTGGGGGAGGGGGAGGGAAATGAGAGGCGGTGGCGGGGAAGAGACAGAAATCTTTAATAAATAAATAAATAATTTTTAAAAAATGAAAAAAAAAGACACTTATGGTTGGCTAGCTCACCTAATAAAGTTCCACCAAAATTACTATTCACCTTTTTTTTTTTTGGTCTTTTTAAAGTTCCAGTATCTAAAGTCATACCTAATCTATTCCCCAATGCCTTTTTGAAACAATTCAAGTTTTAAGAAAACTATGCCACGATGTTCAAAATCACAAGGCATAGTTAAGATATTTATAACAAAAGATATTGAGTCACATTGAAAACGGTTGAAATCTATTCAATAGGGAAACTTTTCCTTAAACCATAAGCATTTGATGTAATCAGGTACACTAGCAAGTTCAATTTTTTTCATTCTGTAATCTGCATACCTATTTAAGTATCACACTGTGCTCTATAAGTATACATTATTATTTTTGTTAATTAAAAATGAAACTTCAAAAAGATGTTGTGGTATTCCTAATTATATAGTATATTCCCAATTTAATATTTGTGTTTCCCAATAGCAAGAAGAAGATATCTGCTATTCATTAGTCTGGTACTGAGGAAGCAGTGTTCGAGTTACTAAAACAGAAGTCTAATATATATTTAGTATTTGGGTTAATACAAAAAAGAGGCACTCAGGGAAAGAAATTCTAGTCAAGAATGTGGGTGTAAAAGCCACACTTACACAGTAAGCAGAAGCCATATATAAATTTTGGTGTTTCACACATTACATATAAAGGGTTGCTAAGAAAATATTTTTTTCAATAAATGAGATTAGGCAGATGTCAAGGCAGTATCCTCAGCAATTTTAGAATGTTTTGTAGATATAATATGTCAACCCAGCCAAGGACACCAAGACATACAGCAGGGAAATGCATTCAGTGGACTTTCAAGAAATGCTTTGTGTGTGTGTGTGTGCGTGCGGTGACACAATGTCTAATTTGTGATGAATGTAAAATTATGCTCAGATTTTTTCTTAATTTTTATACTGCTTTTTATAGCTAACAAATAACACAGATTCATTAGCAAGTCAGCTCACTCTTCAAAAGTGAAACTTAGAACACATTTGAATTCTTCAGCTTGCTGTTAAAATAATAGGGAGATAGGTATGTAATAATAGGCGGTAATTCTAGTCTTTAAAGTGACTTTGATCAACCAACCTTAGACTATTTTTTCATGGAGCTTTCATATGAGTACTAGTAGACTTACTGCATGAGCCACTTGATAGACCTTCAAATCTTGATACTTTGAATTCAAAAGAATGCAAAGAGATAGTGCTGCAGGCAGTAACAATGGTCTCCTAGACTCATCCTCTACTGGTCCTTTTTAGTTTAGCAAGGAATTTTAAGAGACAGTGATTGAAGTTACTATTAAATTGCCCCTCGACTGAGGTAGGCATCACAGTGGCCTGGACCAAACAGTTATGACGGCATGCAAGCGGCCTTGAACTCATTGCAATGAACATTTTGCGGGTTGGGTGCTTAGACAAAAGGGTAATCTGCTGCGTGACACACTGCAGCTCCAGATGCCACCAGGATGAATGAAGAGGTGTTGAAAAGATGGAGGCAAAGGATGTTTGGTGTGTTGCATGCTGCTGGAGTGAGGGTAGATGTGAAGGGAGTGAAAGATAAGCAAGACTGGGTGCATGATTTGAATCAAAGAATCATTTAAGAATTATTTTTTAAAAAGTTAAATTGTTTAAAATTTCATGTTGTAGATTATATTAAAATCTAACAACAAATATGTAAAAATGTCAATTATTTCATTAGTAATTTTGTTATTAAAGTTATTTATGATAACTGAATTTGTTCCACAGAGAAATGTTCATAGCAACTAAAGTGTATGGTAGTGAACATCTCTATATTTACTCAGTATTGTCCTCAGGCTGGTTGACATTATCCATGTCAGGAATATTTATACCACAGATTTGGCACATACAGCTAACCTTATAGTTTCTCCCTACCCCACTGCCCCATGGACAATAGTCTTTAAGCATAAGAACTCCACAAATAGAAGTCCTCTGCTATGGACCAAAGTGAACTATATGTTTATTTCTATTTCAGCTGTTTCTTGTGTTATCACTACCACACGGAATTTCAAGTCTCATTGAGAGATACACATGGAAGACAGGCTTTTATGTAAAGATTCATTCTACTAAATTTTAAAAATTGAGCACTATATAAGTGGCTATTAGCAAGCATTTACTTAAAGGGTTTTAGTTAAGGCATTTTTCATCGCATAAAGAAAAGAATTAAAAAGAAAATTTACTAGTAATAGTATATATTATTCTGAGTTAATCTTTTTTTGTTTTTTTTTTGAGATAGGGTTTTATGAGTTAATCTTAAAGTTTTGAGAATAAAATAAAAAAAATAATTAAACAATTAAGTGGCCTATAGTTTTTACTGAGATTTTTTTTTTAAATCACATTTACCAGGATTTAAGATACTTCATCTAAAGTTAATTTAGTGTTTTTCAATGAAATTCTGATTCATGAATCAATACAGTTCAAATTCCTTTGCTCATAAGAATTTAAATATGCAGATGAAGTCATCTTGAATATGAATACAAGCAAACATTCCATGTTTATTTCTGACCATATAATTAATTGTAATTTCCAAGTTCAAAGTCAGTAGCATGATGCTTGAATTTAAGTTTCTCATTGGCAAAGGTTTACTGGTCCTCTTTGTAATAAGAAGGGGCTATGCAGTGATAATCTTTCCACTGTCACTCTCATGACTTCCGCAACATGTGTGTAAAAGCTCTATGACCTCTGTGATGAGGGATATTAACGTTTGTAATCATAGCATGCATGAGAGCCAAGTCTCTGTTAGGTTTATCAGAAATCATGGTTTTGAAAACTACTATCAAATTACACATAACAAGTCTATTCACTTGGAATCCAGAGTAGACTCTGAGTCCAGTCAAACTCCTGAGAAACTCCTAGAAGTAGTAGAGCATGGGAATTATGCAGTTCTTTGCTTTGATGACTTTATCTCTTTAAGCTCTGATTTATCTTCCTCACTACTCATTTCCCTTTGCTACTTTGGGTTCGGTTCTCCACAGTGATATTTAACAAAACATTATGTTTCACTATTATTCAAAGTAGATGTATATGTCTCATTTTCTAGAACGTTCTAAGCTTCCTTATCTGAACGAAACAAGAAGTGGAGTCAGAATGATTTGGAATGCATTGGTTTTTTTTTTCTGTCAATTGTGTCACTTGTTACACATGTAATATTGATTTCCAGTTTTTTATGCATGAAATGGATATATTGTTTCTTACTGTGGTCATACATTTCAGTAGAAATGTAGTAATGAGCTTTCAACTGCTGAAACAAGTTTCTGGCATATAGTTTATTTTTAATGAATAACACATTACTATCCTCCTGGAGGCTAACTGTTAAAGATAATATTTTCATATAAAATTTGAGCACTATGACTGTTTGAATTTCACTTATATTCTACTCAGGAGTTAGAGAAACATGTTAACTATTGATTAAAGGGATACAACTCACGGTAAATCTGCTCTTGCTATTCCTTATTAAAGTGCTGTTTACATATTTTAGAGACTTTTGATTCAAAAAAGGAAAATAAACCAACAGAAATTCCTCTTTTAATTCTTCATGTATTTCCCCCAGTATTGTAGCATTCCCAGTTTAATTAAAAAATATGGGTCTTTGGAATTCATATATTACTAGGGAAATGATGAACACTTCACTTCAGACACAGATAGCTGGAAGGGGTTTGGGAGGTAAGGAACGTACAGAGGGGAAGCATTGCTACCCATTCACTGGCCATAACTCTGAAAAGTAGTTTTACTTTATATGAGTCCCCTGTAGCCTAGAACGTTTTCTTTACTATGCAAAGAGAAACAAAGGAAGACAGATGCAAGATCTGCTTTTACAGGAAAAATATCAGTACATTTCATCTTCTCTAATAACACGCATATTAGCCACATTGTTATTTGTGGGAGGAAGACACACTGGATGTTTTCTTACAGCATTTTCAGCACTGCCTTATTTTCAGTCTTGGCTGTCTGCATTTTTGATAGGTAACTTCCAGGCCAACTACTTCTCTTGGCTCAAACCTTCCTTTATTAGTAGAGGTACAGAGGGATTTGCCTGAGCCAGGGCACATGGTTCATTCACTATATTTATTTCCACTCATAAATGATCAAGATGTGTTATTAAACAGCAGCTAGAGTTATATCTGTACATGCTGAATTTGAAATTAAATCAAGATACATCTGAAGTACAACAAAAAACATATCAATATGCTATGTTCCTAGTCAAGATGGAGTGGAGGCTTCCCTTGGGTTATTTTTAAAAAATATATTATATTTGAAGTAGCATTCTATATTTTAGCATCCCAGAATCAATTCCCATGTATTATTTTCAGACTTGGAGATTTTTGTTATTTATTGCTCCAGGCCAATGGTCATGGGAGCTCTAACCTGTAGAGCTCTCTCTTAAAGTGAACATTTACTCATGAATTCAGCTTGAATGCCCATGAAAGAGGTCTTTTTCAGTGGGCAGCATGACAGCGACTCTCACAAATGCAGTTCTTCCAGGATAATGATGACAGTGCCAAACTTTTGTATTTGTTTCTTTTATATTTTGATATGATAATATAATTGCATCCTTTCCCTCTTCCCCTTCATTACACCAAACCACCGCAAATACCCCATTTCTCTACTTCAAATTCATGGTGTCAATTTCATCAAAAGTGCTGTTGAGGGGCTGGAGAGATGGCTCAGAGGTTAAGAGCACTAGCTGCTCTTCTAAAGGTCCTGAGTTCAATTCCCAGCAACCACGTGGTGGCTCACAACCATCTGTACTGAGGTCTGGCGCCCTCCTCTGGTGTATGGGCATTCATCGAGGCAGAATGTTGTATACATAATAAATAAATAAATCTTTAAAAAAATTGCTGTTGAATCCATGTATGTATATGAATATATATCCCTAAATACAAAAAAATAACATGCTCAATCTGCATCATGCTACTTATATGCATGTTTTCAGATCTGAGAGTTCAGTATCATATAACCAAAAGGTGTGCTCTTCCCTGACGAAGATTATTTCTCTTACTCTTGATGTTCCTTAGCTGCCTATAGTTCTTTGTGTGGGATTGTCTCACCAGCATGACTGCCTAAACATGAATTAAACAAAGACAACAATAAACATTTTAAAGTGGTGACTAAAAACAAACAAACAAAAACAATCCAGTGACTGGGAAATAATTATCATTGTATATGACTAATTTTTTATACATTCAGCTAATCTATTATAGGAAGTTGAAAACCTGTAAGTGATTAGCTAATGCCTACTTAAAGAAACAACAGATTCGTAGGCTGTTTTCTCATTTGTAGTAAGTACTTTAAATTTCCATTATAATAAGGTAAAAATATTCCTTGCCACTACATTGCCTAAATCCACAAATCAACTGAATAGTAAACTAACATTGAATGAAATAGTTTTTAATTGTTTCTCAAAACACTATTATTTTACCAGATGGTATATGAAATATCACCATATTATAGCCACTTCCTACCAAAAATTAAAACTGAGAATACCTGTCACTTGGGAGATTGGTGGAAATAATTCTGACCTTCAAGGGACTAGTCAACTACTAATAAACAGGATTAAGGCTGTAACTAATAGAATTCTCCGGACCCTGTGATGGGCCTACATCCATGCACATATGGGCAGGACTCACTGGACTTAGAAGGTTTCAAAAGATAAGATCTTAGGAAGGGAGCATTGTCAGAGCAATATGGGGTAATTGGCATAGAAAAATGGGAGTATATATGATCATATTTTAGTGCATACTCAAGAATAAAAAATAACTAAAGATTGCATCATCGTTTATTGCTATGTTAGAGAAGAATACTTTACCTTAGCCCATGGGGATGATATGTTCTGCTTCTGATCTACTGCAAATATGAGGACCTGCATCTACTTAGCAATAGATATTTCCGTTGACATTGTCTAAGGGAATGTTGATCTGAGCAGCATTTGTTCCATATGAACCATCTGTCTTAGAATCCACATCAGGCTTCTATCAACAAGAGTCTCTGAGGATACACACCTGTACCCTCACACCTCCACATCTCATGTGACCCTCCAAGTGTTTTAATGGTTTAGTGCACATTAGTATACTAAATTTTGAGGAGTCGGTGTGTCAACAAGGAACATGATGTTTATGCTGTGATTTTCTACTGACAACCCCAGTAGATACAAGGAAGTCTCTCAGCAATATGATTGTTTTTCTATCAACATTTTAGAGTACATGCTAGTTTAACACTGCAAAGGCCAAAAGCAGTGCTTTGTGTGACCTAGTGAAAAATGAGAAGAGTCAATTGTGCTTTATTTCCCGTGATCCAAGAAAGAAAAAAATGCTCTTCATTAATTGGGTTACCACCTGAGAGATCTTATATACAATAAAAGTAAACACCATAAAATAGCCCGTATACTATAGGGAATCTGTCAAGAGAATGTGGTGTCGGAAAGACAAAGAGGCATACTGATAATTGATTGCTGAGTGCCAAAGAAAGTGTGAAAATGATCAGAGAACCAATCCATCTAAGTGGGTGCAAATAATCAAGAAAAGAGAAGAGGACTGTTGACCATAGGGGTGGGAAAATATGACACAGGGGCTCTAAAGGACATGTAATATTAAATGATTAAACACAAAGAGGACAACTTCAAAGTCCATGAAAAATGTATAGCAATGTAAACTCAGCACAAATGTTTAGTCAAACCCATGTGAACAAAGAAAATAACAAAGAAACCTGCCTATAATCTCGGAGGACATTATAGATCATAAAGAGTCAATTAAGATTCTATACAGAGCAGGAACAATATTCTGTTGCTGTTAATTTTGAATGGTACAGTTGCTTTATAATTTAATGAAAAAGAGCCTGTGAGGATTAATGAGCTGGTGTCTTCAAAGACTTTTAGACAAAGGTGTTACACAAGAAGAAACCCTGGCTATTATCAAATGTCTACATAGTTTAATAATATATATTCTCATTTTGAAATTGCACATAAAAACTATATTTAATCACTGCCGGTTTAACCTTGTGATTATTTATTACATTACACAAAATTGCACTTTGAACTCTCATCAAAATTTCAAAATCTGGAAATGAATATTCTGTGTGGTGACTTGACTTGTGCAACTAACAAAGATAAAGCCTATGATGTCATTGAGAAAGTACCCACAAGAGGTCATTATCACAGTTACTCAGATTGCCTTCCGTGCCATGCCATCCGCTAAAGGAAGGCTGCTACACTCTGAGAGAGAAGCAGTGAAATCCATAGGTCTTTTTAGTGCCACACTATCCTAGACATCTCTTGAAGGTATGTATGTGCGTGTGCTTCTACCGTGGGGAATCTGCACTCTTATGATCCTGAAAGCCATTACTAGAGGTTCTGATAAGTACTGTCTGAGAGCAAGCATGTCTAAAAAGGAAGTGTATTCCTAGTTCCTGCTCTTTCCAGGAACATGCTTTGTAGGTACACAGAATGGACTGGCAAATTTACTGAGATGACATAGGGAGAGAGATGCACTCCTTACTGCAAGGAAATTTCTTGGAATACAATGCACAGCTAACTAAGAAATTACAGATTAAGAAAGCAGCATCTAACTGTTCAAGTAATTAGTTTCTCAATTGGTAAAAAAAAATCCAATAAATACAGCTGTCCTTGGGTTACGGCGAGGATACTTGAGGGAGTAAAGTTTCTCTTTTTTCTCTCTGAGATATCTGTGAGACTATTGGCTGTGTTAGCATAAATGTCTGTTAATTTTATTTTTTGCTGTGCTCGCGTTTTTCTGTCTACAGTCAATAATAATCAGCTACTAGATTTGGAAAGGATGGGAATGGCAGGAGCAGCTGGATAGTTCTCACACTTCTCTGAGTCGCAGCACAAAAATAGGCCAGATTAACAAGATGGTAAAACTAGAAGTCTATGAATAACACTTACAGCAAATCTGGTGTCAAGCTATCCCACGAACCCCCCACTACTAAGCTCTGAGGACATTCCATCCCCAGCTAGCAGGCTTGTGGATAATTAGTGCCTTTATGAGACAAAGAAAACGAAAGTCACAGGATTTCTTATGGTCCTGAGAACCACACAAAATGATCCAGACCACAGGAGTCTGCTTGAGAATGTCTGAAGTTTGGAGCAACTTTACCAGATACATTTGCCAGTAGTTCAGCTGATCCAACCAGGTGCATCTTAGTGCACAAAGACCCTGTATCCCTTAAAAGCGGCAACCAGGGTCACACATTATGAAGCAACTACTAGAAATGAGACAAATCACACTAGATATTGACAGGAGAGTCTATGACGAAGGTGGCCCGATAAAAATGGAGAAAGTAAAGATTTCAGGAAATCTTAGAAAGCATGACATTTCGGACAGCTTCATGAAATTACAAATAGACGGTCATATTTAAACTTACTTGAGCTCTAACTAAACCTTATTAAAACTGTGGAAAGATCAATTATTCATATACAATACTATTTTCAAATACGAGCTTAGTAAGAAATATGCTAAAGAGTTTGGAGAGATTGTTCAGCAGTTAGGAGCACATGAGACTCTTGCAGAGGAGCTGGGTTGACATCCCAGCAAACATAGCAGCTTACAATAGTCTGTAGCTCCAGTTACAGGGCACACGGTGCCCTGTTCTGTCGCTATAGGCATCAGCTTACATTTAGTTTATATACATACATGCAAGAAAAAATATTCAAGCACATAAAATAAAATTCAGCAAAATTTTAAAAGAAGGTATCTTCTGATAAACAAGGGATTTCAGAAGACAAGTGAGTAAAGCAAATGTTCAGTGTCAAGGGAAACATTAAGCATGCATTTGTTGAAATAAGACTAAATGTGAAATCACAAAGGAAGAGCCAAAGCTAGATGCTCACAAAATGTGGACAAGACAGAACCTAAGACAGAGATGCATACCACTACTAGCACTTTATAAGTGTTTGTAGAAACTATCTTAGAAGTTGTGTGTGTGGTTGTCATATTCTCTGCAGTATAGTTATTTTATCTCTATCATTCCTATTCTCTTGTAGAAAGTTCACATGGGATATACAATGAAATAATACAAATTGGTCACTCTAATGCCAAAAAGCACAAAAATCTGAAATGTCCTTTTTAAATACTAATATGAAATCACAATGGAAAGGTCTCTATCTGATCTCACTTGAGAGTCACAGTGATAGCAGACACACCAAAAAATACTCCAGAAACATGATTATTGTATCCTCGGGTTGCATGAACAATGTTTGATTAATTTTCTACTTAAACTTTATTCCCAGGGTATGCTGTATATGTAATAATAGCAGAATATGAAAAAAAACCTGAAGATGTAGTAGTTTCAATGTAATTGTCCCTCATAATCTTATAGAAAGTGGAACTATTAGGAAGGGTAGCCTTGTTGAAGTGTGACCTTATTGGAGGAAGTGTGTGGGGTGGGCTTTGATGTCTCTATGCACAAGATACCACCCAGTGTTATAGACCACTCCCTATTGCCTACAAGATTTAAGACTCTCAGTTATTTCTCCAGAACTATGTCTGCTTGCACGCCACCATGTCCCACCATGATGATAATGGACTAAACCTCTGAAATGTAAGCTAGCCCCAATTCAATGTCTTCCTTTATAAAAGTTGCTATGGTCTTGGTGTCTCTTCACAGCAACAGAAACTCTAAGATGGAAACGTTTCCTAGTAGAATCATTTTAGATATGGCATTATTGACATGTAAGAATAGTAATATGTCTGAGAATTATAATATGAACTAGAAATACAGAAGGAAATTTAGCAAAAAATTAACGAGGCATGTTAGTGTCCAGATATGTTTCTGTGTTCTCTCTACCAAAGTAGTCTATATGGAGTGGCTGAATACAAGGAACATGTCTTGCATTCAAGTTATAGCATTGATAAATATCCTTATGTACAAAAAGAAAGATCTAGATATAGGTCTCAGGCAATAAAATATGAACAGGCCTCAGAAATTTTAGCTATGATATTGAGGAAGCTAATTATTGCAAGGCACAATGGCAGCAAACAACAACAATACAATCTACCCTCTAACACCATACGAAGAGACAAGTGTAAAGACAATGTCAGAGGGATTAAAAGTATATGTGAAGATTTGTCTTTTTACCACAAATGGAAGTATGTGAATTTCAAAAGGCTTAATAATTGTCAATGATTGAAACCTGATATTTAGCTGAAAGGAGATTTTTTTCCACAAAAATAGACATCTATATCCATATTCATATCTATCTATCTTGTCTCTCTGTCTACCTTCTACCTACCTATTTATCTATCTATCTGTCTATTAAATGGCAGAAATTTTACCCCCTAATAAGCTCTATTGGAGGGTACTGAGCATCATCAATCACAATGGAACAATAAGCAGCTATCATGGACCTCCTGAGAAAGAACATGGCATTCATATTGTCAAGTCAAGAGAACAGAGTCTATTGAGTTGTTCTGTCACTTGGCAGAAATTACAGACTACAGACAACCAATTCACCACAAGTTTGCAACTAGCAAATGCAGATGTACAGATTCTATAGTTCAAACGTTGTTAATACTTATGCAAAAAGGCAAATAAATAACAAAAACACACAATCACATGAAAAATCAAGGATCCGTAGGGGTAGCTATTGGTCAAAAAAAAGATTTAAATAAAAAGTATGGGCAAAACTAGATAAACTATGGTAGTTTAATGCCATTAAAGCCAGAGTCAATATGTTAATGGAAAAGAGGGAGGAGGCTTTAGCTTGGCCAAGGATATGGAAATACTTATTGTAGTACTTTATTTTGTTATATTTTTAGACCCTGGCACAATAAAGAATATTTCTTAGACTATCTCATTGGTCTATACATTAGTTTTCTGTATATGTGCTTTATTTTATGGTAAAATAAAAGTAACTAGTTGTATATTTATAATTAAAAGTATACAAAGATTTTATGTCTTATTTTTAAACTATAAGGTTTCAAAATTGTTTCTTATTTAAGTCTTATCTTTGCCTTTATAAGAAAAATACCAACATATTATTTTACATTAATTTCTGAAGAATAAGAAACAGAAACCTATTTGAATCCCTCACAGTGTCCTGGTTTTCTGATGTTCATCCAGAATCATTAAGGTTTTCTTTAGTTGGCCTTTTTAAACTTTCAAATCCCTCTTAAACCCAATTCTGGAGTTCCTTTTACTTTTCCAGTATCCTTATCAAGCACCTTATTTCCATGGACAGTTTCTTGTGTCAGGTGACCTTTCCTTGTTGTTATAACAACACATGACTGGATAATTTAGTGGGAAGAATCATTTTTAACACACGGTTCCAGAAGTTCTTATGCATCATTCAAAGGAGGCTTGACATGGTAGAACAGGACACATTGGGAGAACTAAGGATTGTGCAGGGGAACACTGTTGGTATGGTGTTCTACCCTTTTCATTACGATGGGGTGCTCATTCTAGAATATGGTGCCCCCCAGATTCAGGATGGATTACATTTCCTATGTTCATCCTCTCTGGAAGCATTCTCAATGACACACACGGATGGATAGTGTGCTACTCCCAGCCACTCGATGTTTCAATGTAGTTGATGAACAATATTAAAATTTATGAGAAAAACCTTCAGCGATCATTTACTAGGGAAACATCATTAGCTTTGGACGGAACAGGTCAATAACTCAGCACTTGGTTATGCATTTACTCTGAGAAAATCACTCTATCTCCTTGAGCACCATCTTTCTCATTTATAAACTGAAGACCACATAGTAAATGATGTGGGGCTTCCAGGAAAGTTAACTCAGGAAACACACCTGGAATAACGGCTCCATGCTGAATAACCTGTTATTATATGAATAATGCCATTCATATAGTAAACATTACTTTCCCCAAAGTTATGATTCATACTAAGGTAGACTTGAAGCTGAAATAGTTGTTATGAAGATAAATATTTTAATTGCTCAATAATATGTGCACATTTTTAAATTGGCAAACTTGTTTTTATTATTCCATTGCTCATATTTTACATACAAATTGTATACACACACACACACTATGAGAAGTGGGCAAATCAAAATTGACGTATGTAATGCCTTGTATACTTACCATTTTGTTGAGAAAACAAAAGCCTTTTAGCAACTTGCAAGTATATATAATACACATTATATTGATCCCATATTGACCATTAAACAGATTCACGATTCATTTGCGGCTATAAACAGCCTTTGAAGTTGGCCGCTACCTCTTTAGTATTACATTATGATATATGGGCCAGCAAATAGAAAATTCAATCAGTGAACCATCACATAATTCTTTTCCTCATCAATGGGCTCCCAAATAATACACAAATACACTCAGAACATAGCTATCAGTAGCTGAGAGTCACAAGTGCACAGACAGATCAACTGTTATCACGGGAGGGAGTGGCAAGTTTTGAGGGGTAGAGGCATGCCATGGATAGCACCTCCTCAAACTCCAGACAGGAGAGAGATTGAAACCTTGAATGCTTTTTATTCACATGACAGACTGTTGTTGAACCGCGTGTCACCCTTCTGCTCTGGGAGGTGATGGTTCTCACGAGTTAACAGCTGGAAGCAGTCAACTTTGGTCCTCTTTCTCTGCTTTCCTTTCAGTTGGGACATTTCTATTCTGCAAAGATCCTGATTTAGAAATACCCATTTCTTCTGGGCACAGAAGAGGAAAATGCCAAAGTCAAAATGATGGAACTTTCATTTCTTCCCTGACACATGGTGACTCCAGAGTTCCACATGTAAAATGTAAATACTTGCATGGATTCTCTTTCTTTAACAATCCATACCCTTCTGACTGTCAGTATATTTGAAAATAAAGATGATTCCCAGTTTCTTCGGGGCTATCAGAATCTGTTCCCTTGATTGTGTCAGAGGTTGGAAAACTGTTGCTCTCAGTTTTCCCCCTAATATTTAAGAATCTGTCTCTTTCCTTTTTTTTTTTAATGTCTATCAGAGCTTTTGAACAAATTGGAAAGTTATTGCTCCTTCAGTTTCATTTAGATTTTTTTTTTCTTTCCTGGATGAAAACGATACAACAAATCTGTTTTGGTGTTTTAAGAATCAAAGTTCTGGCTTAATAAAATAGTCAAATAATGAATGCTCACTTCAAGGGTCTGGGTTGTGCTTTTAAAATGTTGCGGTCCCTGTGTCAGCCTAATTGTAACTTGTGTCCTAGTTAACTGGAATGCAGTTCACACAAACTAGATGCTCAGATAACAAGAACCGGCAACTGTCTTAGACTTCTTGCCCCCGAGAATTGTTAAAGTACAGTTAGTGAATTATTGCTAATTAAACTACTTCACAATCTTGGATATCTTACAAATAAATCCTTTGTAAAATAATTAAAGACTGCTTTCCAAATACATGCACATTTTCAGGACTATTTATTTAGTACCTATAAAATTATTTTAATTCTTACAGATTAGCAACAATATTTTAACCAGGAATAAATCAATTTATGTTTCTTTATTCTATTTATTAAACATTTTGTGTTTAATATTTTCAAATGTAAATCCTCAGAAAATATGAAAACTGACAAGAAGATCCAGCATTTCTAGTGGCTAATTTGAAAAGGAGGAAAAACGTTTTCTTTCAATATCTTTATCTCATAATTCCTCAATATACTATGAAAAGCCAGAAACTAAATGATTTGAAGTGAGGTTTGGAGGTCAGAGTTAAACATTACATACGTCTATGATCAAATTAAGATTAATAATTGAAAGTATTAAATCATTTAATCCGTTTTAACTTTCTTCATCTTTGCACGTGCACATACATGCATACATGTGTGTGTGTATGTGTGTAGGCCAGAAGCAAATCTCAGAAATATTTCTATAGCAACACCAACCTCTTCAGTTTTGATTCACTTTCTCTCATTGGTCTTTGTCCAGAGCTGGTCCATTAACATAGATGGACTGGTAAGCAAGAAGAAGGGGTTTTCCTGCTTGCCTACTCAATGATGGGATTACAAGGGTTTAACACTGTGCTTTGCTTATTTTAACCGGGGGTATGTGATTCAATTCAGCATTCTTGCTTGTTTGGCAAGCGTTTTAACTACTGAACCATCTTCCAAGAACCTCAACTTTTATCTTCTAGACAGCACTGCATGAAGAAAAAGTATTTCCGGAAGAACAGTTCTTCTTCTTCTTCTTCTTTTTTTAAATATAAAGAACAGTGAAAAATATGAAGCGGCATGAATTATAAACATCATTTGCTGTATTATCGTTGTAATTAATGGTTGCTAGAAGCACACTATTCTCTTTGAAAACCAGAAACAACTTTATTTCTATTCACTTTCTTCTTTCTTTGTGCCAGAGTGCTGAAAAATTCAAACTATTATTAATATTCATAGTACGCATAGATTACCCCAGTGCTAAAATAATTTGTATGATATAATTTTGTTCTGTCAAGTTAATGACACACTATCAAGTAGAGACATCTGGTTCCTACCTTGAATATCATGCTTTATCTCTGATATGCAATCAATGAAATGTTGTACCTCAAAGGACATTACTCATCATTTGTTTAAACCGCTTAAAATAGTCTAAAAATAATTGCAACAATTATGCAATGATAGTCTGTCAGAGCGTGCTCTGTGGATATGATAAGGAAGAAGTCGACATGTATTCCAATATTGTAAGGAAAGTCCCCTCCCAGGTTACATTATTAGCCATACTTTCTGTATAGCCTGTAATTCTCTCCTCTGTGCCTGGGACCCCAGAATCTCCCAGAATAGCTTCTCTTTGTCCTCTAAATTCTCAGTGCATACCTCTTCCCGGGACCGCTTTCAATCACCTCTGCTAGGGATGAGAGCCATTTGCCCATTCTGTATTTAGGTTTTGTTTTCCTAACAGGACCCAGCTTGGTTTGTGTTTGGAAACAAAGGCTTCCCTCATTTTTTCTAGTAGGGAATCAATGATTGCTGGTAGAAAGTGAACAGCCCTAAAACCATATATATGTAACATCACATGGACTGTGCAGCTTATATTTATATATTTAGAAATAAGACTGGGTGAATATGTGGTAAGAATTGGAAGGAAGAAAAGGAAGGGAGATAATATATTTTAATTTCAAAACAAAAATATATTTTAAAAATGATCTTACAGAGGTTGCTCAGAAAATAAATGAGAAATTGAGTTATCAGAGGTTGAGAGATTACTATTTTAATGGTAAGTGTTATGTTCATTTAAAATAATTTTTTTGTGTTTGACTCTGCACTGTTGCTTGAGATAAATATTGACAATAGTAGTAATAGATAAAGCACTCACTACACAACATTTACTTGACCCCATTAACTCAATGAATCATTATTATCCCTATTTTATATATGAAGCACAAGACTTACTGTGAGTTTAATGAAGCAGAAGAATGAGACATAAGTTACAATTCAACCAGCAAATGCCATGGCTGAGTTGTGTCTTCTCAATTTACTTCCCCAGAGTAAGAGTCATATGACACTAAGAATTTAAGCCTGTGTGCTAGATGATAGGACTTTGTAACATCAGAAAAAGAAATGTCTTGATATACATCTCTCTCTCTCTCTCTATATATATATATATATATATATATATATGAACATACATATACATTTATATATGACCATGATTATCAGTATATAGCAAAATACTAGATTTCATTAAAAATGAAATTTCAAAATACACATTTATATTTAACAAAAGCAACTTTAAACATTGTGCACAAAATCTATATGACATTCAATCATTATTTTATGGATCAAACACTGAGAATCTCATGTTTTACTGAGTCTAAAAATTTGGCTCACAACATTGATTTTTCAACATACTATTTACCTGTTACCCTAGTCAACACATTATCACAAAAGTAACAGAAACAGCAAATAAGCTAAAGTCCTGAATTAGCAGCAACTAGAATTTCTAACAGTTCTGAGATACCGTGTATTCTCTTAAAAACATGTCAGATATAGCACAATGAAATGATCAGTCTACCAACTATCAAAACACTATGTGTTTCTTAGAAGAGAGAAGAGAAAGAAGTAATACAAAACTTCCTATTAATGTAGAAAATTAGTTTCAAAAATGTTGGTTTACATTAACTATGGTTTTTGTTATTTGCATTTTCAAATGGCTACAGTAAAGAATAGGATGTCATCAAATAACTATACTTGAAAAATGAATAATTATATACACTGGTAATATTTTTCCAAAGCACAAATACCACTTCAGTTTTCCCAATATGTCTCCCCAGTCACTGAAATTATGTTTGACGCTGACTAAATTGCATGCTATGGTTTGGATTTCGGTTTCCTTAGAGAAATATCAATTTCCAGAATGGGCACATGTTCCTACATTTGAAAATTAAAAGAGACAAAGTAATGGCAAGTTATTAATCTTATCTTAATATAAAGAATAGCAATATCAAAAAAGCCAATTAGAAAAGAAATCCAATTATTGAAATCTTTGAGAAAGATATTAGAGATGTTTCATTTGTTCTTCAATGAGTGTAAACTGATTTCTTGTGTAACATTTTATTGTATAGAAAACATAGCCTTCATTTTACAAGTTGTATATATTAGTTCAGGAAGAAAATAGAGATCACTATATAGAGAGTATCAGTTTTTTGAGGAATTATCATTTTAAAGTAATTTAAATGTCCACAGACTAATCTAGTCAGAATTTCTCTCTCTATATCCAGCAAACTGGAAAAGAAAAGCACTGGGCATCAGGGGAGCATCCTCTTATATTCTTCTTGCCTTGTGTCCCCATGCTTCGAGCCTGAGCATTTATTCACTTCCTCTACCACTTGGCTTCTCTAGTGATGGAAGGCAACGTGGTTTATGGCCATGTAAAGTATGAAAGAGATGAGAAACATTTCTTTTTCTCTATATTTTTCTCCTGTTTTCTCAAATTCTGTTTTGATTTTTTTCTTTTTCTATTGATTTTTATTGAGCTCTTCATTTTTCTCTGCTCCTTTCCCTGCCTCTTCCCCTCCCCTTCAACCCTCTTCCAAAGTCCCCATGCTCCCAATTTACTCAGGAGATCTTGTCTTTTTCTACTACCCATGTAGATTAGATCTATGTATGCTTCTCTTAGGGCCCTCATTGTTGTCTAGATTCTCTGGGATTGGATTGTGATTTGTGGGCTGTTTTTTTTTTTTTTTGCTTTATGCTTAAAAACCACTTATGAGTGAGTACATGTAATAATTGTCTTTCTGTGTCTCCGTTACCTCACCCAAAATGATGTTTTCTAGCTCCATCCATTTGCCTGCAAAATTCAAGATGTTATTATTTTTTTTCTTCTATGTAGTACTCCATTGTGTAAATGTACCACATTTTCCTTATCCATTCTTTGGAAGAAGGACATTTAGGTTGTTTCTAGGTTCTGACTATGACAAACAATGCTGATATAAACATAGTTGGGCATATGTCTTTGTGGTACGATTGAGTATCCTTTGGATATACCAAAAGTGGTATTACTGGGTTTTGAGGAAGGTTGTTCCCTAATTTTCTTAGAAATTGCCACACTGACATCCAAAGGGGCTCTACCAGCTTGCATTTCCCCCAGCAATGCAAATTCTGCTTTAAAATAGAGTTGGCTAAAACAGGGAAGAAGTTCACAGAATCTTAATATTTTAACCCATTTTTTTGTTGTGACAGAATTCAGGTAAATAATGTGAAATAAATGAATTAATATTTAACACTATTAAAGGATTAGCACTATAAATTCAGATATGCTTTCTAAATCATCATTTATTTTAATCATTTGGACTGAGAACCTAATGCATTGAAGACACACGCTACACCACTGAGTTACCACCCCAGGCCTTATGCCAAAGTTCTGTTATATAAGGCATTAAGTATATTTATAAACTACAAATTCATATAAATCTTTAAATCATACTAGGCTTGAGAGAAAGTGATGGGAAAATATTTTACAATATTCATAAAAATTACCCAAAAACAAATAACTAAAAACCAAATATATGTTAAGGAACATGGGTATATGGATGACATGTGTTCAAGTCATATATCTGTTCAGCATCAATGATACCTCCTGAAAGTTCATATCTTACTCTAGATATCGAAATAATCCACTGGAGCAGGAGTAGGTATGGGCTAGCATGTGCAAAGGCATTATGAAAATATGACTTTGTAAAACTGAAGGGTGTAATGGCAATTATATCATTAGAGCACCCATTCTGTAGTGAGCTTATGAGAAAACAGGAACATTGCATAACATTTGCCTTGTCATAGAATTGAGATAGCAAGATGAATTCAAGCCATTTGCCTCATTCCTCACTAGGAAATTGTGTACAGGCACTTCTATGTTGGTGTGTTTGCTATATTCTATGTTGTGAAAATATGATAAACTGGTTAATGGACATTGGTTTAATTAATGGTATTAATTGCTATCTATATGGTGATAAATATGGACTACTCTTATATTATGAATGACTGGTAAGTTTCAACTAATAAAATTTCAGATTTTAAAATATTCCCTGCACAACGAACACCTCACTGAGGTGAGGATTCAGCAAAAAGTTGGCAATCAGTAATGTAGTTAGCAGCATTTTTTTCTTATCAGTGAATCTTGGGAACCAAATCACCAAAATATTCTTTAAATGCATTAAAAATTAAGTTTAAACACTTTAAACCAACTGTTAACTGGTGCTTCCAGCTGGAGCATTCATGATGCAATAAAATTAGAAAATTGGAAAGAAAACACTCCACAGAAATGTACTTGATTTAAAAGTCAGACTTCACATTTCAAAGTTCCTGGTATTTCAGAGGAGCTTCTGCTGTGCATGCCCACAGAGGTACACTTTCAAGTCACAGAAGAGTGTTCTGGTAAATGGAAAAGGCTCTGTGCTCCATTTGCAGACCGGAGAAGTTAGGGGCTAAGCTGGAGACTGCTGTCTGCAGCATTTACGATAGCTTAACCAGCCCAGGAAACCATTTCCAGATCCCCATTTAACCTAAAGAACCCTAGGAAAATAGAACTTTTATAAAAAGGAGAAACTAACATTTCTTTAGAATGACTTCAGTGATGAGGTGAATGACGATTGTGGGCCTGATCACCCGAACGATGAGGCTGGTGATTGTGATAGTGATGATGATGGAAGGGACGATGGTTGTGAAGGTAACAATCATAGAAATGATGATGATAGTGATGACAGCATGACAACAAGATGATTCTGATGATGAAACTGGTAGAATTAAAGCAATTCTTGTACAGTCATTGGGACATGTGTTTTGCGTGGATTAGATCCTCTGCTGTAGGCACTCTAAGTGTTCCTGTCTTACAGATAAAAACACCAAGGTTCCCACACTGTTTGTCAAGGTTTTATCTAACCTAAGGCAGATTGTGGTTAGGAACTCGGGTGTGCCTCTCTAACGTGGTTCCCAGTCAATTGTCTTTCCATCTGGTAAAACTGGTCAAGGTTGTCAAGCTCCTTCAAAATATATATTACTGCAACACTCAATTAGGTAACATATTTTGGTTTCAGAAGAGAAGAGAGATCTTGATACACAATTTGCCCTCAATTGCCCCCACTCATGGGGAAGTTATGTCACCCATCTGCAGTGGCCTGTGGGAGGGAAAAGGCTTAGAGGAAGGCTGGACTGCATTAATTGTCTCTTGTGTTTAAAAAGGCAATAACCACAGTAAGAGGTTCGTCTGGCCATTTAAACCCACACTTTATTTTTTGCAGTGTGTGTTACCAAGACCTTTAATGAGCACAGTTGGAGTGGGGAGCTTTCTATTTCTGCAAGCCAAGATCATCTCCAGTTTCGTGGCGTTCCCTAGCAGCACACTAGAATATGCATTCACAGAAACCCAAGAACAAAACTTCGCAGCATATCTTTTGACAGGCTATTTTCTCTTAAGAGGTTCACATTCAGATAAAGCAATTATTGTCTTTGCATTTTGGAATTCACTAGAAGATAAATCTACGTGGCCATGAAAACACCTAACTGATTTCTTCTTTGTTATGCTTGATTTATCATGGCTATAACCTTGAAGTTCTACAGGGATGACACTGGTGTTCTTTTTACACATGTAAGAATCAAAACAGAATTCATACATTTAAAATGGGTAAAAACAATTGAAATCTATAAACTTTAAGGAAGACCCTAGTGCCTCTAGGAGATAATAGCTAAATTAAAACATCATTCTACTTAAAGCTGGAATTAGCCTTTACCATACACTAAGTAGATAGCATTTATTTCTAATAAATAACTTTATAAAACATTTAAATGTTTTAAAAGAAATCACCAATTTTGGTATCATACTTTATTTTATTATATTAAATAAACATTGATCAAACACTTCTTTAATACCTATAGATTAAAAATATATCTGAAAATAATAAAATAATCTGTGCAATAAAGCACTAAGTCTTGATTGAGAAAGATGATGTTCAAATAAAGGTAAGGAGCATCTCTCTCTCTCTCTCTCTCTCTCTATATATATATATATATATGTGTGTGTGTGTGTATGTGTGTGTGTGTGTGATAAATACAAACAGCTCAGACATAATTGTACGATGAGTCCTCAAAGAATGTAAACTAGGAAGATAGAGAGGAAGCAGGCAAGTGACACCACTGTGTACACCTGATGTCAACTATAGCTCTCCACCTACTATGATCTGTACAAGATGATGTTCTTGTGAGTTCTTCAACAACCACGTTCATGTTCCACAAATACAGAATTTCTTCATATGTTTTATCCATGTAGGTATGCAGATCGAGGCTTGCTTTATTTGTTTTCCATAAAAATTTACCACAAATGCTACTTACAAATGGCGTTGTCTCTGCACTCCCTATTGAATGCAGTGTTGTTCCATCCACTTCTCTATAGCCTTTGTACCTCTTGCTTTTCTTAACTCATATTAATTTCAAATATATTATAATACACTCTTACATACTTTATACCTTGTCATCTTCCTAACATTAAGATTCAGGGGCAGACTTTTTGTTTTTGTTTATGGTAAGTTTTGCAGATCCTACAGCACAGAGATAAAATATGTTTTAAAAAAAAGATTGGACAAAGAATTTAAAAATGAAGACTGTAATTAAAACATAACCAGAGTTCAGATGAAGTTCCAAACCAGGGAAGTTTTATTCACCAGCCAAGTAATATGAGAGAGAAACCAGAGAGCAGAGAAGGAGACAGTAGAATGTGGAAACACTGAAGGTCAATGACCCGAGTGCACTGAAGCATGCAGTCTAGAGTCAGGGGCAGGGTAATGTGTTTTCCTTTAGGAGAACACCGTGCTCTCTCCTGAAAGGCCAAATGAAAGGAAGGAGAGTGGCAGGCAAGAATAAAGACAGAAGTTTAAAATGTGGAACGAATGAAGACAAGTAAACTTATCACCAAGGTGTCTGAGCAGAAAATGGAAGATGCTCAACAGAGTGTCAAAAGCAGCTGCTGGAGAGGATTGCATGGATTTTATGGATGTCGAGAATTTGACCACAAGAGAGAAAATAAAAACCTACCCGTTATCATGAAAGGGAAAAACCTGCAGATACCATGTGGACCTAGGGGCAGGGAAATCAGAATGGCAGGAAGGAAGGCAGGTGGAACAGCCGTGTGAAAGAAAAGTAAGGACATCTTTAGAAGCAGAACTAATATGGTAGAGACTGCATTGTGCTTGTTGTTCCTGGAGTCACACAACTCAGAGGATCAAACATATATGCCTCTGCTGAGTAGCATGTTTATCACTTAAGTGGTGTCTAGCTATGTGACTCCAAAGTTGATCCCATTTTGCCACAAGTAGGAATGTGTACGAGTACCTATCTCACATGCCTATGAATGACTAAATGAAGATGACTCTAATCTGGACAAAAATGTGGTACCTAAAAAGTGAATAAATTTAAGACGATCTAAAGTCATACTTGGACCTGTGTAAGCTCTACCTAATGTTACATTTGAAAAATAATAATACGATGGGATTTTTTTTTATCCATATGTGCAATCTTGACTATTTTGGCAAGGCTCTGATTATCAAACTCTAGATCCAAGGGACAGGATCATTTTCTTCCCCCACTCAAGGAACTGAGAAATAATACAGGTGAGCCTGTGTAACAACAGTCTACTGAGGCAGGGCTTTTGCTTGTTCCCGTAGGAGTCTGAAACGCTCTGTACCTATGTCTCATGGAACCAACTTTGAACTCTTAAGCTCAGAATTTAAGTTTTGCTACATTTTGTTCCCAAATTTGTTCCAAAAAATCTCCTGCAGCCAGATTTATTCAAACTTTTTACAACAGCCGAGCAAACAGGCGGCTTTTGTTTTACATGCTGTGTGTATCACTATACCTTTCCCCCATCTTACCAGTCATCTTTCCCGTCTGTTTCTGCCCCACACAAGTAATTCCTAAGAACTTATCTGTCTTCCATGTGCTAACAAGCATCTTTCCACTCTGAAATTAAAATTTCTGGCAGCAGACTTTTTCTCTGGGCCTCCAGCTCAAAAAAAAAAAAAAAAAAAAAAAAAGAAGACAGAGTCTTATTGATAATTGTGAAAGGTCAGCCTATAGCTGAGGCTTTCCCCACTATCTCTTCTAACTGAAATCAACCCATTTCTACTCATATACACATTGCGATGTGACTCGTGGCTTTTACTTTTCCTCCTGCATGTCCTGTTTCCTTTGCACCCTGCCTTTCCTCTTCACCGAGACCTTTCTCTACCCAGAAGTGCTACCTAACCTCTTCCTGCCAAGTATTGGCCTTTCAGCTCTATTAAACTAAGCACAGTAAGACACCTTCACGTGATGTAGAAGACTCTTTCACAACAATCTCTAACTTGCCATGTGCTCAATATATAGCTTACATCCCCCGAACACACATAACACTAATGTAATGGAGAGCACAGCTGGGTTCTTAGGAATGGAGCCTGAAAGGAGTCGGTGCTCTTGCACATGCCTGGTCATCAACAAAAAGACAATAACGAGAAGAGAACAAAACAAAATTATCTACATTAGCTGCCAAAGGAATTGTCAATCACGTGAGTGGGAAAGCTCAGAGTTAAAAGTAATTTTGATCTGTAGCTTCATTAAATAAATAAAGCATATAAAAGCTTGAAAATGACATAGAAAGCCAGTTCCTCTGCATTAGGCTTATGAACCCTTTACCTTTCCCAGATAAAATGAGTGTGGGGGTCTGCCGCCGTAATTTGAACGTAAACACGCACATGTGACAAAATTAGAATGGCTTAGTTTTAAAATTTTTACCAAGTTTTCTTTAAATAAGTAACATCTAGTTGCGCAGTAGCCTTGCATAACGAGTCGCATGAAACCAAGACTTACGAACCCCCCCTACCACCACCGCTCACACCTCGTTCAGGAAGTGTAGCTGAGTTAGCAGTCTTCTACATTAACTTATGGCAGAAAACACCCTTCTACTGTAATGTTCTGTTAGTGTGCGGATCAGAAGCTCAAAAGCCTGGGAATAAGGTAGCATCCAAGCGCACAGCGAGGGAGAGCTCATAGTCGGCGCACAGTGTAATATGCAGGTAGGGAGCAGGGGTGCTGGGGCCCGTAGGCAGCTTCCGGGAGGAGAGGCTCTTCCTGAACTTTGGGTGGACTTTTGTCATTCATGAATACAGGAATAATGCAGCAAGGTCTTTAAGAGCTCAATGGAACTGCAAAACATGGTCTTTTAATGTCAGATATAAATTTAAAATTTGACCAAAATACATGTAATATCAGTTAAACATTTAGTACGGCAAAAACACTGTTTTTTTGGTTTGTTTTTTGTTTTTTGTTTGCTTTGAGTTAATATGATGGCCTTCTTCAGAGTTACTTCAATTCAATAACCACAGAAGTGAAAAAATAACCTCACCTGTAAGATGGTAGAAAATAACCCTTATTTTCATAGTACGCACATGTGTGGCTGAAAAAAGAATCCATTTTTTTTTTTTTAAAGAAGGTTCTGAAGTCCTGAGGTGGTATGTGGGAGCCATGAGACAAGGGTAAGACGTTCTAAGGAGAATGAGGATATTTTTGGCTGTGTTTTATTTAGTGCATGCCCTCTGGGTTGAATATCTTCCTAGCACAATAATCCCGTTGCCATCGCTGGACCTTCGTGTCAGCAGAGACTCCGAAAGGTGCTGTATTTTTAGAACTCGTTCACCAAGGCTGCTATTGCCACCATTCATCTATTAGTTTCCAGCTTTTCCAGGAAGGCTCTTGAAAATATATTCCAAGCAGAATAAACGAGAGAAACAGCTGGACCTTTGGGAAGCAGCGGTATTCTTTATTCATGACTTGCTTCATGAACACCTAGAAACGTTCACATGTTGGGTAAATGTTCCTCTACTGAGCAGGAGGCGTGGGGAGGAGCATAGAAGTAGGAACTTTGCCTAACAGCACATTATTTTTTTTTAAGTTTGATTCCTAGCAATGCAAAATAAAATAAAAAGGAATCAGGCATACCTTTAAAAGACTTCCCAATGTTTTGCTAAACTAAAGCTACAAAATCGTGGCCCACTTCCACCTCCATCAAACATTTCCCCAAGTCATTTCAAAGGGAACTCAGTTCATATATTTTCTCATGATAAGAATATAATTTTAGCTGTTTTGTGTCTATTCGGTAGCACAGGACCTCATTCTGATGCCCCAAAGTCATCTTTCTCTTTTGACAGTTAGCAGAGCTCCAAAGCGAAATAGGGTTTAATGCTCGACTTAGAAGTTAGACAGCTGGAGTAGGTTCTGAATGCTTCACGCAGTAAATGTTTCCTCATTCCTATCAAAGGAGGAGCCCTGCGCAGAGGCCTCAGTTCCTACAGTGAGGCAGCTTTACAATAGCCATTACCTTTCAAAGAAAAAGGGGGGAAATGGAAAAGACTAACACAGACAAACAAAAAATGGTAAAAAAAAAAGCAATAAATATGAACATGAATATGAATGACTCTGAGAGGGTGCTTGAAGAGCTCCAGGTGACAGGAGAGTCACTTCCTAGTCCCCCGCTTCTCAACAGCTTTGATCCCTGCTCTCACTGTTGTGCATTTAGAATGTTCCATTTTCTCTTCTCAGCTTCGCACTGGGGAACCCATGCTTTGATCCCTGTATGCTTTGCTCGGCTGTGCGAGGCTCTTTAGAAGGCATTTTAAACAATGCAGCTTTGTCTAGAGAATGGCTCTTCCCAACATATTTTGTAGCCAGTGACTCCTTTAGAATTAAAAAGCAAATTGAACAATTTTAATGTCAGCTGAATAAAAGCAGATTTTTAAGACAGGAAAAAAAAATCCGCTTTGTGTTGTTTCCTCAGAGTACCTGAGCACACCTGTTGGTGTTCTCTATGAGAATTGCTCATGGTTATTTTATCCTCAGTCTCTTCCGTCCTTTTCTACCCAGGAAATAAGCCATTTTTTTTGGCACTGCCCATGGTTTTCTGAGCCTCCTCTGCAACCTCTTTATTTAATCTCTCCTCCAGGTTGTCATAAACAAGAAGCTGTCTTTCTGCTGTGCAAGGAAAGGGTGATTGAACTAAATTATTAATCTAAACTGAAAATGGCATAAAACCTTGGAACTTTAAGACAAACATTTCTGGACTGATTCTTAAAATGAAACACAAGGAAAGGAAAAATGAACTAGCTTGCTTCGAAATGTTCTTGAAGTAGGTTAATTTACTGAATCCTAACATTATTGAAAGACGCATTTATTTTTATTTTATAGGTATAGGTTTGTTCCCTGCATATATGTAACTTTAACAAGTGTGCCATGCTCATGAAAGCCAGAAGCAAGCCTAAATCCCCTCGAGCTGGAGTTACAGATGGTTGTTAGCCAGCATGAGGGCTTGGGGAACTGACCCTGGGTCCTTGCAAGAACAACAAATGTTTTTAACTGAAAGCTAAGTTACCAGCCCTAACTCCAGTGTTTTCAACTGTAGGCCTAGATATACAGCCAAATGAAATACATGGAAAAGATCTGGCAATAGTAAGATGTTTCTGAATGCCCCATGGTGAATTTTCTTTCAAAGTCAATGAAATAACAAACATGAGGTTTTGACCATGCTTGTTCATGAAACACCCTGTATGTAACTTCTATGTGGCTTTTGCTCTGACCACATCACATAGACACTCTGCATGAGAACACTGCTAAACTATCCCATGCCAATGATAGCTGCTCTTAACAGCTCAGCCCCGATTTAAGGTTATTACCTATATGAATTGCAATGTTTTTAGAGGACATACAAAAATTTTCCGCTTTTATAGAAAGGTAATTGTTTAATTATGGAAAACAAAGCCTTGGGAGTTTTCCAAGGTCATGTAAGTATCAAGCTGGATTGCATTGTATTACAATACTTAATGGAAATTTCCTTTTTGAGTTGCTGACTTGAGCTTCTTAATGAAGAGCATTAAAATAACTTTGGCTTGGGACTAGGGAAGATTTTCTAAGTGACTGTAAACATATTGCTATCATTTGATACCGCATTTGTGGCATCCCCAAATAAAGCAACATACTGATAAATTATAAAAAAAAACCCCACTCGTTGTGTATTATATCCTGGGATGCACATATTAATACACTATTAAATTCTTTAAAACAAACACATACATCCATCTCTTTAGTATGTACATTTGAATTAGTCTTTAAGGAATAGTAGAAGTTTTCAAATACATTTATTTGTAATTTGCATTTTATTTGCACACCCTTCTATACACATGTGTTTCCAGCTTCTCCCGGTATTTCTCAGGTATAAAGAGGTGGCAAGTGATAAAAGTTTAAGAAACTCTTTTATAGATGCCATATATTGTTATTTTTTTAACAAATGCCCAAGACTTGCCCTACTAACAATTATTTTTACTATTAGTTTTCAAACGTACAATTAATTTGACTAATTTCAAAGAACAGAGTGTGTTCAGCTTTAACACCAGGAGTGTCATCTGTCACAGAGACTCACTGAGTTTACTAGACCAGGCAGACATTATTCTTACTTTATTTAAATAAAGAGGCACAGTAAGCACGTGACTGTGACTTATCAGCCGACTACCGTGGTTGGAAGGTGTAGGTGCCCGGCTATAATCGCTCTAGATTTGTAGACATGCAGAAGACAAGATGTGTTCAGACTTGTAAGAACTGCTTGAGAGCATGAGAACAATAATTGTTCATGCTTGGAGACAGAAGTCACAGGCAGAGGATGCACTGTGAAAGAGGAAGGATGGAAGCTCCTTGTTTTAGCTGCAGAGATGGCGAGTGACTAAAAGGTGAATTTTGAGACAAGGAAGTGCTAAGAAAATTGCTCTCTGAGCCTGAAAGCATCCGACAGGCAGAGGGCATGTCTCGTGGCTGGCAGCTGTGAGCAAAATTGATGGCAGTTTGATCGGCAACGCCACTAATGACTCACACTTTACAGAAACATTTCAAGGTAAAAAGTGAAATGAAGGTGAGTTAAGAAGTAACTTAATAATCGTACTTGAAAAGCTGGGGAAAATCACTTCCCTTGGCTTACTGAACACTAACAGAATCAAATACGTGGACTACTGAGAGCAGATAAAAATTACAAAGCTACAGTATTTGCAAACATGACCTGCTTTATTGGAGAGCTTGAGTTCTGACATGTTTGGCGATTTGATGGAAAAGTACACATTTAATTTCTCAAATGACAGTGAAGTAGAAAAGCCCAGCTGAACACCCAAGGAGTGCATTCTAGCATGGTACAATGGGCACCATTTGTAATTAGAGTTCATTTGGCAGCTATCTACTCAGGGCTGAAAGGCCAAGTTTATCCAAGTTCCAAGAATCAGGTCAGAGCCTGTAGGTTTCAGCTTGGGAGATACAACCCTGGCTTCTTCTGCTGAGTGGTAAAATAGTCAGATCACCGCAGATGTGGGCTTTTTCTGTACCAAACTTTGAGACTCATATTAGAAAGGTGTCCTAACCCAGTGAGGAGAACACAGTATAGAGAGATAATCACTAAGCGTGATCACCAAAAAGGCAGCCAGGGAAGGAAGAAGAAAGCAACACTGTTAGAACTCATGAACTGTCACTTCTGACTGCTGGAATGTTTCCTGAAGAATCTGAGAGAGGGGACTCAGTCATCAGAATAGACTTCCTTAGGAATGTCTATATAGAATCTGAGAAGTGATGACTTTAAAACAGGGCACTAGTAAGCATTCTCTGTACCAGACCAGAGAGCATGTATTCAGGCATTACAGTCCACATGGTTCCGGCTTTGAAACAGCTCAAACACAGGAGAGTGACAGCAACTCCAGGAAAGATGTAAATTAATAAGGATTGTATATTTCTATAATGTTTTTGGTAAGGACACTGTACTCTGAGTTCTATATGATAATTACACGATGCAAAACACCATTAAAATTGTTTTAAATGCCAGGTGGTGGTGGCATGTGCCTTTAATCCCAGTACTCAGGAGACAGAGGCAGGTGGATCTCTATGACTTGGAGGTGAGCCTGGTCTACAGTGCTAGTTCCAGGACAGCTATAGCTGTTATACAGTGAAACCCTGTCTTGGAAAAAAAAAAGTTGCAAATTTTTACATCTAGATATCCATGTGAATTCTATAATGAATTAATGATGGAAATTTGATCTATGGTTGAGAATTTGCTGACCCTTACTCTAGAACTGTAAGTTAATTGAGATACATTTGATATACATTTCATGATAATCATTTAAAAGCCATAATTACAAATTTTTAGGCTGGATTGTAATATATAGAATGGGCTTTCAAGTATATTTCTTCATCATCACAACAATCCCATGTACTGTATTGGCGTGCATATTACATGGTGGCCCTAGTTCTATAGCTCTGTAGACTTGCATTAGCAAGAATTACAGTCTCAGTGACTGAAAACTAGGAAATTCCTTGATCTCTCATTGTGATTCAGGCTGTATTTTTTCCATCTGGTTAATGGAAGATGGCAGTTGACCCAAAAGCTGAGACTTGAAGCATGCTTGAATGTTTTTAGGCGGTGCTTACATTTTGCCCTTGCTGTGAGATCATGGTAAGGATAGAATGACTCTAAAGTGCATCACAGATCAGGTCCATTCACCCAGCAGCCTTATGCATGTGAAACACTCCGTACAGATCAGCAGAGCAGCGCAGGCAATCCAAAAGTAAGCTGTATGAATGAGGTTGGCCAAGCTCAGCTGATCCATGCTTTTCCTTGACTTTAATGTATGCTTATAATTGCATTACATGTTATAAGTTTATTGTATGCCATTATCATGGCTATCTGCAGTTGATATGTTAGGGTAGGTATTTTTCTTGATGTTTTACAAAGTACCAAATTTAGTCATTTTCTGAAATTAATTGGAGAAAAATACCTCTATTCTTTAATTCATAAAAATTTCTTAAAAGAAATCTGTAGAATCCCAATTTGTGGAGAGACCTAATCTAATTATAGAAACATCAAGGAAGAGAACTTCTCGTCTCCAATGGAACATTTAAATCAAAAGGCACACAGAATATAAGACATATTAGGCAACAGAATGACTAGTATGAAAAATGCACAAAGATGCCATAGAAGGAGATCAAAGATTACTTACTTAATGGAGATCGATTCTTGTTTATATTTGATGTCTTACCACATATTTTGTTCAAGGCAGACTATAACTACTCATACAAACTGTGTCGTGTGTAAAGGATTACAGTGATTTTAATTACTGTCCTGAAGAGTCAATAGAAATGCTTTTAAAGATACATAAATGAAAGCTAATGCTAAATATTGTGAAGCCAGGTCTTATAAAAAGCCTTTATGACTTTCCTGATTGGTTCTACTAGAGTGAACATTGGACATGCAAAACACTTAGTAATCTTAGGAACACAAATGTGAAAAAGATGAAAATTTTATTCCTCTGCATATACAGACTTTGCGGCTTTGAACTGAGAGACAAGAACTGAATTAACAAAATCAGATAAAACACAAAAATGCGCTACAATATATTCAGTTGAAATATACAGAATCTACGTGAAATTTTGAAAACTATATTTAAATAAACTTGAAAAATCTAAAAGAAAAAGAGAAATTGCCAGACATACATGATCAATAAAATTAACCAAAGGGATAAGACATAATATATACATATACACATATACCCGTATACAGACTCTCATACACACATACACACAACACATACACACACACATACTCATACATACAACACACAAACACACACATACTACACATACTCATAAAATACACACACATGAACATACACACACATGAACACATATGACAATTAATTTGAAACAATTTTTAAAAGTCTTTCAACAAAGAAATCCATGTCTAACTTTATGATGTTCTCTACTTGCACCCACTTAGCTAAAGAGTAAATGGCAACCACTCATCTTCACAGTCCAGACTGTTACGTTTAGGCTGAAATTCCCATTCTGCTCTGGCCAGTAGTGATGAGAAGTCTTATGACCATAAAGTTTGTGATCAACTAGAGCTTTGAGTTTACAGCACATGAAATTTTCTCAGATTTCTTCTCCGAAGTAGAAAAAGGACGAAAGAAATGCATTATTTAGTCCTCTGTTTTCTTGGTGGCTACTCTACTGTCAATCCTTTAAGTAGCACAGAAGTGAACAAAATGGTTAAAAAAAAATGAAACTATTTTAATTTTGTTTTAGAAATCATTTAAATTTGTTACAGAAACCTTTTACCACACACACACAGACACACACACACACACACACACAACCGCTTCTAAACTTGATCTAAAAACTTAAAAGAACTTAGTAAAACTTAATTCAATAAAATTCAACGTATAACTTCTTACTTTTACTTGATCTCTCAATGCTGTTGAGAAAAGCTCTTGGTTAGACTATCCAGGGTGGTTTTAAACCTATGGGCTCAAAAATTCCTCCATCCATCTCTTCAATAGCTAGGACTGTAACTTGTAGGTCCTCATAGCCTGTTATATCATGCATTCTAGTTAGAAGTTATGGTTTCTCATGCAGTTATAAAATATATTAAACAATATCTTGTGTACCATTTTCCTACTTTCTCTGCAGAGCTAATCACTTGAAAAGCTGGGGCACAAGTGGCGCGATATCATAATCTGCATACTGTGTTGATCCAATCTGGACTCAGCACATTTTCCGGTCTATAGGATTCCTCACTGTCCTGACAGACACCTCTTCTCTCCCACCCCCACATCCTTCTAGATCTCCCAGGAACAATAAGCTATTCTCCGTTTCTACATTTTGTCATTCAAGAATGTTGTGTCAATGAAGTTATATGGTGTATTAGCTCTTAGGGATTGATTATTGTTTTACTCAATATAATCCCTTGGACCTTCACCTGGTTTATTGAAAATTCACAATTGATTTCATTTTACTGATGAGTGGGAGTCACAGTGTATTTAGCCACTTATCTGCTGAATGACATATGGGATGTTTAAAGTCATTGACTGTTACATATAAAGCTCTCATAAAATTTCAGATGGTGTTTTGTATGAACCTGTCTTGATTTTTCAGATTTTTCAAGGATAAATGGACAAAATAGAACTGCTGATCCTTACAGTATTTGCATGGCTAGGTAAACCATGATCTGTTTTCTCAATAGGTGGCACCATGTTTCACACCAGCATATATATATATATGCCATCTAATTTCCCTGCTTCTATCTCAATATTTTCTGGTTTTCATTTGCTTTTACCTCATCATTCTGATTTCTGTGTGGTTACACTTTGTTCTGGGTTTAAATCCTGCTTCTCTCATGGTTGGCGATGTAAAAATGGAGGAAGATATTAGAACAGTGAAATCCTTTGACAATGCTTTGTAAATGACTAAGCTTTAGCAGGAGAACTCAAGAGAGAGAGAGAGAGAGAAAGACAGACACAGAGACAAAAGACAAGACAAAGGGGCAGAGAAACACAGAGATAGGTTTGAATCAAACCCTATGAGAAGACTTTTCAATCTAAATGCACCAGAACCCACTAATTCATGCATAAAATACAGGAATCTAAAATCAAACACAAGTACATTTAGTTTTGCTTTTCCTGGCTGTCCTGGAACTCACTCTGTAGACTAACTGCCCTTGAACTCACTGAGATCCGTCTGCCTCTGCATCCCAAGTGCTGTTATTAAAGGCGTGAGCCACCAGTAAACATTTCGTTTTTTTTTTTTTAACAGTGGTTACTCTTTAATTTCATGGGGAGATAATATTTGTCTTTGAGAGAAAAATCTTTAGTCTTCATTTTATTTTAAAGCAAAATAAAATTCAGTGCCTTAAAATTTCACTGTAAAATTTAAGTCATGAAGAGTATCCTAATATTAATTATAATAACAAATCATCAAAACAATTCAGTTGACTACAATTGGTTATATACATGGGTACATGTGACTTATCTACTCATATAAAACCATTGTTGACGTCTCTGAGTGCACTGGTTATACTGGCTTGTCCTGACAGTGTAACTTTGCTTGACTTTTCCCATTGCTCTTCTAACCCAGTGACTTTCTATTATTCACACAGCTATTTTGTGACTTTCCTGCATTGCAAATCAACAATTTCCTTGTTTCCATTGCATTTCTAATACTGAAAGTAGTAGGGTAACAGGATGCCATGTGCATAAGGACTGACTTCACTGGTACTTAAGAAGGATAAGATTATAGAAACTATCTCTGAAGAATGAGAACCCTTCGTGGATACTTGAAGCTCTAGTAATGCAAAGCACTACTATTTAAATGAATTTATATATTTATTTCATATGTAGGGAATCTTCTCATAGAGAGGAAGCAGTGCTGTGCCTCTTGAAGTAATAAGGGCTGCGGGGCTGCGTCCCCAACACCCCAGCCGCCTGCTCGGCTAGCTTATGCCCCGAAATAACAACACACAAACTGTATTCATTTAATCACTGCTTGGCCCTTTAGCTCTAGCACTTACAGGCTAATTCTCACGTCCCGATCAACCCATTTCTAATAATCTGTGAGCACCGGTCTTACCGGGAAAGGTTCAGCATGTCTAACCTGGCGGCTTGCTTCATGGCGTGTGTCTGCCCGGGAGCGGGGCATGGCGTCTCTGCTGAGGCATCTGCTCAGGAGAGCAGAGCTGTGGAGTCTGACCTCACTTCCTCTTCCTCCCGGCATTTTGTTCTGTTTACTCCACCCACAGGGCCAAGCAGTTTCTTTATTGGCCAATGACCTTCCTCCATCAGCCTCTCATTACTATTATTTAATTTTAAAATTGTACACTTTGTTTAACTAGATTTACTGTCCATAAAAGAACAACACAACATTTTGTCCTCCTAATCTGGAGCTCTCAGGTCGTGTTTATACTCAAACTCCACCTATAGGGAAATGGGAAATGAGCTTCAATGATGTCATTGTCCAAGCGGGACTTCGGCAATGACTCAGAACTCTCATTTTCAAATCTTGTGAAAATTTAATTTTAATATATTTTATAATGGACGTGTTGTATACTCGATAATAGATAGATTGTATGCAGTTGAGGGAAGACTTGGTTTTGGAGACAGAGGGAAGTCATTTAAAGCCCAGTGCAGGGGGTAGGAAACAAAGGATATCTCAGAAATGTTTAATCAAAATTGTTGCGAGTGGATCCGTATGAAAACCTTATTTTCATAAGTTATCTATCAAGTGTCTCTGGAATAACTTTCGAAATGATGCTGAAACTTGTTTGAATGACACAGGAAAAAAAGAAATGGTTTGAAAGGAAAAATACACACTTGTTTTGCTCATCATGTTACACTTGATTTGTGTTTAAAATACATCACTTCATTTTTTACAGGAATATACACAGAATGTAAAATGAAGTGTTTATCCCTCCAGGTTCTCTGAATCCTATAATTTCAGGTATCTTTGATCCTGCATTTGGAATGAAGCTCTCCCAGCTGTGTTCAATACAGTGATCTCTTCCTCTTGGTGGAAGAGAGCACACGAGAGACATAGCTCTTTCTTCAGTTAGGTGTGTGATAGTTGAAAATCCAGCCAAAGCACCAGATGATATTTATAGTCTTAAAAAATTATTTTAACTTTATTTGTGTGTCTGTGCATGTCTCTGAGTATACACCGTGTGTGTGTGTGTGTGTGTGTGTGTGTGTGTGTGTGTGTGTTTATGGACGTCTAATGGGAGTATTGGATTCCCAGGAGCTGGAATGATAAGCAATTCCGAGTCATTTGATGTTGGTGCTAGGAAAGCAACTCAGGCTTTCAGGGAGAACAGAGGATTTTTCTTAGCCACTGAACCATCTCCCTGTTTCCAATATGCCTCAGGTTATATTGATGCCAACATGAATGGAAGACTGATCTCTATCATATTTTTCATGCTAACCATTTTTATTCGGGGCATTGATGAAAACTATTTTTCACAGGATGTACAAAATGTCATACACAGTGAATATTTATAGTTCCTCTTTCAAGAAAGCACAGTGAGCTTGCACATAGCATGGAAATTGATGTGGGCTATTTTCAGTTGTCTACATGTTGACTATACAGGCCGCAGAGCTTATTTTTGCTTGTTCTTAATGAATGGGATTCTATAAGCTCTGACTGGTATCATAAAAAGGTTGCGATGTCAAATTGTAGAAAACAAACAAACGGATAAAGAAGTAAAAACCCCAGAAAAGAATTATGAGAAGAGTTGTTTTAAAGTGGACTTTTGTTCCTTTCTTTTCTAGTATCAACAACTTTAATTTCTTAGGGAGGAATAAAGGCTTTGTCATATTTTAGCAAGAAACATTTTTGTATATTATAGAAGAAATCCCAGTCTATGCAAATAGCAGTTTTAAACAGATGGAGTAAAACCCCTAATTTTTGCAACTTTGTTTTTAAATAGGAATATGTGGGCTACATACCAAATACTAAAACATGACTCCAGCCTACTCAAAAACTCAAATTGTTCGCTGTTCTCAATCAACACCCTTAAGTTCAGTAAAAAAATAAATAAAATAAAGAAGCAAACAAATAAAAATTCCAAGATATACAAGGTCACTATAATGTAACAATCTTGTGTGCCACACTTCTCGTCATATGTTAATAGTCTTTGGGTGGTGCCCTGCACATTTACATACAGCGTAGCCTATAGAAGAGCATTCATTTGTGTATACATTCAGTTACATTCTAAATAATAGAATAACTACAATAACTAATAACTACAATATGTTAGCTATGAAAAAAAGAAAGAAAGAAAGAAAGAAAAAAAGAAACCATGAAGACTATGCAGTCCTGGATCCTGTCAGTTAAAGGTTTGTGTTCTCTTGCATGCAGCTAGAGACTGAACATAAACAAAGAGCCTTCATCTTCATGAAGGCAACATTTCAGCATGAGTCAAGTATTCTCATTTGTGTACTCATACTGCTTTCAAAGGGATTTGTATCTCTGCAACTATTGTTTGTGGAAATGTCATTCTTTATATAGCTTTACAAAAGATGACTACAAAAAAGTGACATTCATAAAAAAAACTGCAAGCAAGGAAGAACATTAAAAAGCATAATGAACATATGGATGCAAACTTTAAATCTAGGGGAAATAGTTCTGTATTTCAAAATATTTATACAGCATAAAGTGATACGAGGTAAAACCAACTAATCGTTAGCCAAACTGAAATGGTTATTACATTTTTCTGACAGTGACAATAAACTCAACAATCCTCCTGTGGAAGTTGCTCTCTGGATGGCTGGTTGCTTCTGAGGGAAGGTTAGTCCATTTTCTTAGAGTGTGGCCCTAGTAGACCAATGTTTACAGAAGATTATCCTACCTCCAGGACTATGTGAGAACAAGAAATTGGCTTCCATCGGTTATTAACTAAGATAAGAAAGAAACGAGAACACACGTTGGGGGTAGAGTGGTATCAGGGGAATTAGAGGGAATAGTTGGGAGCCTTCATAATACATAAAATAAAATACATCAAATAATCATATAAAGTTGTCATAATTATGATGATCATAATACATCATATAAAATTGTCAAAGAATTAATAAAATATTAGAAAATCTTATTCTTATTTTGATTTTTTCTCAAACTGAATGCTGTCGCTCATTCCACAAGGTCCTTATAGTCTCTGCCATAAAGCTGTGTACATATAGAACTGAAAGTGATAAGTCCTTGTCTGAGCCCAGCACCGAAGCAACAATGAAGATAACAGTGAGAGCAAATGATTTGTGTCAAATGTATGTTTCACTCATGAGCGTCTTGGAGTAAACTCAACTGTTTTACACAATTTTGCTATTTTCTCTGTAGAATGACTTTAGTAAATTCATATATAAAATAATCCACCGACCCAACTGGCTCATGTAGACATTGTTTCATGTTAAATGGTTGTTTAACTTGCGTTCGTTTTGGTGTCCTCTGCTCTGTTCACTGTCTGTCTGTCTCTGTGACAGTAGGCCACTGTTCTTTCATGGTAGTTTTGAAGTGATTTTTGGAAGGTAATAAATCAACCACTCTCCACTGCTCTTGGCTTCCAAAGTTAATATAGCAAAGCAGAAACCTTTATTCTTCTCTATAAACTTTAAGTGTTCATCGCATGAAAAAACGAGTAAGAGTTCCTCACAAAATTTCAGCTCAAGGCCCAGCATAGAACTGACTGTATTGATATATTTGGTCAGAGTTTATATGATTGTTTTTATTACAAATGCACTAGTCAAAATTATAGACACTTCCTCCATATTTTATAGCATTTTAATACCTTTATAGTTTTTATTTTCAGTATTTCCACAAATAGATCTTGAGAATTTTCTGTTAAAATCATTTACTTGTCATAGGCTTTATTAACAAGTATTAAATAACATACCATGTTTTTATACCACAATCAAATAACATTGTTTTGTTAATATTAACTTTAATCAAACAGCATTGCTATAATATTTTATAAAATTTAATTACTAATATTATTTTTATATACACTAAAAATTTAGAGATGAGAATTTTAGACAATTTATATATTAACTTTCCTACATCGTAGGAGAAAATTTTTATAAAGATAAATCCAAATGTTTAAATATGTTATAAAAATGTGATTTTAGAAGTTCAGTGATTAGGCATGTACCTAGCACAAGGAGAAACACAAAGGAAAAAAAAAAGAAAGGAAAAACAACAATGAACTAAAGACAAATAGAAATAAAAAAGGAGAAAGGAAGGAAGGGAGGAAGGAAAGAAGGGAGGGAGGGAGGGAGGGAGGGAGGGAGGAAGGAAGGGAGGATGAATGGGTTATTAAATTAATTTTAGATAATGTCTTTTTCCAGCATGGTGAAGTGAATATAGCATTTTGGCCATTTACCGGATCTTCAGTTGAGTTTTCCATTTAAAATTTGTGTTGTTGATATTTTTGTTATTGTTTTGAGTCTTCATACACTCTTTATTTTAAGTCTTTCTCACAGAAATAGTAATTTCTAAGACGATTTGTAAAGTCATCTCCGTGGCTCTATCCAAATAAAGGATAAAATATGTAAAGAAATTACATTTCTGTAATTTGAAAAAGAAAGTTCATATGCCCAGTCTAAGCCATAACAATGACTCTCTCAATTTGACTGTATTTAGATTCAAAGACTTTGCATGGTATAATAAGATTAACCTATAAGTTGGAACCTGGTTGACATAAAAACAAACTCGTGGTTGGTAGTATCCATTTCTGTGCTTCAGTTCTATGCTCATTGATGCTTCTTCTCACTGGAAGAATTTGAATTAGATTTAAGCAAAACCACATTGGTATTAAGATCTTACTTAAAATTTTCCTATTGTTTTCATATTTAGAAAGAAATAATTTATTACCATTTTGCTTATTCTTTTAAAATTAATGTTATTTGGGGCAGAATTTGTTTCTATAAAATTACTCAATCACCAAGTTACCACAAATAGTCTGGAAAATAAAATAAAAAATAAGAGCAAAGAAAACCAGCCCACAAAGCACAACTCCAGAGAACTTAGATAACAATGAGGACCCTAAGGGAGACATACATAGATCTAATCTACATGAGAACAAGAAAAACACAAGATCTCCTAAGTAAATTGGGATCATGGGGACCTTGAGGGAGGGTTAAATAGGAGGGCAGAGGCAGGGAGGGGAGCAGAGAAAGATGGAGAGCTCAATAAAAAACAATAAAATAAAGGAAAAAATATGTACCAACAATTTTAATACAAACTTTTTATTAAAGGAATTTTATGTCATCTAAACTTTAATTTCATTGTTTCACTATAAACTTATTTATTATTAAAAAAACTAGAATATTCAATCAGAGAAAACAGAATCCAAACCACCCAGGCACACAGCATTTAGCTCGTATGATTTTCAAGTAATAAATAATATTACATTTACATTTTAATACACATTCTTTAAGCATCATATCGTTTTATAGCAAATTCTATATGAGATTTTGTCTGCACATATTTCAGCATGTAAGTCTATAAAAATGTATTCTTTCAAAACCAACTTATAACCACAGTTCTATTTTCTTGTCTTTAATAAAAGTAGGCAATGCTTCTTAACACTACTATCAAATTAGTGTTTAAATTTCCCTGCGTTTTGAAACTGGGGCACAATGGCATCTACTAATTGCATTTTTCAATAAAAGAATAAGTAAAAATTTAAATAGCTAATAATTGAAACACTGAAGTTGTAGGAAGAAATATATTTATCTTTCTTCAAGCTACCTTTCTCTCCAAATATGCCAATTATAATCAGGTGGATTACTTGACAACTTCCCTTTATTTTCCCTTAAGTTAGCAACAAGGGGAGAATCTCATTAATTCATTGACATGACAAAGACATGGAAGAGTAAAAATACTCCCCAGGGTCATTCATAAACTCAACCACATAAATTCCCAAAGTCACCACAGGTGTTGAACAGAGACAAGCAAGCTAAACTAGAACTGACTGCGTCACTCCACAAAAAATTAAGCTGCAGGAGATAATTGATGGATCTGAAATTTTATTAAAAACCCTAAGCAAAATCATCTCATGCCTCATAGAGAAATGTTTTCTTTTGAAATAATGTTATGAATCATGTCCAGCCTGGCTTGGTTGCCCTGTAGCACTGTTTGGTTTCATACACATAGTAATCCTCCTGCCCTGTGTTCCTGAGTACTAGGCTTATTGGCATGGTTTTTTTCTTATTGGCATATTTAACAACTCTTGACACAAAAGTATTTCATAAGATTCAAAACACCAGAGAGAAACAGTTTGCACAATCTGATGGCTTGTAGAATGAGAAACGTCTACCTCTTAAAAAAGAAAAAAAAAGTAATTCCCATTGTAAGCAATGTAGAAAGAAGAGGTGAAGCTATTGTGGCTCTATATTAACTTTCAGGGAAGCCCCCTCCGCAAATGTATACATGGAAATGACTCTGTTTGCTTGAACATTGCTATCTTTATTTGTAACTAGAAAATTATAACTGTTAGCATATACTTCAAAGGATCCTGGTGATGATTCTCAAAACTTCAGATGATAAAGAAAACTGGACTATCATTATAATATTTTATAGACAGGTATTAGTCTTGGCAAATCAGCAAGATGCAGGAAACTGTCTTTACACCACTAATATTGTTATAAACCTTGTGGTCATTGAGCCAGTTTATGCCTTAACTAATACATCACACTTTTTGTATATATGAATCATTTTTGACATTGAGAAATCTGGCAATTTAAGGACATAGACTCCATTTCTTTAAGCCTGATGTATTATACTACATCTGATTTTAAGGAGCTGGGGCTCCAGGACCTGTCCAGGAGTAAGGCTTGACTAAGGGAACTGAACAAAGGTAGACTAGTCTACAGACTCTTATGATAAAAATAACTTGGCCAGTAAGTTTCCAACTCTGCATGGAAGCATTTAAACTCCCTCTGAATGAGTCAGCAGCCAATTTCTTTTTTCAGTTTCTCTCTTACCCACATTTTGTTTTTGAATAGGTGCTTTCTTCCCCACTGTGTTAGAATATACCATTGTCAGAAGCACTTATTACTTCTCCCTTCTGACCATATTTCTTCCCAACTCACTATCCTCAGGCTTGAGCCCATATCTTGCTTCGGCTACTGAACTGAGACAAACACCATGACCAAGCAAAACCATGGCTCTGCCTTCTGTATTTATCTCTTAGTTGGTAGCAGATCAGGATTTCTCTAGGCACGAGCTCTTGTCTTTGGTCTAACCAGAGAACAAGGACACTGTAGAGGAGAACCAAAAGAGACTCAAGTTTGCGTGTAGCATGAGCAAAACCTAAGCAATTTCTCCGGGGGTTGTTAATGCGCCATTTTCTGTCACAGAAATAATCATTCTAACCTAATCCATGAAGTCCTTTAGTTCTTCTGGCCAATCTAGCTGTCAAACATCACAGTACCCTCCAGTCATCCTCCAACAACAGAGCTTTTGATGTAGCAGCCAAATCTATTTTACTTGTTTGAAAGGGAAGTGCCAAGATAGAAGGATCCATTTGTTATTCAGATTTTAGTAGCTGCTTCCTCTTTGTCATCATGAAAACCAAAGTCTTACCATGAACCAAGTGTTTCTAATACTTTACCTCTATCAAAACACGTAACACTATCAAGATGCATCCTCACTAGTGTAGCTTAGTTTTTTTCAAAGAATCAAACTGAGGCTCAAACATTTACCTAAGAAGCAGGCCTATGCTTATTTTCAAAGACTTATTTATTTATAAGGTTTATGGAAATGTATATATGTATGTATATATATATGTGTGTGTGTGTGTGTGTGTGTAAACATGTTTTTGTGGCTATGCTCAATACATTATTGAAAAGTGATTTTAGAAAGCCTTATTCAAAAGTTCCATATAATAATACTGAATTTCTAAGTTGGATCTAAGCTATCTCATGGTGAATTTCATTTATTTTTCTTCCCTGGACATAAAGAATTGTGATGAATATAAAACACAATGAATCTTTTTTCATTATGCTTGCTATTATTCCCAAATAAAGTTTTAAAATTAAAATGACATCCTTTTATTACTAGATTATGACCTTCCTTTGGTTTGGTGATTAAATGTGTTTTCCTGGGAGATATGGCAATCGCAGATGTGGCTTACAGAGAAAGTTTCATATGGGAACATTAAGATATGATACCCCTGTGTTTGATGCCACAGTGGATTTCTCTCTCAGGTATACAGCACACAGTCTGAAATAGACAAATATTCCTTTCCCTTTCCATCCCTCTTATGGCAAATGTCCACCTCCTTTTTAAGCTGGGCATATGGCAGTTTGCTGAGACAGAAACTGAGTGCTTCCAATTACAAATTGGACTTTTCAAATGCACAGCATATAAGATTGAAGCATAATTTGCTTTTTTTTGTTATAAAACCACTTTAATCCAAAGTCAGGTACTACTCAATACACAAAATGCATAGCTTAAGACAGAATCATAGAAAAAAAATATCTATTTGACAATAATTTTTCTTAACATCAATTTTTATTTTAACAAATAAATGTGTGTGTGTGTAAGAGAGAGAGAGAGAGAGAGAGAGAGAGAGAGAGAGAGAGATGAGAGGGAGAGGAATTTGGTGTGGGAATTATTAAGTGAAGTAGGTGTGGCCAGTTTAGATGTTGACAGACTTTTAAACAAGAGAACAAGAGCCTGGAACCTTGCTCTTCATGCAGCTTTGCTCCTAAGCCTGGTACTTTGGAGACATAGATGTCAATAAAAATCTGTTTTTTATGTATAAGAGATAGTGAGCCTTATAACAAGTGAGGCATGTATTGAAAACAAAAAGCTGTGACATATATACCCAGGTAAAGCTTGATAGAGAGCCTACAACTTACTTTGTGCCCATCAATCTTGAGAAAACCACTGCAATAGTTCAGAAAAGGCTAGTTGAGTTGAAGGATCTTAGAATAAAGACACAGGAAATTCTGAGTGAGTCTGTGGACCTGTGACTTACTGATCGAAAATATTTTGGTGTTAGAACTGATAATGGTTGATAATAATAAAAATTAGTAATAGTAAGATAAGTGCGTGCAAACTCGGTTGGCTGATGCTAATAGTGAATTTCAGGTCCTGCTTTTCTTCCATGGGGTCATTAGCACAGCTCAAATGAAAAGAGACCTCATATTGAATAGAACCCAGACAGGAACTTTGAATGCAGATGTATATTTAAATAGAGAACACTGATAAAATTAAATTTACTTCTAACATAATCCATTGCATGAACTCTAAACTTTTGGTAATCTATAGATTCTGATTCATACTTCTTTATTAGTACCCATAGTGGATGAATTGAAACAAAACAGAATTTTAAGGTATTGCATCCTATGCAATGAATGACTCAAGGTGACACCTTTATTCAGTAAAGAAGACATACCCTATATGGAAGAGGCTGACACTTGGAATAACCCAGAAGGCAGATGATCCATTTGTATCTAAGGGACATTTTAACAGCTCACTCATTATGGGTGGAGTGATATTTTCCAATAATAGAAATTACAATAATTTCTGAGGTACCTGATGTCCCAGAAGGAGAAGTGGGTGTTGGAGAGTCATGGTTACTTAGATACAGATAGGGAGCATGGGGAAACACCTCAGAATGTAAACAGTATGGATACACTGAGCTTTCCAAAGGCAAAGAGGACAAGGTGAAGCCAAACCCCAGAAGACTCTGTAGGAAGTCTCTTTTCTCACTATGTTTTAATTATCATCATTGCAGGGCCTCACGGTGAATGGCAATTAATGCTTTTCCCAATGGATTCTCGTTCGGCTACTGAGTTTTTGACAACTAGGGATGCTTGCAGTGTGAGTATAGCTTTTAATGACCCAAGTATATTCTTATGACAAGAAACTAATTTTACGGTGTTACATCTATATGTCCATAAAAGAATGCAACCCATCCCCCAGTATCTGAGAAAAAGACGTTTTGCAAAAGACTAGAATTTGATCAGTTTAAACTGTATTGACCTCATGTGTACAACTTCTCAGCAAAACAGAAAGCCCGTATCTACTGCCACAAAGATGTATACCTTGAAATCAAGAGATCAGGGAGTTGGAACTTTGCAATTATTTTGTGAACCTATTTAGTGTGGTTTGTGTGAATATGATATCAGGGATGACCACTTTATATCAACCAACTAGAAGACTCCTCTTTCTAGGGGTGGTAGCATGTGCAACCCCCCCCCCTATTTTAGCATTGCTGCAATCATTGTTCAGGCCTCATGTAGGCAGTCATATTGTTGAGGTATTGTGTAGTTTCCCTGGTATTACTAGGGAACACAATGTCACAGCAGATACCATAATCTTACGGCTCTTAAAATCTTTCTGTCATTTCTTCTGGGAGGTATGCTTGTAACAAGAAGAATAAAAAACAAAGCCACCAATTTGAGAGAACTGGGAGGCACTACAGGAGTTGAGGGGCTGGAAAGAGGAAAGGCAAGAGGTTAAATTATGTAATGATATTTTAATTAAAAATATTACAAAACTTACTCTAGTTGGTAAAACATTATTTCATATTTAATAAAAGTGTCTAGACAAATTTTATTAAGAAAAAAAGCCTTTAGTCTTTAGGAAAATATTACTTTTGGGAGACTACTATGACTTTCTTTTGTTTGTTTTAGATAAGGTCTGAATATGTTTGTAAACCTGGCCAGCTTAGAAGTTTCTACAAAAAGCTAATATTTTTTTTAGGCTGCCCTTGAATTCACAGAGATCTGTCTGACTCTTCCTTCCAAGTGTTAGGATTAAAGGAATAGAGCATGTCCAACTCAGCATAACTTCTCCACATTATCTGTGGGCATGACTGATACTTGGTGAAACAGGCCAAAGACAAGCTTCTTATACTTTCTTTAACCCAACCCAAGCCATAAGCTATGGAACAGTGAGTTTCATATATTTTTGAAGGCAGAGATTGTCTTCTCATCAGCAATAGCTGGCCTTTCTACTTAATGTGACATTGGGACCCAGAACGGTAGATTAAGACTGATGAGTTTTAAGAGGCACTTTAGTGCTAATGGATTTGGAGAGGCCCCTGATTTTCCTCCCAGATCAGAGCACAGAGAGAAACCTTGTGACTAGCATAAAGTACAGAGAGATCACTGGAGCAGCAAGGAGGAGGAAAGCTTGGCTGCCAGGGGGGAGTGGAAGCCAAAGGATTCGAAATATTCTCAGAAGGATTGAAGTAAGGTGTCAAGATTCTGCTGTCATTGAAATAATCCCTAATGCAGAAACGTGCAAGTTTTGAAAGACAGAATTTGACAAGACCATGAGAATAATTTTATCATAGTTAAGACAAATGTTATTGACTGATTAAAATCTCTAACACTGGAGACAAAAAATATAATGCTTCAACATTCTGAAACTTTCCTGTTAAGTGTAAAGTCTTTTGTTCCTTTTGCCAATCACTGAATTCTCTTGCCACTGGTGAGGGAGACCTGGCATAAGACTTAACAATGGCTTGACTTCAGAAAATCAGTGAAAGGAAGATGATGACCTTTATTTCATTCTTGCTACAATGACATAACATCAACAGATGACATTATTTTTAAAAACTGTAACCTTTCAAATTAGAGTGCTGTCAGATGATGATGACAATAACAATAATTACAAGAACCACACTTATGTATATAGGCTCATATGGTGTCATTTGCTGATATCTACACAGAATTTGTTCTAAGACCCTAGATAATCCTAATTGCAGATGAGTCAAGTTCTGTTTATAAAACGGCTTATTATTTATACACAACCTTTGCATAGTCTCTAGTTTACTATTTCCAGTTTACTCACAATATCTAATATAACAATTATATTAATAGTTGCTACACACACACACACACACACACACACACACAAACAATGAACAATGACTAGAAAAACCATCTATGCAACACATTAGTAAAGATGTAATTTGTCTCAAATAGTTCCAGTCCAGGTTTGGGTTCACCAGCAGGCAATGAAAGATCTGATACAAAAAGGTTGATTCTCTGTGTATACATGAACATGCATATGTACAAATATGAGCAAGAGAGAGATGGGTAGGGAGAGGGAGAGAGTTGCTATCAGCCCTCACTGGGAAGGTTCCCGCTCCTTTTGTGTATAAACCTCAGGCTGAATGAGGTCCTAATGACCCTCCTCTGCTGGCTGATAAAAGACCTGTCTGTCAAAGCTCTTCAGTACAGCCCTTAGCATTAACGTGATTAGTGCTGTAATTTGACATTTTACAAAGGACAAGTTTCCATGGTGGTTCTCATTTATTTAGGATCCCCAGAACTTGCTGACAGAGGTTTTCAGCCCTAGTCAGGAGGGGTCTGGAGTGGGAAGCTTTGTGCTGAATGCAGCCTAGGCCGACCTAGTTCCTATAAGGGAACAAGAGACCTAAAGGAAACCCTGGAACTGAGTGGATGCCAGCAGGTCACATGAGCAGATGCTCAAAATAAAAATTCAGACCCTTCTTTGTCCTTTGGCTCTGATACTAGCCTGGCTGTTCGTCAATTTCTTATCCTTACTGGGACTAATGTATAAAATGGGGATAGCATTAGTTAGCATTATAAACTGGTTGTGAAAACGAGGAGCTCTTGTTCAATCTTGGTTCCTGGAGAAAGAGCATTCCTGTAAAAACTGTTACTTTAAGGGCTAACATTCAAGTCATTGGTCATGTTCTACAGATAAGTAAAAGGTATAATAAATATAAGTCAGCAACTAATACGCCTTCATTTCTAACTTGGGGGCTGTACAGTGAAATTGTGTTCCTGTCTGCACTTAAACCTAAAACTACAGCAACCAAGCCTTTGGATGACGGAAAACTCCTTTCAGTTTTTAAATCTGGCTGAGACTTAGGTATCGCCCAGGAACTGTCCTTACTAGGTTTCTTTTCAGTGCAGCTGGTTCTATATTGTTCCTAGGTAGGGATTGCCATTTGTATTTCATCTCGGAGTTCAGCTTCCCCATGTTTCCATGCCTATTCTTACTCTGTCTATCAAAGTCATTGTGAGGACACCCAGACATCCCAAGCCCCTGTGTGATATTTTCATACATAGACCTTCACCTTGAAGTTTATTTTCAAATTCTCTACTTGAGACCTCTTTTATGCTCGCCCTGACCTCTGTTTACCCCAACTTTCCTTCTGACCAACAACATTCTATTTTCTCTCTTTAAGCTATGAATCATGCTACAAACTCCAGATAAGTGCCTAGGAAGCATCTCAGAGCTGATACTACTCCTAATGTCCACTATATAGTACCATTTCTGGGCATTTTTACCATAGATTGATAAATGACTTATTAACATCTTCTGATATACCTCGCAGTTAACTTCATCATATAACCAAACCACACCAGCTCTGTTTTACGTTGTCACTTAGGAATAATATTTGTTTCTTTGTTTGTTCTACTTGTAAGTCTAAGTTCTACTGATTCCACAGGAAACATGACCCTAGGATGTTGAGATACATTGTATCAGGTTCTGCATGGTGCTGACATATCAGATGACCTTCCTCTCAACAATGTTTGCAAGTATTTCTCAGAAACAGACACTAGCATTGTGGTGCTCTGGATATGGGCATGGTCCAGTGTGGAAACTGATAATTCAAAGCACTTTCCCAAATAGATTTCTACATAGTTTGTTGTGACTTCTACAAATGATCAGAGTCCCAGGTCCCAGGCTCTTTCTCCTACTACTTTTACTAAATATACCAGGAGCTCAATAGATATTTTAAATGGTATAATACTACTCAAAGTGCATATTTATACTTCATATAAATGATAAAAATATAAGACTTGCATATTAAAGAAACAGTTCATGGGTAAGGAGGGCCGGATATTGCTAATCCTGATAGGAGCTTATTTATTAAAATGTCATATGCAGAGAAAATTAACTAGACTGCAGGAATTAGCCCAGGCAAGAGGAGGCAAGTAGTCTATGGACCAGTGTCCCAGGAGCACATGAAAAAGAAGGATGCTAAACATGCTGTAGCATGTCAGTTACAGGTCACTGATGACTCAGTCAAGGTGGTAAATCGTCACTCATCAGGAGAATCTATTCCCTTGTGTCAGGAGTTCAGGAGTTCAACTAGGAGTGGGTCAATTGGTATGTACGTATGTATGAACAGTTAGGAAGGGTTAACAGGAAGTGGGACCCAGATATCAAAGGGGACAAGGTCATTCTATGAGGTTTGCTGAACGCTCAGCAGTTGGTGTAGAGGGTGCACAGGAATGAAGCATGTTGAAAGAAAGTGACATGCCACCATGAGCGAATGGCTCTTCCAAGACACAGTAGACACTGATAAGAGGACATGACACCTGGACCCTTGGTAGCACCTGTGGGAGAGAGGGAGAGATCTATGTGTTTCCTGGATTGGAGGGAAGTGATTTTGACCTTGCAGTTAGGATACATGAACACAACTAGTTAAACAGCGGGATTCATGCTACAGAATTAGGATGAGAGTCACACCTTTTTCAAGAACTTTGGTGATGTCTCAGCGGAGATTGAACCTGAGCTCTCTCACGTCTCTGGTCAGTCACAAGGCAAAGCTCTCGTCTTCTACAGTCCTGCTCTTTTTTAACAGATACGAGGGAGTACAAACAAGACACGGTGTCTAGGAAGAGCAGAGGCTTGCTGCCCTTTCACTCTTGGTTACTTTGCTGTCATCTCCCATCTTCGCTTTTGTTTTGTTTCCACCCCCGATACATTCTTAGCTCTTGCAATATCATCAGCCATGCTTTGGCCTTATCAGTCCTTGGAGGCCTGAGAAGCACACCTGTAGACTTTCTGTAATTGGCAGCCTTGCCATCATCATTATGGAAAGCATTTGTTTCTTACTGTTTCTTGGAAATTCTTTTTTTTATTTGTTTATTTATTTATTTATTAAAGGTTTCTATCTCTTCCCCGCAACCACCTCCAATCAACTCCCCCTCTCTCCTCGGCCTGAAGAGAAGATCAGGTTCCCTGCCCTGTGGGAAGTCCAAGGACCTCCCACCTCCTTCCAGGTCTAGTAAGGTGAACATCCAAACAGCCTAGGCTCCCACAAAGCCAGTACGTGCAGTAGGATCGAAACCCAGTGTCATTGTTCTTGAGTTCTCAGTAGTCCTTATTGTCCGCTATGTTCAGCGAGTCCAGTTTTATCCCATGTTTTTTCAGACCCAGGCCAGCTGGCCTTGGTGAGTTCCCGAAAGAACATCCCCATTGTCTCAGTGTGTGGGTGCACCCCTCGCAGTGGTGAGTTTTTTGCTCGTGCTCTCTCTCCTTCTGTTCCTGATTTCGACCTTGGGGTTGTAGTCCGTTGCTCCACTGTGGGACTCTGTCTTTGTCTCCTTTCATCGCCTGATGAAGGTTAATATCCAGGAGGATGACTATATGTTTGTCTGTGGGTTCACCTTCTTATTTAGCTTCTCTAGGATCACAAATTATATTATGACAAGTTATTTCAACCTCTGAATAGGATAGAGGCTTCAAAAATATGTGAATATTGGCTAATAATTCTAGCCTCCAGAAGAAAAATTCAACCAAAGCTCTATAGTAGGGTACTTCATTCATTTCATGCCTTCCTAATCTGCTAGCATTATATATGGTACGCATGCGATGTGCTTGTATTAACTTGCTGCTTTGGATGAGAACATGGAAGTTAAAAGACCTTCATAAGAAGGAAGGTGCACTCAAAGTTCAATATATAGTTTTCCGTAGTCTGTCCTTTTCAGGGTGCTTACAGCAAAACTGCGTGCTCTGCTCCAGTTACCTCAGCTGGTGGAAGAAGGTACAGTATGAGGAGATCAAGTAGTGAAGCTGAAATATCTCAAGAGTAATGTTCTCAGGTATTAGGTGAAATGGGGCGTGACTCATGGCTTTCTGCAAACTGGTACAAGATACGCCGCACCCACTCTACTGGGTCCTTCTCTTTGTGTAAGTACTGGGACGTCTTTCTGTTTTACAGATTGCTTGCTTTCACATACCTTATGCCCTACTGTTTGCTATGTTATTCCACGTGTGTCTTTCTTAACTGGCAAGTAGAATTATGTGGCTAGAAAAATACAAGAGAAAACTCCTACGCCTTTCAATTGTAGTATTTTAAATACTGCGTCTTGTACAGTTATTTAAAATCAATGTTACTACTTCAAGCAGAACTCCAGAGGAAATAATTCTTAAATGAAAACATCACTAAAGAAACAGAGAACAAAGGAGGATTTAGGGGAAAAAAAAAAAACTTATGCTCTTCTGCCCAAGTACAAGAGACAATCCAGGGTGTATTTTCAAAAGGAACATACAAGATAACACAGAATATTCTTAAGGAAAATTAAAAATGAATGATAAAATGACTTAATTAAGAATAGGAATCAGTATGCAAGTTTGCTGCAGGTGAGTGTCTGAGTACTTCTGATTATAAATTTAGAGAATGTAAGGTGTGTGTGGGCATTGTCTGGAGTGGGGATTCCAGTGGTCCACAGCAAATTGACAATAAAAATCAGAAAGTTGTTTGCCAAGGTTATGAGACCTTCAATGGTGCCATTCTGCAATGTCAGTTAATGACCCATTGCCAAATCTTAATCACAGAATAATAATTAAGAGACATTATCAACATACACATTTAACGAGCAATGTTTTTTGGCATTATTTCTTTATATATTTTACTAGTGGATAAAAAGAAAATTCATTTTCGAAATGATTCATTAATATTTAAAGTAACTTTAGTGCTGGTAAAATGTATCTATTTCAAGATATTTTTCAGATGTAATGGAGGAAAAACATTTTTTTTCTGCTTCAAAATCCACAAAAATGTTGATGACCCAGAAATCATTAGCGAGATGGATTCATTAGTGAAGAATCAGAAGAATGGTCTGTGCACACATAGCTGGTTGTCTATAAGATTGTGGAAAATCCTGACACATGTGCCTGAATTCTTATGTCTCAAATCATTGAGGGTTTATAAAGGTCTACCTTAATAACCTTGGTATAAATGGTCCCTAATTGCTAATTATTAAAAAAAAACTTGATATGATTTATTATTGTGAGCATTAAGCAAATGTTAAGTTTTGATAATTTTTCTAAGATATATAATTGCTTCCAATAAACTCTTCTCAAACCAAGCAAGCACCTTTTTCTTTGCCCCCTGCTTAGGTTATTTTTCCCTCTTATTCACTGCAATAAAATTCTCCCCAGGCAAACAAGCTTCCCTACCAGGCAGGTATTTCCAGTTTCTCGTATCTCTAACCATCATATTCTCACTAGCTCTACACTGACAATTTAAGTTCTACACAAACTATTTTGTTCTAATTTACCAAACTTTTAATTACTCCTGTGACTCTAGATACTAATGTGTCAGATTCTAGATACTAATGTGTCAGACATGGTGGTACTCAGACCCTGCTTATCCTTTTGGCTTCATCCTCCACAAGACATTGAGGAGTCATTTTGCAGGAGTCATTAGGCCACCTGCTTAGTGTTTATCCATTACCTTCTCGATCTCCAAGTAGCCTTAATGCTCAAAGATGTTTTGTTCCTGAAAGGGATTAGGTCACTGAAATTTAAGAATATCTTACTAAGTTTCCACAACTTAATGTGCGACTGACTAGTGGAATTTCTAGACCACTCTAAGCAGAGAACAGACAGGGAACTTGTCAATAGCCATGAACTATAAAGCAATATAATTCTGCTTTGTGGCTTGCCTTACATAAGCTCAGTTACTCCCACTCTTCTACTGCATTGAATCTACATGTAGCTTGACACATTAAACAGTTTTAATAGTTTTCTGACTTAAAATGATCATGGTATAGAGCAAAGAATAAGTGCACATTAGAAATGGGCAGGAAGCAGCTTAGACACTTTCCTTTAGTTATATATACAACCATCCTCATAAATTTCCTTAATGTAAAATATTGTATGGCCTCTACTGCTTTTACTGAAAGAATACTGTTTGAGAAAGCAATACTCTCCCAAAATGAATTATCCAACAACCTAAATTGATGATGAAAGAACAACATATATGACGGTGCACAAAGTATGATGTCTGACATGTTTTACTTAAAGATAATTCAGAATTTGTAGGGCCATAAATATTTAAACTCTAAGAAGGTGTCAGATTAAACGGTTCATACACTGCTTTAATTTTTTAAAAAAAGGAAAACTTTTTATTTCCATCTTATGATGTGTTTTGCTTCGTTTCATGTAAGTCCTTATAAACATTCTTACTGGCACCCTCTTTCTTGGTTTCTTGAGAGGTTTCTCTGTATAGCCCTGAATGTCCAGGAATGTAGTTTGTAGACCATGCTGGCCTTGAGCTCAGAGATCTCCCTGCCTCTGCCTCCTAAGTGCTGGAATTAAAGTCATGAACCAACACTATTACTTTGATGAATAAAAAATTCAGAATATTAGTTTCTTGAGATTGCTATATTATAAACCCAAAACAAAGTTTTTTTAATAGTTCTTACATCAAAATGTCTTTACAGGCAGCCATGTGGTGATTATTTTTCTTTACCTTCATTGTCTTATAATAATTTCCTTTCTAGATTTCCAAGCTAGAATGAGAATTAATATAAAAAATTAGCATTGGCTGGAAACGGGCTTAATAACAGCAGGCTCAATGATTTTGCATTTCAGAAAAAAAACATTCTTATTTAAGACTGTGGCAACATTTATCATCTGTAAATATTAATTTGTCATCTTAGTCTGTAAAAATGACTGATATGGGAAGCAATGTTATAAGCGTTAATATATAAAAGAAGATTTGAGTTGTAGGTCAGAATGTATTTTTATCCTGTAATATTTATAGTGATTTCAGCTTCAGTTCCTGAGTCCTCATCCCTTGAGGTTTTCTTTGAGATCCAGGCTTAAATGAACCAGAAAACCTCACACTCAAAACTCATCTTACATTGCCAAGCTTTACATGGTTTCTGCCTAAAATAATAAATCAAACTTGAAATTTATCCCAGCTTTGTTGAAAACTCTAATTTCATGAAATCACCAAGGTCCTGAAACTATAATGAGACTTGTGATAATGTCAAGCAGATATGGAAATCAAAAACCAGACAAACTACCAAAAAATGCACACAGTTACAATGAAGCAAGCTACCAGTAAACCATCTTGGCTCATCTCAATTTCTACAAAGAAAAATTATAATGAAAATGGCAAAGCTAATTAGCCTCAGAAATTTTGGTGATGTTTTATATAGTAACAATGCATGTTGTTCACAGATCTTTCCAGTGGGTCAGGATGGAATAAAAAAGATACAGTGGGGCAAGTCTAGCATTGATCTGTTTTATTTTAAATTTACTAGTTGACCATGATATTTCAAAAGATGTAGTCTTTAGTCACTGATAATCAAAAATGTAGGTTTCCATGCTCATTTTAAAATAAGAATAGTCAACACAGAGTAAAAAGAAGTATGAAGATTCTATTTGTGATAAAATATAAAATTTATCTCTAAAATATCACAAAAGATGCATTTTCAGAAGCTTATTACTTTTAATACCAAAGTGTAGCTTATTTCCATCTAGTGAAGGAAAAGCTAATACTGGGACAAGACATCTTAAATAACATGGCAGCAACAAAGCCCTCTGCTGTGGACAAAATTGCACAAGAAATCTATGGCTCTTAAAAAAGCTTTGACTAAGATATTGAAGTATGAACCATAGTTTACATTGAAAATAATAAAGGAAACAATCAAGAACTTTGATCTACCAGCAGTAAAGTGTTGGAACCTGATATCTAAGTTCCTGGAAATGTCTCTCAGGGTATTTTCAAAATTACTCATGATACACTTGATATGTTGAAAAAGAATTGATTATCCATTTGTTATTTTTTCATGTGTATAAAGTCATGTCTGTGCATATATTTTGGTGTAGGTTTCTGTGTAACAAAAATCCATACATTTTATAATAGCATATTATTCAATATATCATCTAGTAGACCAGAGCTCATGGGCATACATTATCTTGCTAACTAAAATCACTACATGTAAACTATGTGTAAAGGCTTTTTAAGAAATGAAATGCATGATAGAATTTACCTGAAAGAAATAGTTGCTAAATGTGTTCCATTGCATCATCCAACTTTCAATTATTATGTGTTCTTCACATATAATTAATATTTAAAAGATGATTTTTATATCATAATTGAGATTATTCCTAAGAACTCCTATTACCTTTCACAAAGGAAGAGACAAAATGCTGCAGTATTTTATACTCTGTGTCTAACTTCACTATGGTTCCTTATGCTTTTTCATCTCTACCTTTCCTGAAAGCCCGTTGCATAGTTGAGAGGTAGTATGGTTGATGTGGCTACACGAAAGTCAATGCAAATAATGAATCCCGAAATGGCAATCATTGAAAATCAATTTAAAAATCATGCCACTCAGAAAGGTTAAGACACGAACAGTAGTTTTTTAGACAAACAGAAAGCTATGGAAACACCCATGCAGTCTCATTGTTTCACGGTTCTCAGCAAAATCTTGGAGGACATCACTGCCTGAGGCATGTCGGACGACTCCACATCCCTTACAGTTTTACTGTGGCTGCTGTACAATGTACTTTAATTATTTGGCTGTAGTCTTTGGATTCATAGGAAACCCAGGGTCAGGTAAACAGATATTTTCCATGTTTTCTGACAGGACAATGATCCTTTCACTGAGATGAGATAGACTGTGATTTTGTGCACCTCTCCAGATTGGTTGAAATCCTCAGTGTTTATATGATATACTCGATGCCTTCGTGAAGACAGAGTAGAGAGAAGGCAAATAGGAGACTCTTCTAGTATGCTTGTCCAAATACGGCATCTTTCAACACAGATATATACCCATGCAATAACTGTTTCTTAAACACATAGTCCATTTAAGATCCTCTTCTAGCTTTGTAAACAAAATAAATGAAACTAAACAAAATTTGTGTGCATTAAAAATTCATACTGTAGAGAGACATGCAGACCAGGAATAACAATAAATCACTATATTAATACATCTTACATGTTTCAGAAGTAATATGTTAAACATTATGTTTGAAAATATAGGTATGGAAGATGGGGGACAGTTGAACAAGTGACGACTTAAAATAATAATCGTTCATACAATTCTGACATTTGGACAACATTTTGAAAGAACTTCAAGTTAGGCAACCACTAAAACTTTTGAATTATACTTGGACATGAAGTACCTAGACAGACTGAGCATATATGTCAGAAAGTACCTAGAAGAAATATCACAAAGGACAGGTTATTACAATATAATATCCCTTCAAAGGTGGTAAAAAATAAATAGCATAGGATTAGAATCTGAAGATGATGTTAGGAATATTGGGGGTGGGAGGACAAAACCATCTGGGTGGTAACAGCACCCTCCTTTTAATCCCAACAGTCAGAAGACAGGAAAATGGATCTCTTTGGGTTTGAGGCCACCCTGGCCTACAAAGCAAGTTATAGGACAGTCAAAAGTACATAGAGAAACTCTGTCTCAATAAACAACACAGAAACAAAACAAACAAGAAACAAAAATAAAACCAGAATAGGTCTCCCAGGAGCCTTGAATAGCATGAAGGAATAAAGAAACAACTGTAGGAGCAGGCGTGAGCAGACCATTTTGATGAATAAACAATGTCATCCTACTGGTCACCCTGAGGCTTGCAAAATGGAGCTTCTCTTGTGAAACATACATGAGTGACCTATGTGATCTTAGAAAGGTTCATCAGATTAATTAAAAGGCATGACAATTCTGGATTCAACGCATTAACACAAAGGACGAAAATGAAAACTTAAAAAATTATTAGTGACAGGAAATTAGCCTTTGGAAGCCTCAGAGATAATGGACTATACAGGGATATTAACATCAAGACTGTGTATCAACAAGAAAGTAAAAATTGGATAGAATCGGGTGAAAGGAACAAAATGTGGATACAATTTATTTCTATAACTCATAGTGCTTAGCTTGTGGTATGAGAGAAATAAGACTTTGGAATTCTGAGTAGGCTCAGAAATGAACAACAAACAACTGGGACTAGATACCCTGCGCATGAAAATGACTAAAAGGTTTAAAAAGTTCAGAAAATTAACATAATCCACAGACTGTCTGACAAACACATTAAAATTTTATAAAACATTTACTAGTTAATGTTACATCAAATGAATAAAACTGCAATACATATATACTAGTGTCAATCAATGAACCAAATATGCACATTAAACCACTTATAAAAGTTCATGGGTGGATTAGTTAATGTGCTGAACATTGTAAGATATAGATTTAAATAATTTTTTAATCAGTTAAAATTTATCTGCAGTTTTGTTAGATGTATGGGAAACTTTGTCACCTTGGAACTATTTTTGTTCTAATTTTCACACACGAGAACAAGAGAGAACAAAGTTATGATTCCCAATAGTTCTGTAGGAAGAGAGCAATTGTGAAAGAATCCTGGAAAATATGTGTTTCTTTTCATATTATAATACATACATACACTGATTATAGTTCCTTATTTAAAATTTAAGTTGTCTTCCGTCCTCCCTTCTGTCCTTTTCTCCTTTTATTTTCTTCTGAATTGACCAAGACTTTTATTCCTTTGTATTCAAATTCCAACATGACATTTAAAAATACAAAGTATTGGAAAATACATTTCTCAAACAGATTTTCCTCAAGGCTCTCTACCTAGCCCAATGTAGTCTCAGAATCACAGTGCTTTGCTTAGTATTTGGGATCCCCAGATACCTGAAGATCTCGGGTTTCTTATTTTATTTTAGAGGTTTATAACTGTAGCTCATGGAGTTTGTTACTCTTTAGGAGAGAGTTCTCTCTCACAGTAGTGTTAAAATGTACTCTGTGTAGCTTAATCTTTCTTTAAAATTCTCTCCCTCCCTCCCTCCCTCTTTCCTATGCAGCTCCATGTCCTCCCTATGGCTCACCTCTGTGCCTAACTCAAATGGTATGACTACTTTCCCTCTTTCTCGCTCTCCCCCTTTCTCTCTCCCTCCTTTCATCTCTCTGTCTCTGTCTCATTCTCTATTTCATTTTATTTCTGTGTCTGTCTTACCTATGAGTCCATAATCAGCTTCTCTTTGAAACTAAAAATTCCCCAAAACCAAACTCACCAAAACAGAAAATATTTTACATTTTGCTCTCAATAGAAAAGTAATATACTTTAGTTTCACATCAATGTGATATTGAATGCTGCCCCAAAGCATTCGTTTCGTATGTTACTTCTATGCCATCACCATGCTGTTATAATGAATTATTGAAGAGAGCAGAGACATTAACATGTCTTAAATATATTATTAAACAAAATCAATAAAAGTTGTTTTTATGGATTTGAAAAGTTACTTCAACACAGGCTTTAAAGCCTTATCGGAATGTGTTAGAAAGACATAGCACCTAGACAATTAAGAATACCTGATTGCCAATTCCAGTTCTACTTATAATCTAAGAATTGAACTCAGTTGAGAATGGTTTAAACCACTAGAAAGAAACTGCAGTTTTTCAGGGTATATACTTTGCCCTAATCGTTCTAAGTCTCTTCCTTCTTTGCTCATTGTGATGACGAAAAACATTTGGGAGGCATGATCTAATATTAATAATCTTCCATCTTTCCAGAGGTCCACAAAATTATTGTTCTTTAATTTAGTCTGATTAGATAGAGAAAGTTATCATAAACAATTTTAAATTCATTCAACATGGTTTTTAGTCATGGTTATTTTATATAATTGAATTGCAGGTTTTCTTGTTTTTCTGTTGCGTAGAAACCCTCATGGGTTAGGAGGTATGTCTGCATTCAGGCCACTCAGGAGCTTTCCTTTCTGGAATCTGAATTATGAACAAGGTTCTCAGTAGAGTGTAGTAATAAGGGCGGCGGGGCTGTGTCCCCAGCACCCCGGCTGCCTGGCTAGCTTATGCCCGAAATAACAACACACAAACTGTATTCATTTAATCACTGCTTGGCCCATTTCTATCTAGCCTCTTCTAGGCTAATTCTCACATATTAATTTAGCCCATTTCTAATCATCTGTGTAGTGCCCCTAGGTGCGCTTACCGGGAAGATTCTAGCCTATGTCCATCCTGGGTCGGAGCTTCATCACGTGCCTCTGCCTGGGAGCTGGGAGCATGGTGTCTCTCTGAGGCATCTGCTCCCTAGAGGAGAGCTGTGGAGTCTGAGCTCACTTCCTCTTCCTCCCAGCGTTCTGTTCTGTTTACTCCTCCCACCTATCTTCTAACCTATGAGGGCCAAGCAGTTTCTTTTTATTTAACCAATGACCTTCCTCCATCAGTAGAGAGCAAAGAGTCTGGAAATGTTGAATTCTTATTCTACCCAGAAGGGATGCTGAAGTGAAGATGGCCGCAGGTAATGCTGGTGAGCTTATAACCTGTGAGTAATTTCCTTCTTATCTGTGTCAGCAAGCCCAAACTCAGGCTCTATAATCCCATGCTTGCTCTCTTTGAGGAGTGGTTACAAATAGGACTCCTCCATCTTTACCATCTTTAGATAGGTTTGGAAGAGGCTGCTCATGCTTTGCTAAGAATGTTACCTAGATGAATGACTTTGTGTTCAAGAGAGGTTGCTCGTTCTGATTTAGTTTCTCTTTTTGCTTTTTTTTTTCTCTGTAAAATATTAGCAAGATCATGCAATGGGTGCCCCTTCAAATAATAAAGGACACACAAGTGTGGAAATTCTCCCACATATAAAAATGATCATGTATATTTAATATGATTTTCAATTGTCAGCATCATTTAAATGAACGGCATTCATTTCTAATCTTGAGTATATTCTACAGAGATTGTGAATACAAATATACTTTAAAAAGGTAAAGGCACAATTCAGATACAGAAGAGTGAAAACAAGAATCTGCACCAATATTTATTAGTTCCCTCAAATGTCATTTCATGTCAAAGCAACAGGTCTTATAATAAAGCATGAATTGGATCAAAAAGAAAGTGGTAACAAGGATAGGAAAGTGATCAGGAGCCAGTGACGTAGCAGAAACGAGAAAAGGAAAAGAGAAGTGAAAAGGCAGCTCTGAAAATTAATAATTGGATGGAGCAACTGGCTTTATAAAAGATGGACGCGTCCGGGGAACTATAAAAGATAAGTATGTTATGACATGGGTATTAACCACAGAGTCTGCTCGTATTTTGGAAAACAAAGCCGGAAGTTTATCGTGATACAACTATCTGTCAAACTCTGGAAAGGGTGATAGAGGTGGTGGGTGTGACAGCTACAACAGTATTCTTACAACATTTATCTTCTATTATATTTGCTAACTAAGATAAACTCAGACTTTCTCAGGTAACTTTTGTTTAATTCCTTTGTTTCCTGAATTTCACTGTGAGAAGATTCCTATGTACAGTTCAAGGTTACCTTGACCTTCTGATTCCTGTATTTCCACTTCCCAAACTCTGAGATGAAGAACATGTGTCACTATGTTCAGCTTGAGTTGAAATTTTAATCTTAGCAAGTCAATAATACTTCTTAATTCAATGCTTTATATTTACCTTAATTATGGTTGCCAGAGCAAAGAATTCTGAATTATGAACCATCCTTTAAACTCAGTTATAAAGTAAACTAAACTAAAATACTATTTTTATTCTTTAGTAGATGTCAATAGACTGATTTTATGTATATTTTTTGCATAGCAAAGCATTTTCTCAGTATTATGAATTAAACAGGAGGCCCGCTGACTCTTAAAAACACCTGAAAGATGTTCAGGTCTTCTGAAGGCCATAGATAGAAATGCAAACTCAATGAAGGCACACATTTGGCCGGTTGACTGATTTATTTCCCCTAACCTTATGGTGAATCTAGAGTCATAGGGGATTCTGGTGAAATCCTGTTGCCTCAGTGGTATTCCCTTCCTCTACTCTGCTTCCTCTTACCTCTGAAGATAGTTAGGTCGAAGTCCCATCCAGCAAAAACTGATGCCTAGACTAAATCCAACCATTTAAAATTCTTGCTCTGAAGAATAATTTAACTTTCACCTAAGATGTTTCCAAGGTGTGGTTTGAGCTGAGAAAATGCACATTGAAAAGAAAATATCAGGTAATCATTTAAGGGAGATAATCATAAAACTTAATGTGGTTTGAGTCAATCAATTAAAAAAAAAGAAAAAAGAAAACCACATTAGTCATCAAAACATAAGCAGTGTTAAAATTAGGTCCTGTTTACATTTCACTGTGAAATTTACTTTCCACCATTTGGGGGTTTACAAAGAAAAAAAATCACTTGGCTTGAGAATATTTTTCCATGGTTAATTTTAGTTGTACATTTTTCATTTTTAGATTATTATTTTTTATTTGAATCTGCAAAGCTGCTAGAAAATGTGGAATAAATTACCGAGGTAATCATCTGCTGTTTTACCATTTCCTTCTGCTGCCAGCTAAAATTAAAATGGGAATATCAATGTTTAGAGGCTTAAATGTTAGGCATGATTCAAATAGTATCTGAAAGAAAGCCTCCCAGAGAAACCTCTCAACACACATTGAAAAGGCAACCAATTTTAGATACTACCTCTTCAGGTTCCCCCAATCTTTCATTTAATATGTTTTTCCTTTACAGAAGTTTAGCCTTGATTAGACCACTGATGGAATGAACTATTATAGCTTTGTTTCTAGAATTTAAATACAGAAAATATACAAAAGAATACATGATCTCCCCAAATTACTATAGGGTTAGCTATTTTTCTGTTTGAGTCCCACAATTCTATAATCATGAAGGCACTTCACTTTCCGAAGTTTCTAAGCTAAATAAAGTAACTACTCGATAAAAATGATTATTTTCTTAATACAATGATTTCCAATTCGATCTAATTATTTGCAAATTTTGTCCTTCTTCATGGTATATATATGAGATGACTATGATATATTGTCTTTACTTCTTCCATATGAACTGTTACACATTAACATACCAAGCTAAGGATGGTGTTTTGAAAGAAAATGGCCTGGGATATAGCCCTATTGCGGTAAGTGTGTACTTTTGGATGCAGGCTTTGAGGTCTCATATAGGTTCAAGCCTGTCTCAGAACACTTGCTGTTGTCTGTGAGTCAAGATCTAGGATTCTTGGCTACATCTCCAGCACCATGTCTGCACGCTACCTTGTTGCACTGATGAGGACAATGGACTAAACCTCTGTAAATGAAAATCACCCCAATAAAATGTTTTTCCTCTAAAAGAGTTACTACGGTCATGGTGACTCTTTCCAGCAGTAGAAACCCTAAGACACTAAGTATTTACTTAATAAGCAAATGGAAGTTAAGAAGTTCACTCTAAGTAAACATGAGACACTAACCTGGAGCTAAGAGAAAATCACAGTAAGTATATTGGTAGAAGAAGAATTTTCTCTAAAATCCTGGGAATGTCATAAAGGCTGGCCTACATTCAGTGTAAGCAGTTTGGTTACTGTACTACTGGGGAACAGATTGCTAATCAAGATGGAATAACAATTTTCCTGATAATAATCAATACGACTAAGACATCGAAGAACCCTCTTCAGCTTTAGAAATTAGCAGTAGATTTAAATGTGCACACCTAGATACGCATATGCATATTTATATACTTTGGTAATAACTTAAATTGTATATAATGTACATATAGTGTGTGTGTGTTTGTATTGATGAGTTTCCCCAATAGAGGTTTTATAGAAAATTTGTTAAAAAAATGAAAGCAAGCAAGCAGTAAACACTCAATGGCCTTTTAGCTAAGCTCTGGTGGTTCGGCATTTGCTATGCACAGAAGAAAGCTTACGGAAGGCATTAGGAAGTCATTTTGAGGTCAAAGGAACAGGAAGGGAAAGTTGACAATTATTTTTAGAAATTAAGGATGATGCAAAGCTATTTCAGTTACAGTATAACAGACTGATAGGATAACATTTATGGCCAAAGAATCAAATGAGAAAGTTTTGTTTCTTCAGGAAACAATTAACATACTCTATCATCTGCTAATGAAGTTCAGGATGCGGCTTAGGTTTCTTTAACCCTCAGCAGAAGCCCATCCTTGGTTTGGAAAATTTTAATATTCATGGGATTATTCCATTGACTATATATAAGTAGGGGATGAGAGACCTCAAGTTTTGTGGATGACAGGTAATTGACCCAGGCACAGAAGTAAATTGGATTGTTTTCTCTTCTGTCCATGATTGGGAGCTACATCCTTGCATCACATACAGAAGCCAGGACTGTCAGGTACCCAGGGGATGGTAGCTGTATGGGTGTCCATTGTCCTCAGGAAATCAGCCCACTATGTCACTGAAAGAGTGAAATCGGAAAGTCACCTTCAAGCAATTCCCAGTAGCCAATCACCAGTGTAGGTAGGTGATCATGAGGTTGCTGATGGAGTCTGTGCAGCCAACATCCTTAGAGACAGGAGTTTTAAGGCCTCTGTATCACACACAGTAAGGGCACACGAAAATGCCTGCTCTTAGATTTATCATTGATGTTTTAGCATACAAAATTGCAAGTCCATTTTGGAGCATTAGGCTGAATAGACAAGGCAGGAAGAAAGGCAGAAAGGGAAGGATGGAGGGATCTAGCTGATGGGAGAATTCACGGACAAGGCTCTAGATTCTAACCCCAGCACAACACATCAAATAACCAAAAGAGCACGGAAAGTTCTTGGAAATTTTTGAAGCTAGAAATTTTTGAAGCAATGTCAGTTCATTACAAATGAATCGGTAATTAGCCTCTAGATGATAATTAATATTTATCCCCACTAATTGTTCTCAACTTTGCCACTGATGTCTCTGAATTAAATTTCCAAGGCTGGACTACTAAAACAATTCAAAAGAGGCAAGTCCTGAGGAATCGATACATGGTAAAATTGCATATGGTGTTTACTGAAAAGAGGAGATAATAAAGTACCCTATGAGAAAAGTGCATGGCTATTTTCATACTAAGTAATTCTGTGGCATTCAGCAGATAATGACTTAATGCTAAAGGAAGTCCAGCCCAGGACAGCTGGGCAGGATATTTATTTATCGTCAACAACCATGCTATGACTTGTAAACAAGACGAATCAGTAGGGATGTAAAGCAAGAACTGAACATGTTTCTTTCCACTTAAGAAATACAGCAACATGTTTCTTTCTTTTTTAATTCTTGCATCTTACTTTGTCCTGATGTACATTGTTTATGAGGGAAACCCATGCCCCCAGATCACGATTCACTAAATATTTAAATTAGCATTTCATCAAACTCAGATTTATCAAACTCAGACCAAGTCCTTTTTTGTCATTTGGATGACCCTCACATCACAAGTATGTGTGATTTGTTTAGTTTTCAGCTAACCGCACTTCCCGACTTTCATTATCTAAAGTTTCATATTACTGGATATGACACAGTGAGCACCTCCTCGCTCAGCACTTAAAAATAAACAGATAAATTGAAAATCTGGTGGAAGTGGGGAAGCAAGAGCTTGTTATTCCTACTGATACGATCATCCCACTGGTTTGCACAGGGAAGGAAAGCATATTAGGAAGCTGTTTAAGCGATTGCCAGGGAGGGGCTTTAGCACCATGGGAGTGTGAATCAAATTATGTGAAGCACCTGTTACACAATTAGCCTGGAAACAAAGTACGTGCTATAGCAAACTTCTGCAGGACTTTAGCTCATTGCTTTGATCCTTCACTTATTCAGTGTCTACTAGTGTCTATTACCGTAGTAGTATCTAAGAATAAAAATCTAGCTTTTTGTCTTTGTATAAACAGGCGACAAGTAACATGATGGATGAACGGAAAAGAATTTAATAAAGATGCCGTGTGCATAGTGGGTGTGTGTAGTCATGAATGCATGTCCGTAAGGCCTGTTTTCTTTGAGTGAAGGATAGATTTCTTAGACTGTTTGTAATTTTCCTCAGTGATTTTTTTTCCAAATACTTGTTTTTTTTTTCTCTTGTTCATATTTTCTATAATGGAGATGGATAAATTTTCCCAAACAACATAAGATTCCCAAGGATGCATGCAAATCTCAACAATAACACTGCAAGGCAGTAATGAAAAGGTTTACATTACGTGGTGTCTCTGAAACTCTCATTTTACAAGAGAAAATTATCAGCATCTACAAGAACGAGCTCTGCTTTGATATTACTGTTGGGAGAGCATGAATACTCAGGAAGCAGCACTATTTTATATAAATATTAAGAAGGAAATCATTTCCGAGGGAATGTTCCTTCTTTATTCAGCGTCCTGTATAATAATTCATCATTTTATCCTCCATCATCTAAATATTGATAACACTGGTTACTCTAATAGGCACTGTCCAGAGTACAATACCACCAAAATCTGCTTCCAAATATAAGACAATGAATACATTTTTAAATGGTCAGAATAAATTTATTTTTCCCAGTAAAATTATGAGCAGCATCAATCATTCCCTCCACAGATTCTCTCAAGTAAAACAGCTAGATCAAAACTGACAGGGAATAAACATCATTGGCTTAGCTAAAAATTCCAGAAAAAAATCAACACATAAATTATGTTTAAAAGAATACAATTATTAAAGCACCCACTATAAACGTAAATATCTGAACATAGATGTGGTTAAAAATTAAAAATGTTTCTTTTAGCCATGAACCTTCAGCGTTTTAGGAAGGGCTATGCATTAAGTTTATGCTTGACAGAATAAATTTACTTTGAATAAGCAATGAGAGCTCAGGCAGCATTTTTTGGTTAGCTAACATAATCTTTAAAGCTGTTGTATTTCTAAATTGTTTGACATATATAACCATATAAACACCAAATGGAGCTATAAAAAGAAATCCAAAATATATTAAAATGTCACAGCTCTCCCATGAATATTTATGCTGACTTCATTTTATTTGATGTAACTAGGGTAGGGAGAAAGGGGCAAGAATACAAGCAGGTCCTAAAGAAATAACAAAATCCAGGGATAATTTTACTCTTCAGAGCACAGTGTAAAAGAAGAAGAAACCTGGACTAGACCTGAATTCAGAGGCAGGAAAGAAAGGAGGTGCAGTCCTAAATGTCAACGCTTCATTAATAGCTGATTGCTGGGATCACTTAGTGGTTCCCATTCTGCCTAATGCTGTGAACCTTTAACATAATCCCTCATGTCGTGGTAACCCCCACCACAAAATTATTTCATTGTTGTGTTGCACCTGTAGTTTTGCAATTTCTTAAACCAGAATATAAATGCCTGTTATGTTCCTATCGGATAAGTGACCTCTGTGGGGTCATGAGTTGAAAACTGCTGCGTCTATGTGACCAAATCCCACAGCACATCCCTCTGTATCTTTTTCTATCAATATTGAAATCCCATTTGCCAGGCATGTCAATCTTAGCAATTGGGAAGCAGAGGCAAGTAGATCTCTATGAGTCTATAGTCTGGTCTATTTTGGAAGTTCCAGGACAGTCAGGACTACATTTAAAACAGCAACAACAACAACAACAAAAATCTTATCCTTAAGATAAATATATTAATGAATCAAATTACCTCAATTAATTTCTGATATTAGGGTTAAATGTGAGAATACCTCTTGAATAGAATGAGTTGTCTACTTTTGATCTTATTCTCTTCTACAACCATGCAGTTTTTATGAGTTTATTTGTGTTTTGGAGAGTTTATTATGAGTTTCAGTTCTTTCACTTCTACAGGGCTGGGGCTGGAGAGAGGACACAGAGGTTAAGAGCACTTTTGCTCTTGCAGAGGACTGGGGTTTGTTCTCAGAACCCATGCAGTAGCTCACAAACATCTGTAACCATTGACCTACGAGAGATAACATCCTCTTCCGGCCTCAAGAGGCACTGCAAGAATGTGGTGCGCATGCATTCATTATGGCAAAACATACATCCACCCACATAAATAAAATAATCCTGAAATATTAAATACTGTAGGGTTTCTAACAAATGGTATTTTCTTTAACACATGATTACTATCTTTATAAGGTTTGGAGATGCCTACATTCTTTCCACAAGAAAATTCCCCCTATAGGTGTTTGTAAAGATAACTGAAGTGTTCACAAGACGCTGTGCTGCCAACAAGTAGGAATTGCGAAGTCTTACTCTCTTGGATGAAGCTGGGTCAGTACCTAACAAAAATTGATTACATGTCAGAAAATGTAAAAAAAAAAAGTGGATTTTACTATATCCTTCTGATGGAGTTCTCCCTTTATTTTTATATCAAATATCCAATATCATACCTTTTATTATCATCTACTTTATTAATTAATATTCTATTTTATCACCTATATTATTTTCGTTATGCACTAGAGAGGCATGACTGAGGTAGGGAGTGTGTAAGAAAAGGAGGTTGATATTTTTTTTTCTTTCTTGGCCAAGACGTAATCTTTCAGCAGAACATGGTATTCACATTGTGCACAGGTACCGGCCCCATCCCTACTTCTGGAACTCACATCCAGGCCCCTGCTTATGCCAGGCAATGAGCTACATCTGTAGCTGCACATACACGTTGTTATAGGTTTGGATACAAAATGCACCCACAAAGGCTTGAGTATGAAAAGCTTGTCTCCCACATGGAACTTCCAATCATTGAAAGGATTGTGATCTTTCTGACCAAATCGGTGGATTTGTCCACTGGTGGATTCACATGTGAGCATGGCTTTGGTTGTAGGTACTGGAAACTTCTGGAGAAAGTGCCTGGCTGGAGGATGCAGGTTACTGTGGCATGTTTTTGGAGAGTTTATGTGTGTGCAATGGATCCCCAGCCTCTCTCTGTCACACTTTATGATTCCTGGATCCTGTGAGGTGAGAAACCTTCTAATTTCGTACTTGACATGGTGTTCAGCCTAACAGTAGCTGGATTAGAAACACTGGGGTCAATCTAAAACATCATCATTCAAATAACCTTCCATATGATTTCTATATAAGCTGTTTTGTCCCATCAATGAAAATCCAAGAAATACCTTGACATGTAAAACAATTTATGTAAAGTCAAACAAACCAAAGCCTAGCTGTGAGGAAGTCCTTCTGCATAAAATTCCATCTAATATGTGAAAATGGAATTTCCTTTAGTTAATCTTCAAGTCCTGCTCTTACCCATTTGTCTTCACACTTTCTTCTCAGAAGGCCAAGTTCCTAACCTTTCTGAAGACCAATATACTCTCCAAGACAGTTGGATCATTGGAGTATGTTTTAAGTCCAGTCCCTACCTAGTCATTGCAGCTTGAACGGTTCTCATCTATACTAATTCCGTTTACATTTCTACCCAATGTCTGAACAAGAGTGTTAAGAAAGCATTCATTTGGAGCAGGCAAGATGAGTAAAGGCACGTGTTCTTCAAGCCCAGTGACCTGAGTTCATTGCTTGGAGCCCATGTAAAGGTGAGAAGACAGACCTCCCCCTGGAAGTTTTCCACTGACTTCTGAGGTATACACTGTGGCCCACACACTTACACATATTCATGAACACACACAGGGAAACACAACAATAGTAAATAAAACGTTTTTTGAAAGTTGTAATTTTTGACTGATTAATAGGCAATTGAATTTTGAATGGGATATATGTAGAAACTTAGATATTAAAATAAGAAAATAAAATTCCTTTCACTAGAAATTTAGAGATATAGATATTTGGCAGTTTATCTATAGAGATTTATGATTCTTCACTCTTTCTCCTCCCCTTCTCTCTATCTCTGTGTGTGTGTGTTCTGTGGGTTTATGCATATGTCCTATAGACTGACACATGATTTCTGAACAAAAGGAGAATGTTTAATACTTGGTATTTCTGTAGGTATAAAAGAATTAATGATTGATCTTTTAGATTGCTCCTGTTTATAAATATTTTATGAAGCCCCTCCCAATAACTACAGCATCTTAATCCATCATGCAGCTATCAAATATTTTACCCATATTATATTCCCAGATATAAGGTCTATTTCTTTTTCTAGAGTGAGTAACTGTACAATTCCTATATTTCTCAGGATGTCTAATTGTGCCTGCAAGGTATAATTTTGGAAGTGAAATTACTCACGTTAAGGGTATAAACGTTTGAAGTTTCCATACCTATACGTGCAATGGGCCTCACAGATGTTTTAGCTAGTTGTATTTCTATCAATAATCGATGAATCCGTCCTATACTCTCCGAAGCATCTCTACTAATCATGTTACTCTTTTCAACCTGATAAGCAGAAAATGATCTTTTAGTGTTCTGAACACTTTTCTCTAACAGTTCCAATGTTATTTTGGATTTGCATTTAATTCATGGAGTACATTTTAGTTATCATTTAAGGAAAATATTTTTTGATACATATGGATGACTTCTAGGATGATATTTATACCATTTATAAATTATTAAGCGTGTGTGTGTGTGTGTGTGTGTGAAAATGTATGTGGAGGTCAAAGAGCAACTATATGTGTTCTTCTTTAAGTGATATCAGCTTGTCATTGCTGTTTTTATATGAAGGGATGAAACAGATCTGGAAAGCTTCATCTATTACACACTAAAACTGTGTAAGCAAATTAGTACATCTTAAACCAATAAACTGGCTTTTATCTTACCATGTTGATTGTCATACCTATTTATTTATAAATAGCATCATTTATAAAATATTTAAATATGTTTAATAATTGATAAGCCATTTCCTATGCATTGATTTTTAGTCAAAATTATATCTTTTACATGAACAAATTTTGTACAATTTCATCAGCCAGTTAGAAAGTCTAATTCCATGTATTGATAAACCTTAAAATTCATACAGTTCCAACCTATAAAGCTAAAGACAAAATACCATCCTCCAGCAATCTATATACAAAAAAATCAATTTCAATGGCATATAGAATACATGTATCTGTTAGCAAAATGCCTAATAACTTTTTATGTTTGTATTTACTGGATAAGATGCACATAAAAATACTTCTAGGGCTTAAATTATTGACTTAAAATGTTAATTCACTAAATTATTGATTTAAGAACTAATTTGGGGGGTGGGAATTATTTGTAAATTGAAGGCTAAATACCCAGAAGGCATATGAAAACTTAAAGACATTACTCTTGACAAATCTAAACACAACTTTGCAGGAACATATGGGCTGGGAAGAGCTCAGCAGGTAATGAGCTTTCTTGCCAAGGCTTGCAGCCTCACAACCCAACTTTGACCTTTGAAATCCCGTACAGTAAAGGAGTGAACCCACTCCCATCAAGTTTTTTTCTGACCTCAACATATGTGCTGTGGAACACAAGTGAACACGTGCACCAAGAGAAACACACACACAAAATATTTTAAGAACATCTTCGTAAGAAAATTAAAATAAGAATGAAGTGACTGGAACTTTAAAAAATGTTTGACAAGTGGTTTGGCATAGGTCTTAATTTGATAACCAGTGATGTTTTCTTCTATCTGGTAAAAACACACATGTGCACACACACACACACACCAACAACCACAACCATCATGGAACTTTTAGCAGCACACATTAGTCAAGGAGGTAAAAACTGCCCCGTTTTCACATGAAACCTGAAAGCTGCCACCTCAATGTTCACAGATTTCCCCGAGAGCCATCTCACACTGACTTATAGGCCTACTATCGGATATGAAGAAAAGTGAATAGGAAATCTAAAGTTGAAAGGGACATCATTATCTCATCGGGGATAGGAGAATAAAGGGAAGTCAGTACACCCAGCAACTGGTCATCTACAAATGTCCAATTCTACAGTCTTCTCAGAATCTTTGGCCAGGAGCAAGACTTTCAGTTTTTGCAAAGCGTGACAGCAGTGGTCACCCTAGCTCTATGTGCAGTCAAACCACCCAGTGCCCTTTCTGTGTAAGGGCAGTCTGCTGGTGCACAAAAGGAAGAGAAGCAGGCTTGAAGAGGAGAGATGGGCTAGCGTTAAAGAGAGAGATTTTCAACAGGGTTCTATGGTTGCTATAGAAACAGCTCCTTTTGTTTGTACATACTCAGAACAGCTGCTTCTTTTTGGCTTCTGGTGGCAGGGACACCATGGAGGTAACAGAGAGGGGAAGAAACATCGCTAGCTGACACAGAAACACTTTCCCCAGCCAGAGTACTTTTATTTCACCTGGTAGCCTGGGTGGGGTCAATGTGGCTTGGCAAAAAAGCTAGAAAAGATAATTTCCAACAAGGAAAAGCCAAGGTGTGCTTTAATCTGCCAGAGATTTTGTGCTAATTTGAAAAATATCCCTCCACTCTTTTGTGCTCTTATGACTTGAAACACTCCATGTTCTTACAGCCTCAGATATATGCAAACTCTACTGCCAGCCCTCCCCCAGCAGGTGTTTTTTTTTTTCCACCAAGAGAAAAATACTTCTTGCAAATGCACACAAATCTCTCCATACCTTTCCAAGCCCTAATTAATTTCTCTAATTAGAGCCTTTTCTGGCTCCGACCATTTACTAAGTTGAATGGCTACATAAAAACAAATTTAATGAATATGCATAAACTAATAATCTTCACTGGCTTAACACTCCTGTTGCCCGCAAACTGGTATTGAAACCAGCTTAATAGAGTCTTTAATAGACCTCACTGGAGAAGGTCATCTCCAAGGAAAATGCAGAGAAAGCCCGTTTGCAAGACAGATTCTCTAACAACCACTTTTTATGCATTTTGTATAAGCAAGCATAGATATATAAAGCACACATGGCATATATGTGTACATAATGTAGATCCATTTGCTTCTCTGTAGTACATATAGACCTAAGTAACACGGAATGAAAAACAAACTTGAGGGGTTAAAACAATTGAAGCAAAACAGTAAAAACAGCATCTGCAGGAGGAGTAGTCAAATTGCACAATAACCAAACCTACAATGCAAACTTGCACAGTAGAAGGGACAGCTGTCCTTATAAACAAATTAATACTGAACATAGGTGTATTAGCATGTTTCTGATCCTCTGGGATTGCACAAACGTGCACTATGACAGCAAAGTAATGCTTTTCTTTTTAAGTGGAAATGTAATCATCATTTGTCAACTGGAGGCTTTTAAGCCTCCTATTTGTACTTAAAATCCAGGTGACATTTGGTTGGTTTTATCTGGTAACTGCACATATTCACATGTCCTAACTCTTAAGATTCAGCCATGGCAATTTAACTGGATATTTGCCTAAGACTTCTCATATCAATCAATTTATTTTATCTTTTTTTTAAACACATAAAATCTGAGTCAACAAATTTTGATTGGTTCAAAATATAAAGAAATTTAGAACAGCATAAATGTTTATGTTGTTAAATAAAAATAAAAATTTCTGAGATTTCATATTGGATTCCTTCATGTACATATTTACTTACTAGAATATCGACATATTGGAATCAGATCCTTTCACATCAGTTTCAGTTAAATATACATTACTGAAGTCAAGTAAGACAATAACAAGTGTACCCACCTTTTTAGCTTTTGCCAGCATGGTTTGGGACAAATATCTAACCTCTTTAAAAGTCAAGTTTGTGTAAGACAATGATACAACCACAGTGGGAAATAAATTAAGGTCAGGTATCTAAATGCATGTGGAAATTATAAATGTTACATGATTCTGCTATACTAATAAATGAGAATTTTTTTTTACTTTTCATTTCCTGAATTTCTTTTATTCTGACATCGCATGTTTTTCAGCATTATCAATTTTCTGAGCACCAGACTTTGAATGTTCCGAATACTCGTAACTGAAGTCTCATTGGTTAACGCAGATGTATTAAATCCAAACTAAAGAATTCACCCCTCTTAAACAGGTGATTCATTGCACGTCTGAGGACACTGCATTTCTTTCCATTCTGCAAGTCCCAGTCTGGGTCTTTGCTTTCATCCTCTTACAATCGTTCTCATTCTCCTCATTTACACTCAAGTTTTGCAGACGTTATCTTGAGTTCTTGCTAAACCACCCACAAACCCTAGATTTATTTCTCCATCATTCGAGAGACCAGTTCATCCCCCAATGCATCATACAGATCTCCTAAAATATCTGATGGTTTCTGCCTTCCTACTGCACAGGTCATGCGTCTCCCAGGACCCACAGATAATTCCATGTTCAAAATGCGGCCAACATGCTATTGCAGTCTTCCTTACTTTTAAATATATGCAGAGTGTTTTAAAATCTATACTTTGAGAAGCTCATGCGCATAACACACAATGTATTTTGAGAATAACTACCCTTCATCTTACCTTCAAATCCTTCCTGGATTCCCTTCTACTATGCTACTTCCAAAATTAATATCCTTGTTTTAATTTTACTTAATAACTCACTGAGCCCAATTAGTGTTGCCCATATGTGCAGGGTGTAAAGACATTCGCTGGAGCACTACCTCTGTGACATATCTCTGAAAGCACCTGACTCTTTTCCCTTGGTAGCCACCAACTGTCAATACCCTCATCCCTAGGGGTAGGGCCTCAAACATTTTCCTTATAATTGTGACTTCGCTTTCTACAAGTCTATTGAATCATTTGGCTTCTGCCCTACTTTGTGTCTTTATTTCTGTAATGCACTAACCAAAGCCAACTTGGAAAAGGAAAGAATTTTATTTAAGCTTACAGGTTGTAGTCCATCATGGAAGGAACCCAAGGCCAATGAAGCTTGAGAAAGAAATCATGGAGAAATTTTATGTACTGGCCTGCTTCTAGGCTCTTATTCAGCATCCTTTCTCCTACTGTCAAGGACCTCACCCCCGCCCCCCAAATGATACCATCCACAGTGCATGGGCCTCCTATATCAATTAACAATCAATAAAATACCCCACAACTATGCCCACAGGCCTGTCAATTAGAGCCATATCCTCAACTGAATTTCCCTCTTCCCAAGTTGACAACTGAAGCTGATCATATCTTCTGTATAAAGTTTGTCCCTGTCCCAATTACTCGAGGTCACCTCACATGGCATTTCTTTCTTGAAGATTTAGTAAATTCACTTCTTTTGTTCCAAGGTACACCATTTTGGGCACTATTCTGGAAGGTACCTTTAGCCTAGAGATATTCTTAATTTTGTGTATTTTTTGTCTTTGTTCATGTTATTCAACTTGATATTCATCATAGTGACGGTTAAACATTAATACTTAAGATATTTTTTTAAATATTTATTTATTTATTATGTATACAATATTCTGTCTGTGTGTATGCCTGCAGGCCAGAAGAGGGCACCAGACCCCATTGCAGATGGTTGTAAGCCAACACGTGGTTGCTGGGAATTGAACTCAGGACCTTTGGAAGAGCAGGCAGTGCTCTTAACCTCTGAGCCATCTCTCCAGCCCCTACTTAAGATATTTTAAGTTGAATTTATATATACAAATTTAGACATGACTACTCATGATTTCTTACCTATTTATAAAGTAAGTTTGATGGTGAATGTGGGCTCTTTCTTTTCTTACCTTTAACCTAGTCATAATCCTGTTACTTCATATTATCTCCATTCTAATATTTTATTAGCACCGCTAAGTTATTGGTATAAAAGTAACTGTTTCACAAATAGAATTATTGCTAGGGTGCATATAATGGTTAGTCAATACTTCTTAAAAAAATGGGCCAGAATTTTTTTTTTATTTTTTAAGAAGGTGTCTGTTGCTAAGAATGAAGTCTCTGTCTGCCATCCATTGGAGACACAATCAGATTGTGCTGACTAAAAAGACATGAATAAGGAGGATCTGAGTTGATAAAGTTATGGTCAAACTTTTAAATTATAAATGCCAAAAGACCAAATATATTATTACAATTCATTGCCATGTCAAAAACTCTTTAAGTTAAACAATATGTCATTTTTAAAATGAGAGAAGTAGGAAAGAAAAACCCAGGGCTGTAAAAGGCATATAACAGCCAGTCAGAGCTTTCAACTTGAACCTACATATTCTGTTTTTAAAAAAAGGAGGGTTTTTTTTTCTTCAGCATACAACTTATCGCCTGATTGCAATCCTCTGTTTTAAACCTGTCTTGTAGTAGTATCAACTCTATCACTGTTTAGCTTCATAAAATGCAATAATGTCATGACTTTTATCCTCCTTTCTCCACTTCATGCAGCATTGTGTACCTCTCCATCTTGGATTGTTTATTATGTCTCCTTTGCTTTTCCATCTGTCCCATTTGAAAGGATTTGTAAAGTCAGGCAAGCATCACATTCGCTCAGAAACGAGTGAAAAACATCCATCTATTTTAAACATAACACCTTGAATGTCCCATTTAGATCACACAGACTCCATGGTGGAGACCAATTAAGGCAGTCATTAAATAAATATAACCTCAATTTTTATATCTCTGGCTTTTTTGATTATCCCTCTCCCTCCCCATATCACTGAATTCGTTGCATTAAATATTCATTTAGTAGGTGCCAAAGCAAGTGAGTTATAACTAAGTTCAAAAGTGTTATGCAAAGGAAAAAAAGGGATACAGTGAGCTCAGGAGACATACAAAATGTTAGCTTCCATAACAAGTAAACCCTCAACACCTGTTTATAGCTAGATCCATTCCTCTCCCTGAAGCTTTGCACCTGTATTTTTCTCAAGTAACCAGCTGGTATGAATTTTCATCTAACTTGGTTCAGTTCAGTTTTTTTATTTCTCTTATGGATTGTATACACGCAGTTGTAATTAATATTTATGCTGTATTAGAATTATTCTATGGTAGCTAAGACTGTGTTTCCCTTAATTAACAATTACCTATAAGTCAAAAGTACAGTTTGTGCTTGAATATCAAAGGAAGAGAGTTCATAAAAGATAATAGAAATTGAAAAATAAAAGTGGACATAAAGCAAAGAAAACCAGCCCACAAACCACAATCCCAGAGAATTTAGACAACAATGAGGACACTAAGAGAGACTTACATAGATCTAATCTACATGGGAAGTAGAAAAAGACAAGATCTCATGAGTAAATTGGGAGCATGGGGACTTGGGGGAGGGCTGAAGGGATGAGGGGAGTGGCAGGAAGGGAGCAGAAAAAAATGTAGAATTCAATAAAAATCAAAACATAAAAGAAAAATGGAACTAAAATTAACACTTCCTAAATCCTATGCTGGGAATTTATGAGATTTTGAAATTTTTGCATACACTATCACAGACATATGGATACACACAATTAAAATAATTAAATAATGTATATGTCTAATTATAATTTTAATAAGTATTTGAAATACACAATTTGTAAAGATATTTTACATTCCAGGAATTTAAAATTCCTTATAAGCAATGAGAAAATTCATAAATAAACATTTCATAAGGTCAGTGTTTCTCAAGCTGTGGGTCACGACCCCTCTGGCAAACCTTTATCTCCAAGAAATATTTACATTATGATTCATAATAGTAGCAAACTTGCAATTTTAAAGTAGCAAAAAAATAAATTTATGGTTGGGAACCACTACAACATGAAGGACAGTGTTAAAGAGTCTTAGCATTAAGAAGATTGAGAACCACTGCTTTAGGTACTGTTTTATACATATATATTATTGTATATATGATAAGAGAGATTGTATACTATATATATAGTTTAAACATTAAATCGAAATTTGTCAATATTATAAATCAAAAAATGTGAATATTATAATCACAACCTAATATAACTTTAAGTACCATCTTTTAAAGGTGATATCAGAGGATTTTGTAGCAGGGCAATATAAACTAAAATTGTTGAGAAACTTTGAATTAAAGTATTTTAACTAATGACTCACAAGCATTGGCAAGAAGCCATTAGAAAGAGACCTCTACTGATTTGTTGGCTAGGGTTAAGAGATTTGAGAGGCAAATGCCCTTCCTTGTACAGCTTACTCTGAGGACTCTCCTCTGAGAGCTCAGCCAGATTGCCACAGGAAGAGTGGAAAAAGTGAAAAGGACCATTATTGTCCAGGAATGTGAAATCAGATTTGGTCCATAGCATAGAGTTGGTCACACAGAGATGGGCTCAGGACCAATGAGCCTCCCGAATGAGGGACCACACAGAGGTTGACCTAACACTTGCTCACTGTACTGTTATCTTTCAATTGACCTTTACAGATCTTATAATTGGCAGAATTTTCTGATCCCTCTATCTTACTCTCAATTAGTTTCTAAATTTTGTCAGAGGGGATAAAACATATCCTTTTGGACTTCTTGAAATGGGTCCATGTATGTATGCATTTATATCGTTTTCTCTCTCACTCTTCTCCTTCCAACTCTTACCATGTGTCCCACAACTCCCCAAATTCATGGCCCTTATTTTTAACTATTTTATGTCATGTATTATAATCATTTACACTACATAATGATTTTACTTAGTATTGTTTATATGTGTGTTTAGGATTGACCAATTGGTATTGAATAACCTATCAGCATAATCCCTGCTCTCTCTCTCTCTCTCTCTCTCTCTCTCTCTCTCTCTCTCTCTCTCTTTGTGTGTGTGTGTGTGTGTGTGTAGTCTGGATCTTGCCTATAGATATTTTCCTAAGGATGGGGCCTTTTGAGATTGCTCAATTGCTCAATACAAATAGACATTTGTTGTCATTTGCTAGGACTTGTTTAGGCAACCATATTGCTGAGATTTAATTGGTTCAGCTTTTCAGTCATGTAGGAAGACTTTATTTAGCAGCAGGTTTCTAGTTCTCTGGCTATCAGCTTTCTGCCTCTTCTTCCATAATATTCCTTGAGCCTCAGTTGTAGGTATTGAATCATGGACATATGGACATATCAATTGTTGGTCTCTGCATTTTGAGAAATTGCAGCTTTCTGTAATACTCTCTGTCATAAAAAGATGTGTCTTTGATGAGTGGTGAGAGCTATACATACCAGACACATGTGATGTGCTTATTTAAATGATTTTATCTATGATTTGTAGGAAATATGGAAATTCATGTAGTGCTACTATTAGGAAAAGGAAATAGTCAAAATCAGTCTTCAACAGGAATTCTTCAATAGTAGATAGGTTGCTATATCAATGGGAAAAAATACAGAAGTACATTTATTCTTCAGTCCACAGAAAACTTTCCTCTTTTCATCTACCCTGTTATTCTTTCTCCTCACTTACCCTTTAAAGCAGATTTGAAAATGTCTGGTTTTGGGTTCTATAACGTAATGCAATTTGAATAAAAATGTTTCATGTGATAGCACTAGCCATAGGATTTAATAATCAAATGAGTTATCAAAGAGTGATATCTTTAACCAGAGACAATAGGAAAAGTGAGAAAGAATACGAATGCTAGGAACAACATAGGTCATCACTGGCACTTTGTACCAGGAAACTGATCTCCTTTTTTCTCTCTGAAGTCACCGACGTGTATCTCTAGCCATTGTTTTTATCATTGTGGCAAAGTGTCAGATGTAAGTAGTAGTATGTTAATCCATACTTGCTAGTGGGTGTGTATGACAGAGTGGAAGCACCTTGGTATGCCACTTGACCCATGAAGGGTGCGTTGGATGACATGTGATTCGTAATGAATACTCAACATATGTTAACTATTGGTTGTTAACCCTACTAATAAAGCTCTGAATAAGCCTTCATTTACTGAAAGAAGCCCAGGACTTTGTGTCGTCTTTTTTGTTCCATCATCACTTCACAGGAATACACTGCCTTTGGGATTTATGCAAGAGCTTGCCACACTATGACCTCTGGAGCGGAAGCTTAAAATAAATGCCACATGCACATAGCTCATGCGCTGCTTTTCACCACTAGGAATCAATCCATTGGCTAAAACAGACAATTTAGGCCAAGTCACTTTCTCTCTAAGAAGTGTAATTAAAATCGTCCAAGACCAAGCCAGTGATCCCCGAGTGTTGAGCTAAAAATGTATATTGATTGGAAGAATGCATTTTGGATGAATTTCAAGTCACAAAGTGCTGGTGAAAACAGAGGAGGAAAGGGCAGAGAATTTGGGCAAAAAATAAGAAAGAGAGGTGAAAAGAAAGAGGAAGGTTAAAGGAAAAGGAAGGGTCAAGTTGCTAAGCGTCAGAGAGAGAAGGAGACACCAAGACAGCCATTGAAACTACAGCTTTTGAAAAGACACAGTAGTATAGTAGAACTTTAGCAAACTCCAACTTGCAAAGTACATGATAAAGTCCTGTAAATGGTTCTTTAACTCCTTAGGGTCATTCTACTGCTTATTTAACAAGACCACCAGCATCCTGCATCCTACCTATGTACTTCAAGGGGGGAGTAGTTATTTGAGTTGAGGAGGTAGTACACAGGCAGTATGCTAATTGCCTTTCACACATTAGTTGTATTGTCTCTTCTCCTTTCAGCTTTCTGAGGTTTGTATCATACTTATTTCCAAAGGACAATACCTACTAAGGACAGAGAAACACATTGCTGAGACAATTCTGGCCCATTAGCAGGTGGAGATATTTAACCAGGGTTATAATTTTTGACTGACTGAACTCATAACAGAAGAGTGTACTGAGTGTGCTCAGAAGAGTGTACTGGGAAGAGAGTACTGAGGAGTTTTCTTTTTTAACTTTTGTGTCAAAGAGGAGCAATAAGAATGGAGTTGATTTTGTTTGAACTACAATATTTAATATGATATATAAGCAAATTTTATCTTATTTCTATATATATATAGTGAGAAGCATTTTAATTTAATTTCATATTAATTTAATAAAGAATTTAGCTATAAGCTTAAACAGACTTCAAATTGCTTAAAATGAAAAGCCAAATTATACTAAAGACAGAAATATACATGTGAGATTATGCATATGAAGTGATCTCCCTGAGTATCTGTGGATAAAAGTCATGGTACTGATGAGTTATGAATTATGAGATGTGCAGATTATCCATGAAGAAAATAGCTGTGTTGTCAATATGATCAAACATCAGAATTCAGGATAATTGAAAGTACTTGAAAATTAGGGGATCTGTATAGAGAAAGAGGTGCTAAAGCAGGCACATTAGGGGAACCCTATGCTAATAGTAAAGTTGGATTAAACACTAATTCCTTGGCTTCAGAATAACCTACAGGCATTCAGCTTGCTTCGCTTAGACATGCTTCATTTTAAGAAGTAACTTCTGTACTTGTTATGTATTTCTGTAAATGGCTTTGCTAAGCCAACACTTCATTTTTGACCCCCTCTAAAGTCAAAACTTTGAGTTTTACTTTAATAAGATATAATAAAGCCCATTTATTAACTTCATAGCCAAGCTGATCAAGATTTTGCCAAGTGGTATAATTGAGCTGGCTGTAATTATTACTAACTCTTAATTGGTTGCCATGCTGGATAAGTAAGGAAGAAAACATCACCTTTTACCTTAATGAAGGTTTAACAACAAATACATGGAAAAAAGGCAAGATCTCCTGAGTAAATTGGGAGTGTGGGAGTCAAGAGAAAGGACAGAGGGGGAGAAAGGAGGAAGGGAGGGGAGCAGAGAAAAATGTATAGCACGATAAAAACAATAAGAGAGTTGATGTGTGCTATTTATCTGTGTGTTTGTGCTCATGGGTGTATGCACATTTGTGTGTGTGTGTTGTGAGTTTAAGTGTGTATGCATATGACTATGTGTACATGTTTGTGGATATGTGTAAAAACTCCCAAATGTTTAAACTGAGTATTGTGACATTTGTGACTAATGAAATTATCCTCTTTGTTGTATTTTAAAATGCCTTGTTTTAATTTCATTTTATTTTGATATTTGAATTCTGGGTATTATTTCATACAGATTCATCACTCGGGATTAGAATATCAAAGACAAAATAGTGTATAAAGAAAGTGGTAGCTTTCTTTGATAGCTCTAGAAAGAAAAATAATAGGAATAAAGCATTTAGAAAAACTGAAAATACCTACAATTAGAATGCAAATTTGTCAAAAGAATACCCCGATAGTATTTTATAATTCCACTCAATTAATAGTAATTGCAACAAATACTTCTATGATATTATTCAATCATTTTAATTCATTTCTTCATTGCCAAGGAAATTGATGTTATACTGAAAATTTCCTACTTGTGCATGAACAAGACAAATTGGCTGTCTATTAAGGAACTATAGAAAGGTGACTGAGTGAAAAGGAGGACAAAGCCAAGCTAAAGGTCCCCTTTAGTGTTCAGTGACAATGAAATATGCTTGTTATGTAACACTACAAATGACAGCCTCGGTTACACAGCATTTTACAATTTAATAACTTTATGGCCTATAAAATGTTAGACTATGACTGCTGTAGTCACTTAATATGGTCCAAGTACACTGCTAAGTATGTGACTTCTTTTTACTTCATGGGAGGATCCAAAGGCAGATACTACCATCCTGTATCTAAGAAGCCAAGCTGGGAACTGACATTTACCTGGGCATAAGTGTACCACTGGGACCAACTAAGACTCACACTCATGTCACTAGGGTCTGAAGTCTGTATTCTTTCTACTGTGCCATATTTGAAATGTTCCATGGTTCTAAGCTAACAATCCCCATCTTTTGTCCTACCCAGTCCTGACCTTCTGTTTCTATACTCCTGTTCTCAGGCTCCTTGCTGCAGCCTCTGACCTGCTCCAGAGCTACCACAGTTCATAAATTCCCAGTAATACAAAACAATGTCTCTTTCAGAACCTCCACTGCATGTTTACTGAAGGATGTTTTCTCATAAGTCCTTCCTTTCTGCAGAACTACACCAATTATGTTTGCACAGGTACAATTTTAATAGTTCACCTATTCACTATAGTTGAGCACATAGTTCCAACTGCTCTGCTTTTCCTATCAGACCAAGGTAAGAAAACTTGCCTGGAAAGGGTCAGCTAGGAAATACTTTGAATTTCGTGAGACCTACAGTTTCGGCTACTATTCCTCAACCCTCAGTACAGATAGAACCAGTCCTGATGATAGGCTAGTGGATGAACATGACCGTGTTCCCATAAAAAGCACATGAAAACTAAAGCTCTAAGCTCCTCTTTCCCAGCAGTCTATATTCTGCCAATGTAAGGTGATGGTCACCTAAAAAGATCTTTCACTGTTCTTCGCTTTATAGCAGAAGCCCTTTAGCACAATCCAAACAAATTCTGACGCAAACAGTCTAATTCATAACTCTTCTTTCAGAGCGAAATTTATTAAAGAAATGTAGCATAAAATAATGTTTCCTGTCCATTACATTCCCTCCTCAAACCACCTTCCATGGAGATTACTCGTCACTGAGAGTGTTATCATCCAAGAGAACAGGGTTCCTGTCTACGCCAGCTTAAGAGTTTAGTCGCTGTTTGACTTTGGTCAATATATTGAACATTTTCGATTCTGTATTCCTTTCTATTTAAAACAAGAATAGTAAAAGTATTGCCACTGTGAAAACTGGATTAGATGACTACATAAAATGAGAAAGAACATAGCAAAAAAAATGTACTACAAGTAACAATATTACTTTCTATGTTATCTCTTTCAAATCATTAATAAACAAATACAATTAATTCAACAAGGTGTGATCCATTCCTGGCACTGGGTGGGTGCTTTGGTAGCATACAATGTCTAGTTGGGGGACCACTTCCTTCATTATATGGTAACTCCATTTAGATTCCTTTAATATAATTTATATATTAGGAAGGTTATATAGTACTAGGTTTCCATATGGCTTTTCTTAAGGTCTTTAGGGTTAGTTGTCTCCCCTTGTAATCTCTTCTTTATCCTGCCCTGTCACCCCCTCCTCATTTGATTCATCTCCTCTGGTTTCTCTCAATCTCTTTACAGGCTACTTATTGTCAAGGCCTGAGGTTACCATACAAATTCAGACAGTAAGGTCCTTTTGCTGCAGATACCACCTACCTAAGTCATTTAATACACAGAAACTGAATGGTACTCAACTAGCAGATTCATCCATACTAACTAGCATCATAGTGCTGAGAGATACTATAAATGCTACCAAAGAAGAAAAATGAATCTCTCTCTCTCTCTCTCTCTCTCTCTCTCTCTCTCTCCTAGCTGTGAACCTGTGACCAACAATATCAACCTGCCTTCAAGATATACTTCTGTGACAGTAGCACAAATATTATGGGAGTAACCAATATATAATGATTGATTTTAAGGTCCACTCCTGTAGACAGAAGTTTCTGTCCCACCTGGTCTTATAGACGTTCAGTCGCAAAGAAACACACAGAGGCCAACATTAATTATAAACTGATTGACATTTAGTTCATGCTTTCTTATTAACTAACTCTTACATCTTAGATTAACCCATAATCCTTGTCTGTGTTAACCACATGGCTTGGTGCCTTTATCAGTGAGGCATTCGCATCTTGCTTCTTTGGTGTCTGGGTGATGACTGTAGACTGAGCCTTTACTGCTCCCAGCATTCTCCTATTCTGCTTACCCTGCCTATACTTCCTGCCTAACTACTGGTTAATCAGCATTTTATTAAAGTAATACAAGTGAAAAATCCTTATAGGGTACAAGACCATACCATACAGTACATATCATGAGATGAAATTCATACCTGACACTACTAAGGTGTCCAAAAACTTGAGACTAGATAGGTCATGAACCTAAGTGAAGACTCACTGCTATTAATCTCCTATTTAGAATAAAATACAGAATAAAAATGACTCCAAATGAAAATTTGGTATACTTATAGATTGCACTTCATTTAACCCCATCAGAGAAGCTTCTTCTTGCAGTATACAGAGACACACTACTGAACAATATGTACAGACTGAGAGACTGTGGAGCACTCAGTCTTAATCTCTTTGCAAGTGACACCATATGGGAGAGGAAAAACTCAGTTTTCTCCAATTTACTGACAATGGTGTATTAACCACACTTCAGGGAAGTCTTCAGATTCTAGGGAAATTAACTGGCCAACACAAATCATAATCCATCATTTTGTGTGATGTGTGTTTGGTCATGTTTTGATGGTTTTTGTCTTTTTCATTCTTTTTCATTTATTTGGAGAGAGAAAGATTGTGGAGGTGGGGAAAGATCTGAAAAGAGATGGAGGAGGAGGAGAGAAAGATGATCAAAATATATTGTATAACAATTTTAAAACTAAAAAATTCTCATAAAAATTTAAAACAAAGCAAAAAATTCAATCCACTTGAGGCTTATGAGTTTTATGAGATTTTTTTTTTAATCCTTGGTTTCTATGACTTGGGGATGCTGACCACTCTGTGTACACACTTCCTACTCATACATCCACAGCTGTTTTCCAGTCCTCTGCTCTGCTTTTGCTTACTCCTCTAGATCCTTCTGCCTCAAGTGGGCTTTCTCTTGATTGTTCTAGCTGCCTCTCTCTTGACATAAGAATTCAGTGATCATCTCACTTAGAGGATTCTGGGATCACAAACCTAGCAAACTCTATACTCACTCCTCCTTCATTGATTTGCTTCAGCTCGTTCTACAGAAAAGCAGATCTTTGCTTGTTTCTGTCTTTATCTTTCCTATACATAGCATGTGTTCCACAGACATTGACAAACTTGAAATCTACGGATGGGTTGCTATTCCAAAGTTACCACCTTTTCTGTCTCCTTGCCGGATAAATTCTCCCCAAACAAAGAAATGCATTCACAGAACTCAGGGGCCATAATTGATTCTGGTCACAGACAAGGAATTTTTCTCCCCTAGAATCCTGACTGCTTCCTTTTCTCAACTTTCTACTTTTTCATCTTTATATGCTGTATGTTATATTTTTTATAAATTTACAGATCAGAGTACTTAATGCTATAGTTCAAAACCATGTAAGGTTTCTTATTATCACAGAATACATTTGGGTGTCCCGAGCCTGACAGAGACAAGTTAGTAAATTCTCACCTGGCTTGCCAATGCTATATCTCACTACTTCCTAAACTGACAGCTGAACTAATTTCCATTACATTGTTTCTTTTCTATTTAATCTTATTGAAATAGGTTTTTCATGTAATATATTGATTATGGTTCCCCCTCCTCAAACTAGTCCCAGATTATGCCTATATCCCAACTCACCCAAATCCACATCCTGTATGGTCTCTCTCATTAGAACAAAAGAGGCATCTAAAAAGAAATAATAATAAAATAAGACAAAATAAAAATGAGTGAGTCTGAATATGACAAAACAAATAAACAAATAAGAACCAAAGAAAATGCACAAAAAAAAAACACATAGACAGAGACATTGGCAAACACAGAAACTCCACAAAAGTTTTAGAAACTATAGCAAATAAGCAAAAGACCTGTATGATAAGAAAAAGGCAAAAAGAAAAAGGAAAGGAAGAAAAAAAATGGCCAGACAAAGCATTATGATACAAAAAAAATCCTCCAAAAATACCATTGAGTTTGTTTTTCAAATACGGAGATTGAGGAAAAAAATTCTTTCATGAAAGGAGGTTTTGTAACAAAAATTTTTCTAAAAAGCTATAAATTACAGAATGGAATTTCATATTAGAGGGGACTTCTATTTCTCCTAGTTGGTCTGCCAAGGGTCCTTATCATTTTATTATAATGGTTTTACAATTGCATTAATATACCTGAAGAAGATTAATTTGATAACTCTCCCAAGTCAAGGCTTTCTGCTAAGCTCACTGCTCATCGCACATAACTATGAACTGTAAGAGGTGGTGTGAGATTTCCGCATATGTGATTCTAGGCAGAGAGTTAGAACATTGGTAATGTCTCCAGAACAACAGAATCACCACCGCCTGTATCGCTCCAGTCATGTCCAGGACAGATCCTTTCCCTTTTCATCATCCCACACAGTGAAGACTTGGACTCTGCGAACTTTTCACTGTTTTATTGTTGGATGCACAGACTGCAAGAGCATAGGTAACCAGTAAATATTCCTGAATAAATCATATCACTGAGTTCTTCGTGACTCAGAATATGTTACAAATATCCAATTTATAATGTAGTAAAATTATTTTAGTATTATTATATCGTACAAAAGAGGTAAAAGGGAATATATAGATGAGACTCCCTCTTGCCTCCTTTGCAGAAAAGAAACTTTAGACATTTAAGTTCCCCATTATCTACATTCTATCAGACATTTTGAGACAGGTTTAAGCCACATCGTTGCTGGAGTTATTCATCCACAAGGCCTATATGTTTACTTAGGGGAGAGAATTCCACAGTGTTCCACAGGCTCAGATTCCGACCCTGAAATTGCCAACATCCTGCCATAGTTACATTAATCACTTAACACCAACTTCAATTTAGTAGTGAGTTGCTTTGTTTTGTTTCTCTTTGTGGAGAAAATTAAACCCACGATGAGATTAAAAAAAATCAATGACATTTAAGAAAGCCTCAATAATCTGGTTATCTTAGTGTTTAAGAAATGCTATCAGTGTAAGAGCTGATGTTAAGATCTGCAGATACATACAGAGACATGCGTTTTCTTAAAACTGTGGCTTATCATTCAAGCCTCTGTACTTGTTGTCATGGTAATTTCTGTTTGTATATCACACACTTGTTGCCACTTCATTATGTGTGTGTGTGTGTGTGTGTTAATACCACAGCTTGCACCTTTTCTAATTCATGGTTTCTTTGTCCTTTGCCACTGTGAAGCTTTTAACAGGCTGGTTAGCTCAAAGTTTCATAGGATTCTCCTGTTTGTGCCGTCAGTCTCGCCACAGAGGTACTAGAATTATAGACATGGTCTACATAAGCTGACTTTATGATTTCTGGGGATTCAAACTGAGGTTCTCTCCTTTACAAAGCAGGCACCTTTATTACTGAACCATCTTAGATATCCATGGGGTTGCTTCTAAACCCAAATGCCTTCTTATTTTTGCCCCCACTCTATTATCCCCCTTTTAATAGCACTCAAACTGTCTGGCATGGATACTACTACTCCCTGACAGCAAACCGTCTGAGTCAACTTCACTGCTGTAGGGCCGTTCCATCTACCTCAGAGTAATTTGCTCAGCCCTGTCACGTGGCATCACTTCTCTCTTACACCTCAACTAACCTTCCTTGAAGTAATATCCTTCACATATGTTCAGATATATTTTTAAATCCTCATCCTCTTCCCCTTTCACCTGCCCCCCTTTTCTCATGGCACATGCCTGTCCTGTTTCCCCTTCACTCACTCCTCTGCTACTGCAGCTTGGAAATAACGTCTTAAGGCATCATCAGCCTGCATATTGAGTGCTGGGGAACAACTGTGCCAGAGGAGCTGCGAACTATGAAGCTAAGTAATTCAATTGTGAGTTCATTTGATAAGGAAACTCAAATCTTCGTTCTCCTCTTTCCCCTCCTTGTTCTAAGAAAAGTAACTCACAGATGTACATGCAATAAAAGCCGATAATACATGCATACATGCATGTCTGCACTACTAAAACTTTTTACACTTCATTTCTATGACAATAAATTTCAGTCACCTATTCAGGCGTATCTTTGAGCGCTGTGTCATTTTTAGGAATTGCATTGCATTCCACTCTGTGGTTGTGCTGGAGTTGGTGAAAAAAAAATGTTTCTCATAGCACTTTGGAGATTTTGTGCTTTGTATGACCCTGGCAATGCTAAGAGTAGAGTGGCTGTATAAGAGTTATCAAGAAATAAGTGAAAGCATTAAGCTCTAAACATGTAAATTAAAAGATAAAATTATCTTGAGATAAAGTGCTTAGCCAGAGGCCCATTGTGGTGGCAGGGTCTCTCAAGAATTGTGGAACTGTGAAGCATTTCAATCCACGGTCTTACGTTTTCCTAGTTGAATGAGGCCTTTCTGGATCCTGAGAGAAATGAGCTCCATTTTTAACTTTTTGTGAAATCACTTGTATGTTACTGGCTTTGATATTTCAAACAATTCTCTCTTGTGAGGAATATATAATTTTCTCCATTTTAAATAGATTATCAAATTACAAATTATCTGAGTATTTGATTTGAAAAGTATACCTCTTGTATTAATAGCGTTTGATTTGACTTACCTTTAGAGCAGCTGTTGACATGTGTAATGATCATTAAAACCTACTGTGTCAGCAGCTGATCCTATCCCCTGAGGTGATGTGTTCTTTTATTATCATTGATTAATTAAGGAAAATTTGAAGTTATAATGTCATCTTCCACATATAAATGTGGTCATTTATACTCTTGTGTACTTTATAGACTCCAAAATTTTGGCTTAATTGGAGAGTAAAGATATTTTTAATTTCTTGTCATATTGCTGAACAGCCCAAGAATAAGTGATGTACAGTGAAGTGTGTATTTAAAATTGTAAGGATGAAAATTATAGTATGATTAATTCCCTGTGCATGTATCTCCACATTGGTCTAAGTATTTCACACATATCTCATATGAGTCTTAACTAATAGCATCCATTGCTAGTGCCTGTGATTATTACTAGTATTATTTTAGCAGAGGATACTAAGAAGTCTAAAACATCCTTCACAGTACCATGTTTCATTAAGCGATACGATCAGGACTGGATTTTAGTGGTTCTAAATAATCTATATTTTCTAATGAAACCCAGTGTTTAGAAAGTACATCGTTTCACTTATTGGGTCTCAATATTTTCAGTGCACCCTTTCATGGTGAATTATTGGCTGTTGATGGATTCTGGGAAAGGGCTAACCATTGACTCTTATGGACAATTCTGGGTAGGAGACTCAGTGTCTATGAGGAGGAAAGTGAGGAAAAGAAAATGGAGAGCTTCAGGTTGGAGCTTCCTTTCATTAAATCTCTAAGCTTAATCTTTTAAGATTTCAAAGGAGGACTGCAGAGAAATCCGGCTAAGGGTATTGAGAGAAGAACAAAACCATGAAAGTGCTGAATAAAATGTTTCGGTGTGACTTTATCTATCTATAAAGGTAGAAATTATGTAGCTGTACAAATTCATTAAGGAGTCAATGACATCTAAAGTCTCCTCGCCAGTAAGGTGAAACTTCAACAAAGTAATCATGGGAGGCTTTTCTGAGGAGTTGTTGTGAAGGGAGAAACATAAGAAGGGAATGGATTGAGGCAGTGACCACCTGCAGAAAACCACTTTTTCATCAGCAGTGCACACGTGTATGTGTGTGTGTGTGAACATGCATGTGTGTGTGCATTCACATGTGTGTGCACGTATGTGTGTGTTTGTGTGTGCAGGCATGCATGTGTGTGTGTGTGTATGTGACAGTCACAACTAAAGGAGGGAGAGAGTGGAGAAGGCTAGGAGGGAAGTCTAAAGTGCAGGGATATTGGAATTAATGATAAGGAAAACCTAGAAAGCCATGAAAGAAATTAGATAAGAAGGAATATCTGAGTAGGAAAAAGCAAAATAGATATTCTGAATAGCATTATCATGAGGATCGAATAAGGTTCCATAGCTTTCAGTTGAGACTTGAGAAACTGGATTGTGCATCAGTAGTATGCATCAGCAACCACATTGTGGCCTGCACTCCCCAGCTACACGGTGGGATTTAAACAAGAGAGGCACATGTGTGAAGTTTCAGAGGTCAAGTACAGCAGTCATATACTCACTAAGGGGCGGAGTCACAGAGGGCACCAAGGACAGATGCTGTAGTGGACAAGTCCAGAGGTTTCCAGCAGGCTATAACTGTGGATAATGTCTCTATGAGGCATCTATCTACAGATGATGTTGTCCATTAATGGTCATGACCACCAACGAGCTCTTTAGCTCAGTGTGAAGGCAGCAGCTTCCTTTACAACCCACGTAAGCTTTCTTGGCAGTTGCCTGTGATTGTCAAGTGCTTGTCTTCTGAGATCGGTTCTCTGAAGATCCCACTACCACAGCCCCTCCTCACTTCCATTGTTGCTTCCACCATCTTTGAACCGATTTCTATAGCACCTTTCTTACCCCTGCCTCAATCTGCTGAAAACAGTTTCAGGAAAATACCCAACTGCTTCCACACTTAATAACAATGATAACTTGGTAAAATTTAAACAAACAGGAGACTTCTATATACCTTATTGAATATGTTTGATATATGTTTTGATGGAACCTTTTTTTGTAGTGATGGACTGTAGGTTTATAGCTTGATCCAAGATTTAAGAATAATACATAACCCCAACTTCTGTTTGTGAATACTGTCAATTTGGAAATATGGAGCATATGTTGACAGAAATATATTTGCCAGTCTGATTCCTCAGCAAACACTTTGAAGGAAAGACAACATGAGTCTAGACTGAATAAATACCCTGCTTTAAATTTATGTTTCCAATCCCTTAAGCTGTATCCCCTAAAGATGACATCTGTATGATTTCAAATACAAAGTGATTTTGTCATCACTCAGCAAAGACCCCGTATTTTAATAGCTGAGCTTTGAACATAACACATCCACATTAAAGAGAATATTACAGCATGTTTCAGTTTGAAATGTAAATAAGTCTACCACTTTGTTCATAGAGATCCTGACTTCATTTTTCCCCTTTCTAAATCCATCCCTTGCATTTTAGCTGTCAAATATCTCAAAACTGACACATCTAAATCAGACATTAGACCCTTTGAAAGGAATAAAGTGTGATGAATTCTCTTGTTTTCTACTTAAACAACTCCTGTTCTATCATAATTCAATACTTGATTGTCTGTAAGATGATAATTGGATTGTAGAAAAAGCAGTGTGAGATTTTGAGCAAAGTAGAGAAGATACAGCTGATCCCAGTGTCACGGCAGTTAGCAGTGGCTGACCCAGCTCACTTATGTTTTTGATTCTCTTCTTCCTTCCAATTAACAAATGGGTTACTTTTAGAGAAAAGGGAGGCTCCAAAACAATTAAACAGCTTTCCCATTATTCCAGACCCAATAAGCATAGAAACATTGTAGGGTGATGTACCGACCACCAGATTTCTTTTTCAAATTCTACATTGTTAGATAAGGAAGCAATGACATTAAGCTCAATGTTTTATTTGCATTTAAATCATATTAGACATGTGTCTATTCTTCCTTCTCAAATTGCATAATCAGTGACATGAGCTGGCAGAATTAACTTCTGGCTAACTGATTATGACACTGGCTTTTATTTAAATCTCTATCTCAATTCCCACAACTGATGGAAAAAGCTTAAGTCAATGATTGATTTGACCCCTTGCAAATGTGGCAGTATCAGGCAGATGACTCTATGAGTTCCACTGTCATTGTCCAAGAAGTTAAAGATCTGATTTACACATAGGATTTCTTTGAAAGTCAACCACAGCAAGGTATTATCTTCCCTTCCACAGTATCTCAATGTAATGCTACCATTCTGGGTAATTTTGGCAAGAGCTGAAGGGTGGCAGGAACACTTGAAATTGGCCTTGATTACCCAAGGTTATATTTCAGAATCTTTTAATTTGGGATACAGCTAAGTCCAGGCCAGTGGGAGTTCTTGATGCTGAAATTTCTACAACATTTTTGACCATCCAATGGGGATGGAAAGGAGAAGAGGGAGAGGCAACTCAATGCAGTAGTTTTGGGAGCACTATAATCTCCATTTTCTCTTGCAACCAAAGCTGTGATGCTGCCAGGAACAGTGAGCCTGAGCTCTGAGGAGAGAGCCTGTTATCCTAAGACAGGTCTGTACTAGGACCTTATTTAAGTTTTAACATCTATCTAAAATGTTCTAACCTGAACACATATTTCATTTTAAAGTTCTAGCTTCTCATGAAACAATGAACAAAACTATACTCATTCATCAATGATGATGAATCCTATTTTGAGAGAGATAAACACAATGGCTAACTGGTGTTTGGTCACTAGTGTAGGCTTACATATAGCCATGTAATGAAGCACTTAGTTTCTGTTTATCTCTCTATTCTATTAATATAGCTCTTTTTATTATGTATTGGATTTATATACAACACCTCCACAGCATCAACATCAATACTTTCCATTTCACTGACATTGCTAACATGATCTAAGCTTACAATTATTTGGATTTCTGGACTTTCCACATTGGGATTTTCTGAAGTTACTCAACCTACTTCTCTTTTCTTTAAGTGTGTGTGTGTGTGTGTGTGTGTGTGTGTGTATGTGTATGTTGTGTGTGTGGGTGCACCACCTGTGTACAAGTGCACACAGAGACCAGTGGAGGAAGGATGTAAGGTGCCCTGCTCTGTCATTCTCTATCTTACTCCCTTGAGAGGGGAGTCTCTGCCTGAACCTGAAGTTAAGCTAGCATACAGCTATCCCCATTGGTGTGCCAGTCTCTGCCCTTAACAACAATGCACTTAAGTGTCCATAGCTACCCCCAACTTTTTACATGGATATTGGAAGCTTTAACTGATATCTGGTGTTTATAAATTTAGCACTCTTACCTATCTCTCCAGCTCCTGCCTTAAATATTTGAATTGGTTCTGCATTTTACAGTTTACTTTCCTCTGTCTTCCATTACATCTCACTATTCAGAGCACATAAGGGATTTTTCATAGTGGAAGGAATAGGTTAAGGGAGATTACTTTTCTTCTTCTTTTTTTCCCATAACTTGGTACTTTGAGGTGTTTGTTTTGTAGGAACATGTCCTTGGAAAGAGTTTGAGACCAGATATACATATTATTGTTTAGTATCACCCGAGAATGGACAGAGGTATGACAGTTTCTTCTTATTTGATTATTCATTTTTCTAGTTACTTATTGATTGCCCACCTTTAATGGTTCTTGCAAACCAGCCCCATTAAAGCTAGCAACATAAGCCAGCATCCATGGGGGCTCACACTACATTCCAGGCACTCTCCTGTGTATTCCTAACTTACTCAAACTTTTCCCTGCATTACTTCTTTATGAATGCAATATTGCTCCCATTCTACAAGCAAAGAGATGATCACAGAAGTAATTTACCATTCTAAAAGCACAATGAAAAAAATTGCTAAGCCTGAAACTGAATCCTATCACTATGCCTTTTAGAACTTGTGATTCGATTAAAACCAAAACAAATATATTTGTTTGAGTAAATACTAGTTAAATTATTTGAACTTTTTGAAATGCTTAGGATTTTTTAGAATAAAACACTTTAAAATTTCATTTTCAGTCTAATAAGGTATTCTAAACATAAAGTACTGTTCAAAGCGATCACATTTGAAGTGGTCAAACAGAACCTTTGTTAATTTGGAGATTTACTTACATCTTCAGGTTTTCAAGCTGTATTGTTTAAAAAAAAATAACAAAAAAGGAACCACTGATAGTAAGATGCTTGAAGTTTCCAGAACACCACTTTATACACATAAGCACACCTTCCAAAGAGTGAGGAAACCCAAGTAAGATTTTGTAGGACTTGACTGGAACATGAGTGAGAAAAAAACAAAACAGAAAGGACTACTTGCAGTGTCTGCATCAATCCATCTCATGCAGTATCTGATGGAAAGTGGTAACTATGTCTACAGAAAGGTGAGTGACACGGTGACAATCAATTTTAAGGACACTAGTGCCAATCTGTTCTAGGGAACTCCAGAGCAAGACTGAAACCCATGGTATGGGGAACTATAATAACATCCACGAAACCGGACTCTGAGATGATAGCTTTAGACCCTGGGCCCATATTTTCCACATGATGCTAGACTCTATGTTCATGCCTGCTAGTATATTGGCTAAGATCTTACAGTAATTTATATTACTAGTTTAGAGCTCACAGGCAGAAAGTAAACCCAATCCTTGAATCTAGATACCAGATTAACCTCGAAACCATCTTAGTTTCTCAAAAATTCATATTTAAGGCACAGTCAATGCTGTATCAAGTGATATGAACACAATTATCATGCTTCAATGGGCCTTGCTACAGGAAAAATTTAAACGCCGAGAAAAACTAGCACCAGTACCACTCTTAAGGAGCAAAGGCTGGTTCTGATGTGGGAGTGATTTCTTATTAATAAAGAAACTGCCTAGACCCATTTGATAGGCCAACCCTTAGGTAGGCGGAGTAAACAGAACAGAATGCTGGGAGAAAGAAGCTGAGTCAGGGAGTCGCCATGGTTCTCCCACTCCAGAAAGACGCAGGTTAAGATCATTCCTGGTAAGCCAGCTCGTGGGCTACACAGATTAATAGAAATGGGTTAGATCAATATGTAAAAGCTAGCCAATAAGAAACTGAAACTAATGGGTCAGGCAGTGTTTAAAAGAATACAGTTTCCGTGTAATTATTTCGGGTAAAGCTAGCCGGGTGGCGGGACACAGCCCGCAGCTCCGTATTTCAACATGGTTCCAATGTTCTTTCCTAGGAAGCACAGGGACCAGATTTGCTCAGTTGAAGAGTATCAGTAGACTCACCTTTAGATCACACAGCCAGCTGTGATGGCTAACATATCAACTTGACATAACCTAGAACCACCTGGAAAGAGTTTCAGTGAGTAATGATCTTCAGTGCATGGTCTTATAGACATTAAACTAATACTAGAAGACACAGCTCATTGTGGGTGGCAATGTTCTCTAGGGGTTCTGAATATGTATGAGTGGAAAAAACCAGTTGACCACAAACAAGTGAAGAAGTGAACATGCATATGTTTCTATTTTTCTTAATATGACAATGGATGTCATGTGGTCAGCTATTTTAAGTTCCAGCTTGACTTTATTGGTATGGTAGCCTATAACCCATTACTGTGAGATAAAATAAATCCTTTCTCCCATGAGTTACCTTGTTATGATGTTTTATTACAACAACAGAAATATAATTAGGACAATAAACTGTACAGGATCTATATAAGGGCTGGTTGGTGAAGAGCTTTCCCTGCTTGAAGACAGTTTACAAAGATACAAAGATCATGTATAACCAGTAACATCACAGAAAAGGAAAAAAAGAAAACAACAGTTACCAGTCCTAGAAATAACAATCAACAAACTGTGCCACAAGCAACTTATAACAACCATCGTAAAGAAACTCATAAACCCGAAAGAGGACATTCACAACTGATCAAGATGGGGATCTGGTCCAGGAATAAAATGGGTCCTGCAACAACAAAAATCATCTATTATAGGAAAGAACCAAATAAATTCTGGCTCTAGAAAGCACAGAACTGAGCTGAAGAAACAGCAGTGTCAATAAAGTGGAAGTCAGAGTTGGCAATTTCAAATGATAGCCATTAAAACACACCCAGAGAACTAAAAGAAAGAGTGGAAAAGCCGAGAATATTCCCTAATCTTTATTTAACATTCTAAGATGGTTTTCACAGTGATTAAAACAGGACTAACACAAATAACAAAATGTTTGTTGAAGAGATAAGAATGTAGAATTTGCATATGTAGTTCAATTTTAGTTGGTAGCCTAATTGATGCTAACTGTTACAAATGGATTTATTTAAACTTTATGAGAACCATGAAAAGAGAATTACTTATAATAGATTCACAGAGGATGTGATAAAATGAAGCATGCCACAACAAACAAAGCAAAAACAGATCACAAAAGAAGACAGCCTAGTCAAAGATATGAACAGAAAAAATATAGGATATTCAAAAGGAAATCAATGAAATGATGAAAGTAAAATGCTTACATATAATAATTCCTGTAAGTGTAAATGGATTAAGTTACCCAATCAAGAGTCACAGGAGTCTTCATGGATTTAAAGCAAACACCAATATATCTATTGTTGAACTTTTGTTTAGCATGAGTGACCTTGGTTCTCCACCTCCAACACTCTAAAATAAAATAATTACATTAAAATGCATTTAAAACAAACAAAGGCAATAATATAAAGTATCCAAATAAATGCTGTCTAAAGATAATTTATCTTTAAGGACACACATTGAAAGTGAAAGGAAAACAAAAGATACCGTGTCATTGGCAACCAGAAGAGAACTTGTGCTTGTGGTTAAACTTGGATAAAATTGACCTAGGTATAAATTGTTATGAGAGAAAATGAATATCATTATGTAATTATAAAGGTCCATTATCTAAAGATTATAATAATTATGTCTTTGAAACGAACATTGGAGTACCTAAATAAGTATAGCACAATTAAACAATCTAAAGAAAAGCAGTAATAAAAAACAAAGGGGAAACTTCAGTATGCCACTTTCAAGTGTGAAGAGACCACTGAGACATAGTAAACATGACTGCATTGCACTGAACCAAACTTAAGCCAGTCTTCATGTCAAAATGACAAATTTCTTTGCGTGAAACATAATCAAGAAATTTACCTCTTTCTATTACCTGATTTGACTTAATTCCAATTTTCCAAGAAACATTCCCCATGTAAAGCTTGAAAATGCCACAAGGATACATAGATAATTCAAATACAGGCCCATCTGCTTGAAAGATGGTGGGATGATTTATGGATATAATTTATACCACTTGTGTGCCATCGACGAAGTCTGGTGTATACTCAATTTTCAAGCATGAAAAACCACTTTCTAGTCGTCTTCATAATCAGGAGGATTGCTGAAGACAATAATGTGTTTACCTCCTAAACTACAAGTCCGGTTTATACTGGGATGACAAATATGTCAAGAACAGGAAAATGGTCCCCATTGGGTCATATAGTTGAATGCTTGGTTCCAGTTGTTGACATTATTAAGGAAGGATTGGGAGGTGTGGCCTTGTTGGAAGAAATGTGTTGAGTGGGCTTTAAAATTTCAAAAACCCACACCATTCCTAGTTTTCACTCTCTCTGTTCCTTTCTTTCTTCCTTATACTTGTGTGTCAGATGTAAGTTCCTAGCTATTACTTCACTGCTTACTTATTCTTGCTTACCTGCTACCACAATGGTAATAAACTCTAAACAAATTAAATGCTGTGGTGATATTCTGTTTGTGCTTTCACAAATCAACTTGTCTGGTGATCAGAGTGCAGCACTAGCCACTAGTTAGCCATAGAAGCCAGGCAGTGGTGGCTCACACCTTTAATCCCAGGGAGTCATATGCCTTTAATACCAGCACTAGGGAGGTGGAAACAGGAAGGGGCATGGCTGAATGGAGAGAGGAATATAAGCCGGGAGAAGACAGGAGCTTGGAACATTCATTTTGAGAATTTGTGGAGACAGGATCTTGCCTACTTTGGTCTGAGGAGTCAGTAAAGGTAAAAGGTCTCTCTAGTGTCTGTCTCCTTTACTGCTCTGTTCTTTCAACATTTACCCCAATATCTGACTCTGGCCTTTTATTATTGAGATCAATTAGAATTTGTGCTACAAGATGCTTTCTTTTATAAGTTCTCTTGGCCATGTTGCTTTGTCATAGCAACAGAAAAGTAACTAGGGCAAGAGAAGTTATTGAGTTTTGTGAGCCTCATTTTATCTGTGCAATAGTTATAACAACTATTTCAAACGTTTCTAGAGAATATTGGATATGATTATGCATGTGGGGATCAGAATAATACTTACCATATAAAAAACTGCAAGCCAGCATTGCTTGACAAAGAGATCTTATGGAAACTTATAGAAAACACTAAGAGACTGTGAGACTATAGAGTATATCCAGAGAAATGGTGGACTCCCTAAGGCTAGCATATTTGGTTCTTTTACTTACTGTAACCATCGTGATATAACTAATTGGTGCCCTTGAACTACTCACACTGCCATAGATCAATGCAAAAATGCATGGATTCATGATACATACATCATCAGGAATTGTTTTTGAAACAGCTGCTATCTGTGTTGCCTTAGCAGCAGCATCTGTGTAGAGCATCTTCTGTGTTATGTTTAGCATGGTCCATATGTGAACAGTTAATAAATCACATTTCCATGCACTAGCAACTGTGGGGAATTTGTAAGAAAGCTGTAGCTTCAACAAAATAAGCCCTGATCATGGTTGATTGAAAGTTGCAATCAGCACTTAACAAAAAAAAAGTCTTAGTTTGTTTAATATTGGTTAATTTTTAAAACTTTGAACATACTTGTCTTAGGGGTTGTATTGCTATAATCTTTTTATTTAATGAATAAATGGAACTTGGGATGAACAAGGTTTATTGGAACTTACATATCCCAACCACAGTCTATTATGAAGTAAGTCAAGGTAGGGACTAAAGGCAGAAACCTGGAGTAGGATCATGCTCCTTGACTCTCTTGGGCAGCTTTCATTCACAATCAAGGACCATGGGATCAGACATAATGTGGGATTCCCCTCTGTATGCTATGAATTTGCTTCATTGCCATTGGTTATTAAGCAAGCTATTTTGCCCATTGGCTTAGTAGAGTAAAGCCAGATGGGAAATCTGAACAGATATATAGAGAGAAAGTAGGAGGAGTCAAAGAGACACCATGCAGATGCTGAAGGAGATAGCTGCTAGCCACCAGCCACAACCTTAATGGTAGACCACAAACTCATGGTGATTCACAGATTAATAGAAATGGGTAAATTTAAGATATAATAGTTAGCTAGAAATATGCATAAGTTATTGGCCAAACAGTGTTGCAATTAACATAGTCTCTGTGTGATTAGTTTGGAACCAAATGAACAGTTTCTATCTACACAGACAGGGCACTGCCTACAGTGAGCTGGAACCTCCCACATCAGTCCTTAAGACAATATACCCAGACTTGCCTAAAGACAGGACTGATGGAGGCATTTTCTCAATTAAGATTTCCTCTTCTCAGTATATCTAGATTTGCATCAAATTGACAAAACCTAGGACAACTGTCCGCTTTGTTGACCTGACATACAAACACATCAATATTAAACCATAGAATCCTTTGTTTTTTGTGTATTACTGAGACATAGTTTTAACATTAATATAACAACATAAAATATTCCAAAAGCCCCATAGTCTTTAAATCTAATTTAAAAGTTAAGTAGCTTTAAAACATCCAAATGTCTTGTTAAATTTCCAGTCTCTTAAATTCCAAGGTCTCTCTAAAACTCTAAAATCTCTTTAAAAGTCTGAGTCTCTTAACTGTGGGCTCCTACAAAACCAAAAGGAAGTTCCATACTTTCTTATTCCAAGAGGGAAGACCTAGAGCACTGTTACATTCAAATCAAATCAAAACCAAAGTCCAACAGTGTAGAGTTCAGGGGCAAACTTCCAGGGCACTTGGTCCTCTGGCTCTAAGGGACTTGCCACAACTCATACTATGAATTATGTAGACTTAACCTGGCTCCACTTCACACCCCACCTTGCTAGTTGTCCCATGGTATTGTGATCTCCAAGTCCTGGTGTCTTTGTAACTGGGTTGCACTTTGACCAGTAACTTCTGTGCTCTCTTCAGAGACCCCAAACCATATGACAGCGTACCAATCCTCAACTGCCCTCCATTAACCCCTTCAGTACTTGGGCATCTACTGTATTTGAGGCTGCACTTTGGTGACCTTTTCTGACCTCTCACAGTGAGAAATGCCATCTGTTCTCTGTGATCATTTCATGTCTTCAAAACCAGGACTACTTGGGGAACTCATATATTCCCAAATTTGTATCCTAACACAAGTCACAACCTTTTTTTCTTCTGAACTGCAATGTCTGTGCTCTAACCCTGGGAAAATACTTTCTAGAATATTTTCCTCAATAATGTTGATTTCTTCTTAATTACAGTCAATGCTTCAGTCCCAATTGACTAGAATCACAAATTCCCAATTCAAATACCGATGATTCTGATAGTGTCTTTAAAGGACTCCAAGACTTCCATATGAAAATGCACAGGTCAGGCCTCCATCATGTACATTGCTCTCAACATTTTTTTTTTTACCAGCTCACACAGAATAGACCTGAGCTCTGAGCATTCAGTGGATTTTTCAGTCTACCTTATTCTTTGTATAAAACTTTGTCAGGTATGTTACATCAGCATCCCACTTCTGGTAACAACTCTGTCTTTAATTGGGCCTGTACTGCTGTGATGGAACACAATGACTAAAATCACGTTGGAGAGGAAAGGGATTATTTGAGTAAGTGGGATCCAACAGTATTCCATCACTAAGGGAACTCAGGGTAGGAACTCAAGATAGGAATCTGAAGGTAGGAAATAAAGCAGAAACCATGGAGGAATGTTGCTTACTAGAATGTTCTACATGGCTTTCTGAGCTTGTTTTCTTAAACTACGCAGCACCACAAGCCCAGGTGGGCCATTCTACATCCATCACTTATTAATACAATACCTTAAATAGTTCCTGTAGGCTAGTCTTATGCCATGGTCCGATTTACCTTCATTACAATAATATAGAGAACTTACTGTGTTTAAAGGCCTGAATGATATACCCCAACATCAACCTCCAAGAACTTCAATACTTAGAATGGTGGGGCAATGTAAAAAGAACACAACTCTCTCTGTTATAAATAAGTATGAGTGGAGATTTGTTTATTTGTTGAAATTTTAGCAGTCTAACTATAATATATATTTATATATATTATATATAATATATGTAAACTAAGACTCCCAGGACAGGTCACTATCAGTGAATTCAGCCTTCTTCTATGAATCTGAGATTGAACTCTAGTACTCAGGCAAGTTTTGTGATGTATCCTTAGAGCTAGTAATGCATTTCTTTTCTTATGATTATGCAACGTGTGTTCCCCACCCCCTGAAAAAGAGAAACATTAACTACGAGAACTCATCCACTCATTATTATAATTACCCAATTTAACAGAAAAATCTAATGATAATTAGCAGAAAATAAGAGTTGTCATAGGGATGAAAAAAGCATATATCTTCAGGAGCCAAGGGAATAATTTACATGAATACAGTAGACTGAATATAAGAGCAGAAGTTGACCGGTCTGGGGCTACAACAGAACCCTGAAAGTCAACTGTAAAAACAAACAAAACAAACAAAAAAACTAAAGAAAACAAGAACAAAATGTAACAGTCATCATGAAATTTAAACTAGTTTGGGACCCTGGTATGTTATGTGAATGTGAAGGGGACAAGGTAAGGTTGCCTACTGAGATTTTCAGGTTGCATGCTAGTGAACTGAAGGGCTGGAGAATGCTCATGGAAAGCCAGGGCACCAGAAAGGATCACTGTATCAATAATGGAGACTACTCTTATGTTTTCCAGCTTCCCTGACTTGAATAATCACACAGAAACTATATTAATTACAACACTATTTGGCCAATGGTTTAGGCGTAATCCTAGCTAACACTTACATCTTAATTTAACTAATTTTTATTAATCTGTGTATCACCACGAGGCATCTTTCTCCTTCAGCAGCTACATGGTGTCTCACTGACTCTGCCTACCTTCCCCATATATCTCTGTTTCACACCTGAATTTAATCTGCCCTGTCATAGGCCACGGAAGCTTCTTTATTAACCAATGGTAATAAAACATATTCACAGCACACAGAGGGGAATCCCACATCATATTAATGCAAGACAGCCTTGACATTGTTGAGGCCAAGATGAATGGTTGAGATTTCTGGAAAGTTCAGAAACTATTTGAAATTCCTTCACATTTAATAAAATAAGGGAAACTAGATTATAACTGGAATAATGACATCTTAATTTGAATATAATCATCCCTAAGGGAGAAATGTATCTACTTGAGGTAAATGAAAGAGCAAAGCAAAAGGTACACACCTCTGGGTCAACAAGATCACTATATACTTGTGAAGCATTTCATGCACTCACTTTCTCATTTGCTTAAGGAGAAGCTACCGTTCTAGAAGCAGGGAATTTTGAGAAGGCTAGAAAAGGAATCAGTCCTAAGGCATTTTGGAGTTTTGCCTTGAAAATTTGCTGTCTCAATTTGCCAAGAAAAATATTGTGGAGCTCACCGTTTCAAGAAGAAAAATTCAAACAAGAATTTTTTTGTTCTAAACTTGTCCTATATTATAATTATATAATAATGGTAAGATTTTTTTTTCTTTTTTAGTTTTTTGAGACAGGGTTTCTCTGTAGCTTTGGAGCCTGTCCTGGTACTAGCTCTTGTAGGCCAGGCTGGCCTCGAACTCACAGAGATCCGCCTGCCTTTGCCTCCCGAGTGCTGGGATTAAAGGCATGCGCCACCACCGCCCGGCTTAATGGTAAGATTTTTTAATGAAACACATGCATCTTAGAAAATTCTACTCATATGTTTTATAATTCTCACTGAACATGCTACATAATGTATCATAAAAACCTTTGTATGAACAAATTTCAAGGATTCATTTCCCATTTTTGTAGTAAACTCATACAAGTGACAGACCTCGTCAGAATGTGTCTTAGTTACTTTCTATTATTTGATAAAGCACCATGACCAAAGAAAGTCACAAAGGGAAACATTTAATTGGGATACAGTTCCAGAGGTTTAGAGTCCATGCTAACAAAGCAAAGGCGTGGTGACAGGAGGTGGCAATTCACACCTTGAACTGCGAACAGGATACAGAAAAAGTGGACTGGGCAAAGCAGGAGGCTTTTAATTCCTTAAAACCCATATTTCCACGGCATGCACCCTAAAACAAGACACTACCTCCTAACCCTTCCTTAACAATTTTACCAACAGGGGATTAAGTATTAAAAGATAAGAACGTATGGGAGCTATTGTTAGTCAAATTTTTACAAAATGCACTATGGATAGAGTTGTGTTTCAAACCAAATTGGTCAGCAATAAATATTGACACCTCAAGTCAATATTTTCTCTTACTTCCTAAAACAGTAATATGTAAAACTACATCTTTTTAAATGTTTTCTAAAATATTGTCTTAAAAACTAAATCATTCTAAAATTCAGAAATAGAAAAATAGACCATAGATCATACTGAGGAAAGAGCTGTGACAGGTACTGTTTTTACACTCCTTCACCCCTATCACTTACATAGTGATGTGTCCAAAGCTGAAGTCAGGGGACCAAACACACTGTAACTGACAACTGGATATATAATATCAGAAAGATGGTCATCTAGGGAGTAGGCCCTGTAGTATGAGGGAAAGTGGTTTCTACCCAGGAGTCCCTAATTCCACCCAGATTGAAACAAAACAAGAAGCTGTAGCTTTACCTAACACACTCTCCTCTTTGATCCAGGACAAATCTTGCACCATGCATGAGTAGTGATTAAAACTGAGGTGGTTTTTGTCTGTTGCCCTGTTTTGTTGTTTTATTTTGCTTTGTTCATTTTCACTACAGTCTATAAATCAACAACAGAAGATTTCCTTACTTCTAAACTTTGGCCTGAAAAGAGACTATTGAGCTGTTGCTAACTCAGTGAAAATACAACTGCAAAAAGAGAGAAAAGCAGATTTTTGCAAAGATGTTCTGGTTAGAAATTCTCAGTTTGTCCTTGGAATGCAACAGTGATTTGATGAATCGATTTTTAAACATTTTGTTGCTTGTTTCTATTGACAGGCCCTATAATGAAAACCAGCTTATTCTTAGCTCTGCCGTCAGGTGGTCCTGGATGACTCTCTCACTGAAGACTTCCATATGAAGCCCTAGTTGAGAAATCAACTTTGTTTTTAAGCACCAAAGTTTCCACTGGGAGACAGAGGTTTTCTACTTTTTTGAAACCAGTACTGTCTACGTTTTCCTGACACTGTCAAGAATGTTAGTGCTGGATTTGAAGCCCAAATATAGCAATTTGGAAGTCAGAATGTCCTGTGGTTTGTGATAACGTTTGCACCTTACGTTTATTTAATTTGTATTACTTATTTTAGTTTTTAGGGAATAAATTTATGACAAATTTCAGACAATTGCTAATGTTGTTAAATATACCTATGAAATGGTATGGAGAATAGACAATATTAATGCATATTTTAAAGATAATATTGGTATGACCAAACATTGTCAGTCCTCTCTTATGCCATTAAAATATTTGTGTTATCATGAATAGAAGTTCTTTCTATGTACCTGATTGTTCCGTTTAAAGGTTTTTACATAAAATTATAATTAATCTGAAATAATATTAAGACATAAATATATAAATAATCAAATATATAATGTAAACAATCAAATCCCTTTGCTTCTGGTATGTTTTAACATTAAGGATTTAAAGAGTCCATTTGTTTAACTAGGTAAAGATGTGTTGCATTTGTTTAACTGTATAAAGATGTTTTGCTTTTTACCTTGCCTGCCTAAGGCATCTGAATGGTTTAATAAAAAGCTAAATTGTCAATAGCTACGCAGAGGAGGGATGGGCAGGGCTGGCAGGCAGAGAGAAAAGGGCTAGCCAGCCACGGATCAGTCATCCGGTAGCTGGACAGCCAGACACAGAGGGCATGGAGAAGGAGAATGAACAGCACACAGATGAGATAAATGAGCCTATGGAAGCATATAGATTAATAGAAATTTAAGTTAAAAAAACAGCTAGCTAGAAACAAACCTAAGGTAAGGCCGATCATTCATAATTCATAATAAGTATCATAGTTTGGGGACTGGTGGTCCAAGAAAGCCTGCTTCAAGGCTTTACTGGTAAACTAACAACAGATCTAAAAGAAATCAATAATAATTGAGTAAAGTTTTTTGTAGGAACTAAAATATGAAAAAGATAAGTTACTTTTATTTATTATGTATGTTATGGGGGTGCTGATATCTGTGGTCAGAGGTCACCTTCCCGAGATGGTTCTTCACTTCTATCATATGGTTTCAGGGGACTGAACTCAGTGTATCAGCCTTAGGGACGAGCACAGTTATCCAATGATATACCTCCCTGGCCCAAGTTTTCCCTTTTAAAGAAAATAGTTTTGTTTTGTTTTCAACTACAACTTTTTGGATCTCCTCTCTCTCTCTCTCTCTCTCTCTCTCTCTCTCTCTCTCTCTCCCTTGCCAAGACTATTATAACCAGAATAATGTAGTGCCATATAATTTTATGTAACCATCTTAACCTTCTCAAATGGTCCCACCATCATTTTTCTTTACAATCGAGAGTGTTTAAAGGAATATCTTTAACCTAGCACAGTATTCCACTTATCAATGTTGTATAGATTTTAAAACCAAAAGCTCTGAAGCAAATTAAGCATTCTTGTATCACAAGAAGTTGTTTAAGGATGATAAGAAATAAACTCCATTAAGAAGTCAATTAATAATAATTAGACACTAAACTGAGAAAACTACTTAGATAGAGTTTCCCTTGAATACTTAATAATTTAATGTAAGTCATTGGAAGGAGGCACTCAGCCTTGCTTCTTCATTATGACCCATTATTCAGCTATTCACTAAATACCTGTTTAACTTAATGAACTCTCAGCTTATTTATTAGCAGGAACTCTGTTTTCATTAGCAAGAATATTTACTATTTGAGTGTAGTGGTTTGCGAAGTTCAGTGTGCATGAGAAATAGCTGGATGCTTAATCAAAAAGTTTCAAGATGAATCACTCTCTCTACTGCCGTAGTTCTGACGTGGACTGATGGACATCAGTGAGAGGAAGTGTGCAGGCAATGTTGGCACCATCTTTTTGTGAAGGATTTTCAGACCAACCTTCTTGCTTTAATAAATGTTTGTTTTCTTTTCCAACAAATGGGGAAAACATATCATCTAAGTTTCTCGGTGTACAAGGACAGGGGAAATCCCAGTGTCACTGATTAGACAGGGCCCTTCGGGGCTGAACATTCTAGCTGCTAATTCTAAATTCCACAGCGATCACCTTATTATGATCCTCAGGGGCCAAAGACTTCCTTTTGCCAAAAGCTATACTTTCCTTTAAGCCTCACTTGACTTATCAGGGTCCTGCAACCAATCCCCAGTGGGATATTTTCACTTAGCACTGAGTAATTTTACTCTAGTCATGTCTATACTTCAATGCTATTCTATAAAAATGCGAAGTTTATGCCGCGGTACAATTTTAATCTCTCAGTCAGTAGTTATTGTGAAAAAGAAAATAAAAGGGAAGGATGAAATAATTTTAACAAGCCTTACTTAACCCTTAATTAATTAATATTCTTAATACCCCTAAGAATATTATTTTCAGCATGTTAAAAATTAAGGTAGTGTCTTACATAGTTGCAAGAAATCTTTGAAATTCTGCATCTATGTTATACTTAAATACACATCACAATTAATCATCTGCATTTATCTACCTTGAGAGGTTTCAGTAGTTTAAATTGCTATGAAAACAATATTTACATTCAAGAGACCACACTTAGAGTGTTTTTTAAAAATCTAAGTTAAATTTAAATCTCAAAAAGTAGATTCTTTATATTACTAGGCTGGTGTCTATTTCAACTGCCTTATAGCTACAGATGAGTAAGTGATTTCCATAAGAGGCAATGCACTTCTGGGGCTTAACCAGAACTGAATCTATTTCCTCAGGCAGGAAAGGTGCAAAGTCAAACGCGGGTGAATATTTCAGGGAAAGTTCCACTGAACAAGCAGAGTGGGGAGGAACTGATCAGCCTAAAGAGGGACAAAACCCAGAGCAATCAGCAAACCTGAAGAACACAGACACTGCCTCACTCAAAATGACTTTTGCTCAAGTAACAAAGCCCAGATGAGAATAGGCAATTTATTATTTTTTAGTTCCTCAAGCTTTTGGTTTGAGAATGGAGTGATAACTTAACTATAATATGAAGGAAAGTGTGGACATGTAAACAGAATCCAGGGCTGGCTGCCACTGATATAATAATAGAGATCATAGGACTTTACAGACATTTTTATTGATGTGCTGCTGTGGGCACTTGAAGTGGACTGGAGCATTGAATTTCAGTCTCCACTCACACAGCTTCAGCCTTGTCATTCTCGCTCCCCAGATAGAGAAAGTGGAACCACATGATTTTTCCAAGCTTGCCTCCCAAAGGAAAGCTCTAATTTTGCCATTGGGATAACCCCTGTGTAACTCCTGCTCTGGGAAATCACATAGTAATTTGCTTTCTGAAGCTCAGTACTCATAGACGAATAATCCGACCACCAAAACAAATGACACACTTGGCTTTAACCTGCAAATCACCTGTCGATTCACAGTGTGTGAAAGAGAGACCCTTTACTTGCTCCTAAATCCACAGCCCACTGCTTACAATAGTAAAGGAACAGGGAATGGGCTGAATCATTTTGTTCAGTAGAAGCTGCACTTCTGGGGACCACTCATCTCTTCTCTTGTGTGCGCTTTCCCTATTCCCTGGGCCCCTGGGCAATGACACATTCAGTAAGCCTCTGCAGACAATCCTGACTGTTCTCCAATTATCTTAAACATCAGTAAGACTTTCCACGGGAAGTATTTTAAAATCAAAGCAATAAAACATAATTAAAAGTAAAAGTAAATCTGACATCAATCATAAAAGAAAAAGTTTACTCTCTGGGAATGTACAAATGGAGATATGAAGAACGAAAGTGTCAAGGGCACCTAAACGCATATATATTTATTTAGAATAACATTGCCTCCAAGAAAGCATACTAGTTCTATGAATGATATTAATTTGAAAACTTGGGGTTAATTTTTATTTGTAGAACAATAATGGGCCTCTTAAAAATGTAAACTGAAAGGCAAAGGGAAATGATTTCTTAAGTACCTTTTGTACCACGGGTCATGAAACTATAGTCCACTTATATTACATTTAGTCATCCATCCTTCTTTGTTTTCTCCATTAAATGCCTAGTGAAGTATATGCAAGACACTGTGAACTCCTGCAAGGTCTTAAGAGTTTTTCAACATGGGAAAAAACCAGGAGGGATTTAACGTTAGTTCCCGAGGAGTAAGCTGGGTTTCTAAGAGATATAAAGAAGTCTTATCTTTTTACTTTATGTTCTCCAGACTTTGGGGAATTTGCTTTATTAAATTTTAATTAACTTCTAAATTATTTGTAAAGATTTAAATATAGGAACAATCCATGTAAGAACAACAGGTGAAGAAATTAAACCTTATAATGGAGACAAAAGTTGATAGGTTGTGAAAATGCAGACTGCCATTTAAACTTCATTTTTCTAGATTTATTTTATAAGAAGAGAATACATAGACATGTGAGCATAGTCACACTTTAGTATAGGTATACTCTTATATGTAAACATCTCACTGGCATATAACAACAAAATTCTAACTCTACTTTTCAGATGCAATTTTAGAGTTAGTTTGAAGTAGTGAAAATTAGTTATACAGTAGAACACAATATTGGGCTGGTGATCCAGATCTGTTCTGTGGAAGAATTGTGAGGCCTTGAGCTCAATTCCAAACAATAAAATTTCAATCTCCATCTATCTATCTATCTATCTATCTATCTATCTATCTATCTCTATGCCATACATAGATATATGACATATGTATATATAGAGATAGAATCTCTCTAGAGATTTTCTATCATCTATCATATATCTGTATATATCATATATCTATGACAAATCTATCTATCATATATATATATATCATATATATATATATATAAAGATTTGAAAATGTTTATGTTAGTTTATTGGTGAAACAAGGCTCACCTCAGTACTGCTGACATCAATAATGCAGTATTTTTACTGCAAGCCTTAGTACATAAAGTTTAAGGCCTGATTTACAGACAAGCAATTAGCAAACATCTCCTGATAGATTTCATTCTAGTCCATTAACACCTGAATTTTGCAGGTAGAAATCTGAGCCAATATGGAGTACTTTCTGAGACTTATCATCTGAGAACGATATTAACCTAAGATGATAATTATGACCTCATGTATAGCAACATGGAATTAAATATTAACAAATCATGTATTAAGGAAAAGAGAAAATTTGAAAACTGCATGAGATATCTGTCTCCATCTTTGCTAAACCTATTTGAATAAAAACAATAATTATTATCTTATAACTTTAAGAAATTTTGGGGGTTTGGAATTAATTAAGAATGAGCATTGGAGATCAAGAAATGGCAACGAAGTTAAGAGTACCTATTCCTCCTAAAAAGAACCTTAGGTCTTAAACCTAAAAAGAATTTTAGGTCATTGAACCTACATGGTGGCTCACAAATATGTAACTTTAATTCCAGGGCATCTGACACCTTCTTCTGGTCTCCATGTTACACACATATATGATATACATAAACTCATGCAGGCACATATTCACATACATATTTAAAAAATACAATTAGCTTTTATAGAAGATGCTATTGCTTTAACATATAAAACCGTGAAATATTGTAATGATATTTTAGATATTCTTGCAGTCATCATAGAATAAAAAGGTCAAGCTTTATTAATAAGTCACTTAACTTCTCTGGCAGTTACCCTTTATTTAGCACTCAAGACTCCATTAATAACTTTCCTAACTCCTTTTTATATAAAACATACGTAAGACTTGTGCATCAGAAATAATTGTTTCTAGAAACATAGTAAGGCCATAAAAATCATATGAAGATTATTGATAAAACAATATTGTTCTCAAAGATAAGGATGGTACAAGTTTAGCATTTGTATCTCACAAAAATATTTCTAATTTATTTGAAGGTATTAAAAAGGCATATGGAGCAACACTTCTCTAATTTACCATGACTGGCACAGAAAACAATCTCACATAGAATAGTATTACCTCACTTTTATGCTCTAAAAGTTATAATTCTGATAATAAAGATTTTATGCTTCCTAATTATTTTATAGACATGTGTTCTGTCATCTATATTAAGTAACTGTGAATAATGAATGTACACTTATAATTTAACAACATCTACTGTGTATCTATATCATGTTCATATCAGTGCTGACTTCACTAAAAGAGAGGTTATCTGTTTAACAAGCAAACTTGAGTTTACTGTACAGAAAACATACTTCTGCAATGGGGAGAACATTAAGCCAACCATGACACCATGCAGGGTCAAACGATATTCTGAATCATACCACAAAATATGTACTGAAAGCGTAATAAGAACCAAATGATACAGGAAAAGTGATTTCCGTTTGTTGGAGTGGAGTTAACTGGCATTAGTGGAGAAGTGATGTGTGAACAGTCACCAGCAATCAATGGTCTTTCTCTGTGCCATCAGTCTCCGTAACCTCCTGCCATCTCACAAACCCCAGAAAAATTCGGCAAGTAAGTACCATCTTAGGAGATCTGGTGAGTGAAAAGTTATTTTTTAAGTTTAAAATGCTTAGCAGATATGGTTTTATGTGTGTCACTTTCCTTTGAATCTGCATATATCACAGTGCAGAATGTTGAAAATGAATTTAAATTTAGTTCTAAAATCTGATGCAATATGTGCCTCTAAAACTTACTGTCCTACTTTATCTTAAAATACAAAGCCTTCCCCAGACGAATTAAAAAGAGAATAGCACATTTTAATTATTCAACCAACTTTATGCTAAGGCCAACTTCCCACCCCTAAATAAAGAAAAGTTAGTCAAAAATATTTCTATTTTTATTTCAGAAGCATATTACTTTTAAAGAAAAATATTTGAAAACGTTTTGATTTGGTAAACTGAGCTTTCATGGGTTATGGCAGAAAAATCTTATGATAAATAACTTCTCCAAAGTAAATAAAAACATAGATGTTGGTTTCATATCCTTTTCCTTTCTAGATCATTATTCTTGGGAACAGCATTACAATGGAGGTAGGGAGGTGGGGTATGCATACTTTTCTAACTCATTCTTTGTTAGACTTTGCCTCAGATGTATATTTTATGGCATCTAGCAGATCAGTAGAAAAATCAGAAACTGTAATAAGCAAGATTAGAGGAAAATATTTGAGGATGCTGCAGATATATAGAAAAAAAAACAAGAAAAGTTTCGACATGATAATGTGTTAGGGTGCTTAGTTAAGCAGTCGTGGGAATCAGGTAAATACCAGCCGCAAGCACAGTCTCTCAGGACCTTCTGACGCTGCCTCTAGGCTTTCTCTTTTACAACTAAATATAAAATGTTAATGATTTAAAAAAATACAAGATGAAAATAGCAGAACTAAGATTCCCATATAGTCCCAGGAAACTAGCAGTAATTTTATTCTAACAATTATCAAGATCTTACTACCTTTGTCTTTACCATTGGAGGTGCTACAAAGAAAATATTTCTCTAAAGGGCTTTGAAAAGGTAGTTATTACAAGAAAACAATTTAATTCACAGAAAGAAGTGGGCATCTTTGGGATAAAATTTAGAAAAGTTCCTCAGAGAATGTCAAGAGTTAAATATGATAAGGAAGTCTTCCAAATAGTGAGGGACTTCACTTACAAGAAAAACAGGTTTTTTTTTTTTTGAGTGGGGGTTGTTTGCTTTTTTAAACTTGGAAACCAATTGTCTGTGCTCATGATGTCATGATAGTACAGACTGTTTAAGAGACAGGAGATGCAGTTGGGTAACTTTAAACCATTGATCATGACAGGAACACAACTTTAGGCATCACAGACATTGGATCATAAAGGACATAGGTGAACGGTGTAAAATATGAGTGCAATTTCTATGTTCTTCATGTAAATATGCTTTCATTTTTTTAAAATTATGTGTGCACAGAACAGTGTGTGTGTGTGTATGCGTGCATGTGTGTGCTCACTCAAGTGGGTGTGAATCCATGTGTGAGCACATGTGCACCTGTGTGAGCATGACACAATGCTGATTTGTGACATATAATTCTATTCTGGTTATGATAAAAAAAGAGTTGCAAAAATATAGAGAATAGAGGTAGTTAAAGGGATCCTAAAGCTTAGCAAAGCAACAAAAAAGTAGCAGAAAAATGGGAGGCTTTTAAATATTTTGAGCAAAGGCAATGCAGCAAAAACCAGGCCAAAGTGAGATTATATTATCAGTGACAGGCCAACTAATTGGAGGAAAGGAAAAGACAAGTGTGAGCAAGAACAATGGTGAGCCTGTTGCAGGTAATAGCAGTCAAGCACCTAAGGCAAAATATTGGCTATTGTATAAAGAAAGGAAAGAGACGGATTGACATGTCAGAGTACAAACTCACAAGTTCACTGAAACAGAGAAGGAAGGCAACGAATAATCAGAAAGGAAATGGAAATTTTGATCTTTTAATGCTAAGAACATTGGTGCTTTTCAGTCCAGTTTGGTATACCTTAATTTGAGAAGGAAAATAGGATTTGGATCTAATCTTTCAATCACATGGCAATAGATATTAGACATTTTTAAATATTTAAGTAATTGATTTGGACAAAGAAAGAATTCCCCGGGTACCTCTTAAGAAATTCAACTGTAGATAAGAAATCAATAAGTGTAAGGTTACAAATAAACTCCAGATCTTATGACAATGGAAGACAAGAATGGAATAATAAGTAGAGGGAGATCGCATTGCAGTATTAAGAAAGCCAAGAAGAAAGGGGTTGACGTAAGCATATTTTGAGGAAGTTCTTGGTACCTTACAGTAAAGGCAGCCTAACAGATCCTTGAGTTTAGTTTCATCAGGAGAATCAGCAGTTTCGGCAACCTCAGGATGGATGGGGTGATGCAAAAATGGAGGAAGGCTGGAAAAGACCTAGAAGGTTTTCAAGAATATAATTGGGAAACTGTCAATGAGAAGAGAATAGAGTTCCTCTCTGCCCCTCATCTGAGATTTAGGAAATACCTTCATGTGTTGAAGGTCAGACAGGACAAAGCACCTAGATTAAAGGACTAAAACGGTAGCAGATCACTTAGAGGATGAGCCATAAATTCTGGTGCAGTGCACAGTTAGCATTAGATTGCTTTTGTGTCCAGGACTCAAGGACACTCAGGAATCATTGTCATATGCTAATTCTTACGTAAAAGAAAGTGACCACAGTTAAGGGAGGATAGGAAGGGCATACAGTTTTCTGTCCTGCCTGAAAAGTTTTGCTTTGTTTTCATTTTCATCACTCAAGTACATTACTCTATTGATGTTTATCCTACTGTGGTATGCTTGGACACTAGGGAGGGAGGTTTGTTTGGAGGGATTTTAAATATCAGGTACACAAAAGGGCTGATTAGTGAGTCTCACTGAAACTTGGGGAAACTTCTGAAACATTCTGGTCAGGAATTTGTATCCATCTTCCACTCTTGTAACAATTGTTGATAGGAAAGCTATAAAAAGCACTGGGGGACTTAATTATTTCCTCTCTGTTATTGACCACTGTGCACAGCGTACAATGACAGTAATTCATCTGTATTTCTCTTCAATCTGACAATAAGAAAATTTTAACACGTGTATTCTTTTGTTTGCACATCATCTGTGAAAGTGGCAGTTAAGGGGCCACAGTGTCCATGAATTGTTTTATTGGCAATATCATTGCTCTTTCTGTTGAGACTGTGGAAAGTACCCACATTTTGTTTAGAAAGAACAGTGTAAGCAAATACGAGAGAACAATCTAGAAAGTAATTGCGATTTACACAGGCATTTTTTTTAACACGTCGCCAACAAAATATTGTGAATCGGCCCAACAATAACTAAGATATGAAACTCTCTATTCCATGTGTTTGTGGTATGCTTGTCAGTGCTTCCTATCAATAAGAATTCCCTTTGACCGCATAAACAAGAGACTCTACTTTATTTTCTATGAGAGTAGAGAAAAAAAGTTACCAAGTAAACCTTCGCTAACAGAAGGGTGTTTACATCCGAGAACAAAAAATTACTTCACACTGTAGCCACTAATAATACCCATTTCAAAGAATTTCTTAAATCCTGGTGTCACCCCAGTGTCCAATAACTGGGAGCTAATGTTGGGCTTAGTAATTTCCTTTCATACAGAGTGATCAATCTATTTTTACTGCTTTCACAAAATATTCCTTCGGTGTCATAAATTAGTGCATAATAAAGCACAATGTAATTTTTGTATTTGACACACAAACATTAGCATAGTAATTTCACTCAGAATTCCATTTCTCATTAATACCTAGCATATATTCTATAGAGCCAATATCAGAGTCCTCTGAATGCTGTCCAACCTAAATTAGTTGCAGCAGACCCAACTGACCAATGCATAATTCAACTACTTTCAGATTATTCTGGGCACAAGCATGAACGTAATATCCAATAAACTGTATGAATCTATTGCAACTAGCACCACAGATGATTATAGGTCGCATTCTGTTCTTGCTTGAGTTTGGTGTGAGCCCATATACCTCACATGCTGAAGGAGGTTCCAGTCCTCATCTCATGTAAATCAGGAAACAATCAGATCATTGTAATGGTTTTGAAATGTAAACTCCGTTAGGTTTTTGGATTCATGACCCGCATTAATATTGTCAAGTTACAAAGCACACTACATTGAGTCTAATAACAACATAATGTGACTAGCCTTGGAAAATAATTGGTAATATTCTACTCACAGGTATAGATTTCCTGAGGATTTTGTACTGCAGTATTGTAGAGACATGGACTTGGGATGCCTAATACGTAAACATCTAAAATTCCTTTACCTTTAATAATACATAGCAAACTAGGTATTAAAGTGGAAAAAAGCAAGCCATAAATACCCAAATTGTTCAAGGAAATATAAATGAGATCACCTCTCTGATGTGGGAATACCCTCTGTATGCTATGAATATGTCTTATTACCATTGGCTAATAAAAAGCTGCTTTGGCCTAAGGCATAAACTGAATGCTCAGAGAAAGAAGGTGGAGCCAGGGAGACAACAGGTAGCTGCCGAAGGAGAAAGACGCCAGAACATAACTGGTAAGCCTCAGCCAGCCTCATGGCAACATATAGATTAATAGAAATGTGTTGATTTAAGATATAAGATATAATTAGGAATATGCCTGAGCCATTGGCCAAATACTGTTGTAATTAGTACAGTTTCTGTTTGATTTTTCAGGTCTGGGCAGCTGGGAAATGAAAGTGCATTTTCCGTTTGCACTTCTGCCTAGAAACACCCTAACAGCACACACACACACACACACACACACACACACACACACACACACCACACAGTGAAAGAGGCATGTTAAAAAGGATACCTCCCTAAGGTAATGGTAAGTGAAACTGTGTACTTTCAGAGCGCCAACCAAAACCTTATTTTCTGTAGAGAAATTGTTTGTTTGTTTGTTTTTTAAATAGAATGCTTCATTATTTTCCGTAGCTGGGCAAGTTAGAATTATAATCAGTGGGGTAGTAAAGGCAGAAGAAAATGCCATTAACAGGGCTTCTGTGATTGCCACACCTTCAATGACCTCAAAAGCACAGCGAGAAGGACATCAGATGATAGAGTTTGCAGGAGTGCAGTGCTGGAGGTAGGGAGTAATCTCCAAGGAGTATATTAACAAGTCACTTTCTGTAATGGTACCCAGGAAAACACAAACAGACACACAGGATCCAAGTGTGGCTGTAACGAGAATGTATGGTCCTCATTTAAGCTTTTCCTCCATGGTGAACATGAATTGTCCTCATAGCATCATTACTGATAATATTAGCATTCCTTGTGGACACAGACACAGTGTTTCCCCAAACTAAGAGCTCATTATCCAAAACCACCTGCATGAGCCCACAAAGCCCAATAAATCACATCCATGCAACAAACAATCTGTATTCCAATTCACGTTTGATGCTTCTACAGATGCTACATTAGATATGCCTTCCTTAGAGTATTGCAATAGAATATTATAGCGAATAGCAGGACCTTACTATTTTAATATACAGTACAAATAGCACCAGCTCCTCTCAAGAGACTTAAATCAATTTATAGATTCATATGCCTCATGTGTTATCCTTGAATAAAAGAGGTGTCAGGAAGGTTGTTTTAAAGCACCCACCAGTGCAAGAGAAATGTTCAATGAGGAAATCAAAAGCTATATGATTGTCTCAGACTTGGTGAGAAGTACTGATTTGAAATTCAGGCTGGATAGTCCTCATCTTTACAGAGAGGAAACTGAATCTTTATCGATTCTTGTAAGGATACTGCTTGTTTGAGAAAATGAGCCAGATGACGGTACTCTCTGTGTATAAGGGAAAGGACAGCGCTGCCTTAGAAAATAGAAAATATGGAGCCTGGGTCAGGGACCAAGGGGCCTTTGGCAGGTTACCTTGCTTTTTTTACCTGTGTAAAGCAGGGGTCACTGCAGCAAAAGTGGGAAGATGAGCAGAAGGGAGAGTTGTAATGGAGGCAGACAGTAAGCTATCTATTCAGTAGGCTTTAGGGGCAGCCTTTATGGCTCAGACACTATTGGCACACTTCCTAGAAGTCATAGCATGTGACTCCAGTACTTTAGCATCTTCAAGCAAGGATGAAAGAAAGTGCATTCCTCTTTTGTCATCTTGATTGATAAGCAAACTTTGAAATTGTATCTGATATGAATATAGAGATTTGTCTGCCAAAGTGTCTGTCAAATATTTACTAGTCATACATTCCAATCAAGTCCATTTATACCTTCTGTAAGAATAAACATAATATTCTATAAAGGCAACTGGAAACCCGCAGCAGTTCATTTCTAGGTAAGGTTTCAGCTTGACTGAAGGGTGAAAAGGCATTGATTATTATTATCTTGTTTTCCAGGAGGCTTAATCTAGTTACTTCACCAAAGGAACAGGCGGGGAAGGAAAAATAGGCCTCAGGTATTGGCTTCTACTTCTGGAAAAGTAAATCTGCTGTTTGGAACAAAGACCTGTTATCTCTAGACAGCACTTTTATCTGTGTAGCTGTCAGGAGAGGGATCTCACACAATGAGGTGTCATGAATTCCAGGGCTTCTGTCTTTTTTCCAGAGACAATTAGGGTGTCCTGCTATCTGTTACTCATCACTGTCCTCTTAGACCCAAATGGAGCAGTGAGCAATCTAAGGAATAAATATTTGTTTTTTGCACTAAACCATTCATCCTTCTGGGACCATAGTCTCAAATTTCAATGGCCTTCTTGAACTTATGCTTGCCATAAATTTCCCTGACATGCTTTATTTGGATTGGAGGAAACCAAAAGTCTCTTTTTGTTTCTGTGTCACCTTCCTTTAGTCCCTGATAACCTTGAAACAAATTTCTACCCTTCTCTTTTCTCTACAGGTTCATCTATTGACTTTCCCCCATATTATGATTCTGTTTGCCTATATTTGACACTTGGCTCCTTCGCCTTCTTCAGGTCTGTTTTCATTTTGACTTCTCCAATAACTGAGAAGATGAAATGAACTAGACCTTCATACTTTGAAAGCCAGGGTTGCACAGAAAATGTTACCTTTCTAAACAGTTTAAATTTGGAGACAAGACGTCCAAGTGGAATGCTTACAATTAAAGGAGGAACTCTATCTTACATACCAACTTATTTTGAATATACCAATTTAGTTGTTAATTAGGAGAGCACAGTCTTCATAGTAAAGCCAACTGTTTAAACTAGTAAAAATATAAATATCCAAACAGGTAGATAAAATCACTTAAGCCTGAGACAAATGATTCTATTTTTTAAACAATCTTTTTTTAAAAATTATTTTAAATACCAATCTCAGTTCCCCCTCCCTGCGCTCTTCCTGCTTTTCCCATCTTCTCTCTACGTCATTCCCTATCCACTCCTCAGAGAGGGTTAGGTCTCCCATGGGGAATTTAAAAAGTCTGTCACATCACTTCAGGTAGGATCAAGGTCCTCCCGCATGTATCTAGGCTGAACAAGGTATCCTTCCACAGTTAATAGACCCTAAAAAAAAAAAAAAAAATTCATTCACAAGGGATAAATCCCGATCCCACTACCAGTGGCCTCACAAACTGTCCAAGCCACACAATTGTGACCCACATTCAAAGGGCATAGTTTGGTCCTATGCAGGTTTCCCAGCTGTCAGGCTGGAGTCAATGAGGTTTCACTAGCTTAGGTTAGCTGTTTCTATTGGTTTCTTATTATGGTCCTGACCTCTTTACTCACATTATCATTCCTCCTTCTCTTTAACTGGATTCCAGAAGCTTGATCCACTGCTTAGCTATGGATCTCTGCATCTGCTTTCACCAGGGGGACGAGAACATGAGGGAACAGGGTGGTCAAATTGGGGAAAGGACAGGGAGGGAGAACAAGGAAAATGCTATATAGATAGAGGGAATCATTATGGGGTTAGGGAAAACTGGCAGTAGGGAAATTCCCAGGAATCCACAAGAGTGACCCCAGCTAGTACTCTAAACAATAGTGGAGAGGGTGCCTGAACTCACCTTCCCCTGTAATCAGATTGATGGCTACCTTAATTGTTGCCATTAAACCTTCACCCAAGAAATGATCGAGACACATGATTCTTGCAACCAAGACATACTTTTGTGTTCACGCAAGTCTTGTGGTGGTTTATGACAATAACACAATCAGCACTAACTGAAGCTTTCACTGCTGTATGTGTGAGAAAAACATCCCTTTAGGAGAAAAGACTTAGGAGGTGATACATCTGTTGTGCACTTGGTTTTACAAATGGTTTTGAGTTAATCTTGAAGTTATTAAAAATAAAAAAAAAACTAAACATGAGAAACACACACTTGGAAGAGTGCATAATGATGGAAAGCCAAGAAAGTGCCTATGATGTCACATAAGAAAATAAGTAAACATTTATGTCATCCTTAAAAACAAACAAAAAAAAAACCCGTTAACTTTTCATGTTGGCATCTAAGAGCCACCAATAAATTTTTCTTTTAAGGTATATTTATAATACCTCTGATAATGACATATTTGATAATGCCCTGTTTAAATTTACATTTAAGCATGCTTGTTTCTCTCTTTGAGAACTGTTCAACCATTATGGGTTTGAAGACTGTAATAACCACATGAGTAATGAATGTGTGTATATCTTCTCCAGTATACATACAGCCAAGTGTACCTAGCACCTCACTCACCAGAAGTACAAATCTTACTTAGAAACTGGTTTCACATTCTTAATGGCCTAGTTTCCTTTCTTCACTGATTATATTTTGCTTTAGTAGAATTTTTTTGATCTGCATCAAAGAAATATTGACTTTCATTAAACTGGTCATTTCTGCCCTTTCTCATAATAGAATCTTGAAATCTACAAGGAAGAGATCAATAGAAAGTACCCTACCCTGAAGGGCTCATGGATTACTAACGACTCATTTGCCACTTAAGAATGAGAATAAAACCCTTGAGAAAAAAATTACTCTTTACTAACCCGGAAGATGATTAGATCTAGTTGGTTTAGATGGTTTTATAGGAAAGAATATTTGATTTAGACTATGAGTCACCACAGGCGCAAGCAATCAGAATGGACAGTAAACAGGTTATAAGTATGAAAAGCAATAGTTATGGCTTCTTTGAGGCTTTACTAACACCCAAATAGGCCTAGGGAGAAACGAAACAACTTGTTGATTAATAAATGTTCACTGAGGCCGGGCAGTGGTGGCGCACGCCTTTAATCCCAGCACTTGGGAGGCCGAGGCAGGCGGATCTCTGTGAGTTTGAGACCAGCCTGGTCTACAAGAGCTAGTTCCAGGACAGGCTCCAAAACCACAGAGAAACCCTGTCTCAAAAAACCAAAAAAAAAAAAAAAATGTGTACTGAGTTTATAAACTCCGTGTATCAGCATATTCTAGTATCTTTTAACCTTAAAATAAGTAAAATAGCAGAAAATAAAACACAGAGTGTGATTTTTGTTGCTGTCATGAAAACACAAAACAGTAGAATATTGAATTAAAGCTAATTGCCTTGTGCATGGATTTGGAGGCCAAGAAAGTGCAAGTGCAGACTGTGTTTTTTTTTCATACTGTATTTTTGTGATGATTGCAGAGTTAAAGAAAGACAGCCTGATTCTGAAAATGAATGATGACTCTATTAAATTGAAGGAAAGTTTATCTACAATGTAGATTGAAGCAATCGGTGACTGTGTGTGTGTTTGCGTGGTTTTGTGTGTGTGTGTGTGTGTGTGTGTGTGTGTGTGTGTATAGTCAGCATGCCAATCAGATAGACAGCATCAGTCAGTCCCTAACATCCCAGGATGCTCTTCTTATGGTTGTTTGTGCCTTCCACCCCACATAGTAATCATTTCTTTCTTTGTTTATCATTAAAGTTATGCTTTTCTTAATCTTAATCTTTTAAAATTGAAGCCTTCTAATATCTATTCTTGGTTTTTTCTGACTTGCCCTCACAACCTCTTTAAGGAAATCATTTGTTGTATTTTTCCCACCTAATAACATTGAATTAATTCATTTTTTACAATTTCATACTAATTATCAACCGGTTACTATTGTTCAATATTATCATACTATTTTAAAGCTTTATTACAATGTATTTACTTATGATGAATTTTTTGCTGATTTAGATATTTGGGCTGTAATGAATTCTGTGATAAACATCTCATAAAGATTATAATTCATTCACTTTCCCTAGATTATATACATTCACTTAAGATAAAGGAGGATCATAAGATATTTAATTTCATAGAAACATTAAAAGTTTCTCAAATAATCATCCCATTTTTCAATGCCATTGGTAGTACAAAAGTGTATCACTAATATTTGGTAGTGTCAATGTTCTTTATTCTAGTACGTTTTAAATACCTTACCTTTAGAAATATTTATTTCATGTGTATATATGTTTTGTCTGTGTGTGCCTCTGTGTACTATTTATGTGCCTGTGGAGGCTGAAAAAGAACATTGGTGCCCTCAAAGTAGAGTTGTAGGTTGTTGCTAATCATCATGTGGGTACTGGAACTCAAATCTGGCTCTTCTGGAAAAGCAACCAGTTCCCTTGACCTCTTCATCCCCTTATTTCACTACATTGAAAAATAAATGGTTTTTCTTAAAAGTTTCTAAGTCTTTCCAGGTAGTTGTGGTGCATGACTTTAATACCAGCAGCCAGGAGACAGAGGTAGGCAGATCTCTGTGAGTTCAAGGCCAGCCTGGTCTACAGACTGAATTCCAGGACAGCTAGACTGAGAAACCCTGTCTTGAAAGAAACAACAAAATTTTCTATGTCTTTATTATTGTTGCTGTTCATCATTTCTTATTACATACAAAAATATGTGATATTATATATATATACTTTTATGTATAAAAATAATTTTCATATTACTATATACATATCAAAGGATATGATTTAAAATATATGGATGGAATATTTCCTCTCAGTTTGTGTCATGTTTTTGCTTTTGTTACTGTTGTTTTCTTTATTTTAATTTATACTTATAATTGTAGACTGGCCTCAAACTCACAATCCACCTGTTTTTGCTTCCTGAATGATGGCACTTCAAGTTGCATTCTATATTCAGAAAATTTCTTTTCTTTCTTTCTTTTGTTTTCTTTGAAGTGGTTTCATCTTTATTCTGTTATGCTGACTTAAAATTAAGAACCAGTTTTGGTGAAAATTTTCTCAATTAATGTTTCTGAAATGTACAACTTTTCAAATTTGGGGGTGTCCAATTTTTTATTTTTATTTTTATGATTAGTAGCTTTTATTTCTTATTTATAAAGATAGGATAAATCTTAAAGGTTAAAGTAAGTCATGAAGATCCATTAGATGAGTTCACGGTGAACGTTCTGTAAGTCAATGAGCCCTTTCCCTTATAGATTAGTGCTGTGATAGTCAAGAAATGCTGAAGTTCAAGGACACTAAGATAAATGGTATAATACATGGTAATGGGGGGTACAAATTAAATCCCTCATTGAGAAAAGCAAATGTTGTCAGGATGTCACATGGATGGCGTACAAAGTTAATGGCAGTTCCTACTAGTCTCATTGCCTCTGTTAAAAAATGTCTCATTTGAAGAAATAGTTGAGCTAATTTCATTAATAGTAGCAAATTATTAAAATATTTAAGAATGAGAGGTCAGTATTTCTGTAAGTAAATATGATTGCCTCATAAAGATAATGAGTAAATTAAAAAACAATTTATACACACATACAACTGAGAAAGAACAACAAAGGCAGTAGTTTTTACATTACTTAATTTCTGTGAGGACCTTACGTGCATTCAAATCATTGCCATATTTTGGCAACTCACCAATAGGAGTATATTGCTGTGGTCCATAAGAATCACCAAGTGAGTTTTCAGTTCATAGAGCAGAAGGCTGATCCACCAGAATGAATGTGTTCTGATGGAGATAAACCCTGATTTGCAAGACGCTGGGCCTACCACCTTTTGTATATTGGCTGTTCTTACAGTAGATCTCTTGTGAAGCCATATGCCCTCTTCCTTAGTGCAAGATTCAGCAGAGTATGGATCACTGGGCACAATTCTTTCCCATGTCCTGGTATATTGGGTCGTCTCCCATCCCCCACTCTGTGGGACCTGAAGTGTGAAATTTAGTCTTGCAGTCAATAACTTTGGTTCTCACATTCTAATTTTTGCTTTGTTCCCTGAGATACGTTAGAAGCCACCTCCCTGCAACTCTCTTCCATCTGACAGGACATGCAGTCAGGAAAGGAATCTTTCATATAGATGACCTTTGGGACCTTCAAAGATAAAGGGACATCTAAGCTCAGAGAATTTCTTTGTTTTGCCTGTGTATATAAACTGGAAACTTTACAGAAGAGAACATCTGGAGAAGAATCAAGACACTAATGCAGATAAGAAGACAGTGGAGAGTATATTTTCACCCTCAGATCTAAGTCCCGCACTTAATGTAAGTTTTCTTCGGAACCCTGAAGGGGACACTGAAGTTGGCACTCAGAGGTCCCCTATAATACATAGTTTTAAGAACTTCTAATTAAACTGATAATAGTAAGGTTGAATATGTGGATCATTCTTTCCTGTAATTGTCCAATCCCCTGTTTGTTGTTGTTTGAAAATGCTGGTAAATGTTGTGTTTTAATTGCCAAATGTTTCTCTTACCTCTGGATTTGCTTTTCTTTGCCTAAAGGCTGGATAATGTCCCTGTGCTAAAAAGTTAAGGATAATGCAATGTAGAAGAAATTTCCAGCCCACGAATTTTATGTGCTGCTCTTTCTATGATACATTTTCAAAAAGAATGCAAAATTAAAAATAATCCCAACTGAAAGTGTGACTGATGTTTTTTTCCTCCCCTACCTTAGCTAATTAAAAAAGACAAACAGTTTGAAGCTAAAAATTTGACAATCTACAACAATGCAATTCCATGTTCCAAAATTATGAAAAAGTAGTAATGTGTTTTCTTGGCCAGCTTTTTGTTCCATGTACTTTTATTTAGCAAATACGGAGTGAAAGGGATACTATAAATGGTGTGGGACAATTCTGTATTCTGTCAATTATGTTTTAAGTAAACACTAATTAGCCAGTAGCCAGGCAGGAAGTATAGATGGGATAACCAGACAGAAACTAGAGGTGGGGCAATGAGAACAGGAGTGTTCTGGGAAGAAGGAAGCTCTTTTCCCAGTCCTGCCGAGACCATGGAAGAAGCAGGATGTGACCTGTCCAGCTGAAAAAGGTACTAAGCCATGTGGCTAACATATATTAGAATAATGGGCTAATATAAGTTATAAGAGCTAATACGAAGCCAGAGCTAGTGGGCCAATCAATTTATAACTTATGGAGACCTCTGTGTGATTTTCTTTTGGGCTTAACAGCTGTGGGAACTAGGCAGGATAGAAACCCCAATAAGCAGGCCCTCGTGTTACACATAAATCAACATGAAGTTAGATTTGAGGAAGGTACAACTTCTCAGACATCCATTTCCTTTACAGTCTTTATGTCACATTTCCAATATATAAAATTCCTTCAACAATCATGGCCAATTTAAAAGGAAAAGTCTGAGGAATCTAGAAGAGAGGAAGAATATTTATAACTATTGTAATTCATGAGGATTTGTTTTCTTTCTCTTTCTTAGGTTTGAATTGTAACTTAAAAACAACATTTGTTTATAACCCCAGTTCTCACAAAAATAATCATTTTTTAAAATGTGTTTGATTGCCTTTCCTTGACACTAGAAAAACACAAATACCATGATAATGCCTTCCCCACTACTTTAGCTTAACCCTTCTCTGAAAAACAATTTTATTTGGTCTTATTTAGATCTTGTGATGTCTCTATTTTTCTCCTGAATGTGGAAGAGATTAATTTCTACATGAGCTCATGAGAATGAGAAAATTGGTTCTCTTTTGCAAAATATGAATTTGTTAATTCATGCTTAATTGTTTTTCTTAGAAAGCAGACAATTCTTTTCTTGCATGCCATTAGCCTTAACTTTCCTGGGAATGTCTCTCCTTTTCAAAACACATCTTTCATAAACAAGTCTTATACTGCAAGAACAAGATTATCACCAGGTTAAAATATCAGCAATGAATACAGTCAGAGCCTGGTCAAAAACCAAAGGAAAAAAGGACTGTACATGCTCCATGCATACCCATGTTTTAATAGAGTCAGATAAAGATCCTGCTGAAAATGAAAGATATCCTTTGACAGAGTGCTGGCATTCAACAACGAACTCAATCTTTCTACCTTAAGTTTATTACTATTCTCCTGATTCACAATGGTTCACAAAATGGTTAAGGTTAATTCCCTTTACTAAGAACCGTCAACATGGTATTTATAGAGGGATTCATTTGCAGTCTTATTTCAAAGGGGTCAGCAGGTGCAATGCATTCTTTAGAGGAATTCTGACTCATTTCTCCAGATTGCTAGATACTGTCTTTGTCTACACAGTAAGCATTTTAGGCATTGCAAGAATGAGAGGCTACATTTATCCACATAGGTTTGGGAAACCTAAATGAAATGTTCATACTAAAGAATGGTATACATCTTTTTAAAAATCTGCTAAATTAAGCTAGCTATATGTTATGTTTAGAGTGTATACATGCAATATGCACACATCAATCCCAGGTTTTATTGGCCACCTGTTATATTTACCAATAACTGTGCTTTTTTACTTTGAAAAATATCTTGTTTTAAAACTATGTAGTACAACCATATTAGCTATGGTATTTGGATATTCTCATCTATATATTTTTTACAAGTAGATGGATTCCAATTATTTCTGCATTGCTGCTGTAAATACATTTGGTATCAATTGTCACTGAATCATGGACTAAAGAAAAGCAAGCTGAGCTAACACATGACTGTGAAAGAGGAAATTTCTGTCCAAATGCACCCATTTCTGAGATATAGTTACTGAAATTAGCTTTGCACAGATAAATGCGAAGAACTCCAGTTTCCCTGACTGTGGATACATTCCGGATAAGCATGTCCAATATAGGTCCCAAAATTTCAAAAGAAATCTAAAACTAAAGCAAATTATTCAGAGTATTATGAAGGCCTTGATTTCTAGTTTGAAGACACAAGGATGACAACTTGCCAAAACTAAGCATAGTTTTACTTTTACATCCCGAAGTCAGAATTTCTTTAATGGTTTTTATTCAGCCTCATATGGATTGCACATTCCTTTTTGGAATTTGACAGTTTAACATGAGTTTTTAACTCAGTTGCTTTACCTATTATGTTTGCTAACTCTTACATTGCACTAATAGGCAGAAAAAATTTCTAGAATTTTTATAAGTGCAAGCATGAATATTTTGATATGATAGTATCTGTTATAGCCATGGTTCTCATTTCACTGATGATAGAATTATGGACAAGTAGCTTCAATAAATTGTAGGAGGTACACACATATTCAGGGGACAGAGACTGAGCACATACCCTACTATCTATAATATGTAAATTTGTGTTTTTTTCTTTCTTTGAAGTTATTTATTTAATTCCTTAAAATTTTTTGAAAAAATTTCAAAAATCTTTCTCTGAAATTTTTATTTATTGAGATTACACAACATTTGCATAACTTCCCCCTTCTGCTTCTTCTGTCCAAACTCTCCCATATAACCCTTGCAGCTCTTTCAAATGTATGGCCTCTTTTTTATTAATTATAATAACATGTGTGAGTATGTGTGTTCCTAAATATGTAAGTACAATCTAATTAATTTTTAAAACATTACTTGTAGGTATGTTCTGTGGAAGAGGTGGCAGAAAGCATTAGGGAGTTTGATGTGAGATTGTGTCTCATAACAATGTCAAAAGCTACATCCACAAAGGCTTGAAAACTTGAACTAAACAAGAATAACTACAGTAGAGGCTTTACCCTAACAGGAGGTTAGGGTGCAGACAGGAGGCTTTAACCCTTCTTCCCAGGGGAACACACACCAATTCGTTGTTCATCATAGTTCGTTTCCTTTACATCTTCCCTTTCCACCAGGCAAGACACTAACACTGTGTGAAAGAAGTAAGTGATAGCCAGGTGGTGGTGGCGCACGCCTTTAATCCAAGCACTAGGGAGGCAGAGCTGGGTGGATCTCTGTGAGTTTGAGGCCAGCCAGGTCTCCAAGAACTAGTTCCAGGACAGCCTCCAAAGCTTCAGAGAAACCCTGTCTCAAAAAACCAAGAAAGAAAGAAAGAAAGAAAGAAAGGAGGGAGGGAGGGAGGGAGGGAGGGAGGGAGGGAGGGAAGGGAGATAGAAGTGATTAAATTCTGGCTGGGCTAAGAGAGTTTGCTTTACATGTTGACTCAGTCAGTGATTTAAAGAAATAACTTGTTGAGCACTGCCTCTGAGTAAGACAATGTAGGAACATACATTTATGTGATTGTCAAGGCCCTTTAGAGGGTGTATGCAATCAGATAGCTGTCCTATACTATAGTGGTTAGTAAACCTTACTGTATATAGGAAATGAAAGGACTTCTTGGTCTCTTCCTGCTGTTTCCAGAAAAGCATGGACAGTTCTTGTAACCTGCATAGCAAGTTTTGTATGTTTGTATAATTACATGTTAAGGAAAGATTAGAAGCCTGAAAATTACTATTAAAATTAGAAGCCTCTGGATTCTCTAGAGGAACATGACTATACACACACACACACACACACACACACAAACACACACAAACACACACACACATACACACTCATACACATATGGTATTTACTAGAATGGCTTACTGGGTTTGGTCCAGCTGGTCCAACAATGGCCATCTGCCAACAGAAAGTCCAGGAATCCAGTAGTTGCTCAGTCTATGAGGCTGGGTGTTTCAGCTGGATATCAGTATAAAAAAGGAGGCTCTAATACCAGGGAAGGAATAGACTTTCTAGGGAGTGTGACAGCAAGCAGGCAAAAACAGAGCAAGCTTCCTTCTTCCATGTTCTTCATAGAGGTTTTCAGCAGAAGGTATGGCCCATGTTAAAGATGACTCTTCCTACCTTTAAGATCTGGATTGAAATGGGGTCTTCCCACTCACTTCAAATGATTTAATTAAGAATAGTAGCTTACAGGTGTGTTCATCCATTTGGATTTTAATTAGTTCCAGATGTAGTTGGCAAAAGTGATAGTAGTAATATTCGTAGATGTCAATATAACAATCAAGAATAGCCCTCACAATCTTAAATCCAGAAATAATTGATGCTTTTCTGTTAAGATAAGATTGTCCCCACAGGTATGAACTTTGCATATCACTGAATTAGTATGAAAGGGGTCAGGGTGGGCTGAGGTACAATTAGAGACCTTTATCAATGGGCTCCAAAAGAAGACAAAGCATGCTCAGATGGTGGCTATCCCAGATAAACTTTTAGCAGCTTTGAGAAAGTAGCTAACCTCCGTAATTTCAGTCTTTAAAATAGGAACTATGAAGAACCCCTTTCATTAGGTGAGGTAGGGTGTTCTAATGGGAAGATTTTAGATGAATAGTTTTAGGGTCAAAAGAAACCCCCAGTTCCCCAAACTCAAAAATACAGTCCAAATTTCCAGAAATGAGTTTACTTAGCATTATAGGAGGATTCCTGACAGTTACATAAAAGCATTTCTCAGGAGCGTGTGAAACTGGTTCCTATCTGCCAAAGGGAGTCATGTTCCTTACCTCTGGACGAAGAGATATAAGTCTATCTACCAGCATATCAAAGCCCATGCTGACCTCCAGCCTCCCTCTGTAGCACAAGTATCTGCTACATATTAAAAAGACCCTGCTTGGACCCTAGCCCTTCTCACCTTCTCCCATACCCTAAACTCCCTCCAGCTCATGGGCTTTGCTCCCCCAAGCTGCTCATTTCCTCAGAACCCCGCTACTCTTACTGTTTTCCCTATGCTCTGTTCCCACTTCACTCACGGTTGTTTTCTCTGTCCTCGGTTATTCTTCTCCTCTCTTGCAGACGGCTCTGGCTATGTCTAATCTGCTATCCATGTTCAGTTTCCTTCTTTCTCTTCCTGATCTGAATTCTTCCAGATGTCTCTGGTTGTTCCCTCCCTGATATATGCAATCAAAACCTTCTCCTTAACTACACCATGGGGTGGCCCTCTCATCACTTTGTGCAAGTAGTAGCAGATTTTAAAGGTTCATTCAATGACTCTTAAAATTAATATTGTTTAAAATCTGAAAACCATACTCTACTACATAGTTACCCTAAAGTATAAGGTTGCATATAAATCACCAGAAATAAATTAGGCTAAATTTTAAACTTTTGTAAGATATTATTGTGTATGAGTAAATTAAAAAAAATATTTTCAATAAAACCCCCAAAACACTGAAATTTTTTTTTGTTTTGTTTTGCTTAAATTGAGTGATAGTTAATGAGGGAAGGATGGTTTTAGCTCTGGAACAGTGAAATTAGAAGCAAGGAAGTCCCCTTTGTTTCCAATATCACACCATTACTATAAAAAAATACTATGTTTTTTCAGTTATTTTTGTAGAGGTGAGCAATGTAAGATGTGTGGAAAGAAAATGCAATATCTTGTCTTTTTCAGGTTTTCCATTACTTGGCTAACAAAATGTAAAGGATTTGGTTTCATCTTCATTCCTTACATTCAAAGTATGTTTTATCAGCAGTTCTTCAAGGCTCACCCAGTAAGACTTATATGACTACTTTGTATATCATCTTATGCCTGACGTTGTCATTTCTGTAGTAGATTCGATGCTTTGCCAGACATTTAGATTTATTTTCTAGCACAGAAGAAAAATCAAGATGGCATTATAAAACTCTTCCTTGATAAAGATATTTAAAGCGGAAGCAGCATTGCTCACATTTTCAAAATGCCAAGACTAATAACAACTCTTTAATATGAAGTATTTGCCAAAGGGAAATTCATCATTGAAATTATTGGCATCTTCAAATGAGCCAGTAATTAAAATAAAACGTTGTATAACCCACACCATACATGAGTTGCAATGAATACATTTGAAATAATGAGAGTTGGTAGGTATGAAATTTCAGTAGGACACCTTCTGTTCAGCCTAGAAACATGAACTATGAAGAAAGGAAAGAGTAAAGCGGTTTTAGATTGTGAACGGACTGGAGGCTTGCTAATAGGACGATTGAATTCTCACATCATTAGTGGCATTTCTGTGGAGTTCTTCATTCAGGGAGCAAATTCTAAGAGCAATCTGGGAAGCCATAAATCCTACTGAGCCTCAGATAAGTGACATTCATTATAAAGAACACCTGGAGGGAAGACCTAAGCATTGAGTCGCTGCTACAGAGATCTGATTACCTGAGCTCTGCTTGTCTTGGTTAAGGAAGAGAGTTGGGGACACAGGGCCTTTTCCTGTTGTCTTTTCTGTGAACTATGTAGGACCATGTGGATAAAGCTGGTAGTTTGTCTAACATGCCGTTGTTTCTGTTGCTTGGTTTCTTCCTCACATATTATGGAGTAATTTCATTATTTGACATCACATCTCTCATGGTACAATTCGCTTCTGTTGTATATTGAAGTACTCTATTCATTTCTTGTTAGTTTACTACCTTGTAAGGTCATCACTTTTTATGTGATCAAAACTAGATGTTATTTAGAAATCTATATTTTATGAAAATAATACTTTCAATACTCAAAATTTTGATTACACGTTAGATGGACAACAATAAATACTAAAGCAAGTCAAAATCCAATTCATGTCATGCAGAAAACTGACAAAGGTCAATTAATGCTTTCTCTTTTAATTGGCTAATTTTTCAATAGTAAACAATTCGTACTAGTTTTTAAAATCTGAGATTTCAAAATTTGTAAGGAAATTACTAAAATAAAATGTAAATGTGACTGGCAGTTTTGAAAGAATTATCCCAGTATGAGAAATGATATTTATTTGCCAGTCCAATTAATTAGCTATTCAGGGGGTTCTCATTGCTATAATTATAACAACAATCAGATCCAGTTGTCTGTAAGCAATAAAACAGATTGCTTCATATATTTTCCATATATGTTCTTCAGTAAACATTTGAGATTAATTATCATAAAATAAGATTATTTTTTTACTGTTTTAACTAAAATTAAAAGGAAGTCCAAATGTTGTTATTCATAAGGTATAAATAAACAAGAAAACACCTTCCCTTTTGGAGTATAAAATGTAATAGAAGTGTCAAATATGCAAACATCATTTTGAGACATATATATTGTTTTATCTAATAGTTATACTTCTGGAAACATGTGTCCACAGGAACACTTCAGGTAAACAAGATATATTTTCTTTGTATGCCTTTACATTTGTACAAAATTAGAAATTATTAAATATTTCTTAAGTTTTTGGAAATATTCTATCCTCTCAAGTGAAATATTTTAGAATACCATAATAATTTCTAGGTTGTCCATATGAAAATAAATTATGCAATCATTACAGCAGGTTTTGATTCAGCATATTTTTCAGTGAAGAAATAAAGATATACATGGGTGTACAAAATATAATGCCATTCTCATCTTGTTTTAACACAGTCCATATGATAAATGTATATGCAAAAATATATTGCAAAGAAAATATGAGCAATATATTTTATTATTTACCAGTGAAGATTTCTTACTTTGAATGGTATGTCTGTTTTCTATTTGCTATACATACATCTGTATTTCCTGATTTTTGTCAGGGCAATTAAATTACACACACAAAGAGAGAGAGAGAGAGAGAGAGAGAGAGAGAGAGAGAGAGAGAGAGGCAGAAGGAGCTACAGAGAGAGGGGTGTAATATATAAAGTCCTTTGCTTGCTGATGTGTTGAGAACCTCAGGTCTCAGGGAATGACACCATACAGATTTTACATTCTTATTCCATGAGACAAGAAAGGAAAGAAGGAATTAAATGTTTGGAGAGACTAGTGTAAGGATGAGTTTATTTATAGACAAGGGAAAGAGCTCAGAATAATTGCAGAGAAGGTTTTATAGCTATTTTATCATGAGTATTTGGGGAAATGCAGGGAAGGCAGAGATGCCAAGAACACATGGACAAATTGCTGCTTTCCTTTACCTGTGGGTACCCTCCAGACCTAGCTACATTCCTTTACCTGTGGTGTGGGTACCCTTCAGACCTAGCTAAGGATGATGCTAGCAAAGGAGTAGACATTTGCATTGTAGATGAAATGCTCTGGCCATTGCTCCTTACAGACTCACTTGGAAGGGTAAATAAATATTAGCAATTCATTGTTTATACAATTAAACAATGGAGGTTACTGATTTTTACACTTTTCACACTTACCATATGAGTAGCATATGATATTTAAAGACAGAAAGAAGAAATGAATGGGACTTTTGCAGATCCTATCACTGAAAATATTACAAATAATTTCATCTACAAAAATGTTTGTGCCTGGATTATTTTAGAATCATTTCTACTCTTCTGCTATTTTGCCAAGTCTTTAATAACTGCCTCCAGGAGTGCTCTCAAAATATTAAATGTTGAGAAGAGAAGGCCAGTTTGGAAACAGATTACTTAAGCCTCATTTCCTAAGTATCCTAACAGAGATATGAAAAGGAATGTCAGGGAATGTGGAAAAGGTGCCGGAGGGATTTAGAGAGCACCTTTAAAATGAGCTGAGATTGACACTATACAGAAGTGGTCATAGAAATGGAAAAGCGTTGAAGGGTGAAAGAAGGGGTGCTGTGGTTTCTCCCAGGGCAAAGGAACTCCGCAGGTAGAGGCGGGGAGAGGTGCTAAGGGGTATTGAGGAGAAGAATTCGAATGCAGTCTGTTACTGAACATGGTGTATGGCCAAAGAGGAAGAAAAGTGGAAGAGTTTCAAATAAACTAGAAACTGTATACATTATTAAATTCAACTTTTCCCTAAGTGTTAGGTTTTGACAATTAGCATAACCTTTATCGGGTGTGGTGCTAGGGGGCTTGTTTCCTGAGAAAGGGAGAAGGGAAGTGTCCCGACCAGATAAAAGACATAACAGAGCTTAAATTGGCATATAATTTCTATTCAACAAATTAGAAATATTTAAGAACAAAAGGGAATATACCTCATATTTATTAAAAATTACACTTCTAAACTAATGACTTATTCCACTGAATTTAAAATTACCAGACAGACATCCCTTTTGTTCAATAAGTCAAGTTGAAAATGAAAAATACTTAAAGAAAAGTACTCCTTTTGGTGTGAATTAAATTGCATATATATATATATATATTACATAATCAGTCAAATATATGAATTAAGAACTAAAATAAATGTGTTATGAAAGCATCTTATTTTGGAGGAAGAACAATAGAGTCTACAAGACAGACATGCACAGTCTGAAAAACCTCATGTCCCTTGCTCTGCGGTCATTAATAGTTTGCTTAAGTTCTCTTGATCACAAATTAACTAATTTGAAGAATGGAATAGATAATAAGATTCTATTGACTCACAAGGTTTCCACAGCAAAGCAACAAAGAAACTTATATTTAAGTACCAGACACAGAACTATAAGTCAATGAGTATGAGTTGTTTGAGAAAAGACATATCTATGTAGAAGGCTTCAATCGATATATGATAGGCACCTGGAATTACCAACTGTAAGGCTCATCTACTATGCATTTATTAGAATACAGATATCACTAAAGGTCACCTTTTAACATGACAAATCAAAAATATGGTTAATACATATTTCTCAGAAAAGAAGAGAAAATGTTAATATTGCTATGAAAGGTAAATGGAAACTTGTTTAAAAATTATTCATTCATTATAAACTTTTGTATGAATTTAACATTGATTCTTTCCAAATAAATACAATATATATATATATATATATATATATATACTGTAATATGATTTCAAGATGAAATCTTTTCTAATACTAGGATAAATTGTTTGCAAATATCTGATTTATCTTGACATTCTTTGAGAAATGAACTGCAAACTCACACTATCGTGAACTTTAATTGTTAGCATCATGCCTGCCATTTTGCATCATTAGTGCAGATTTGGCTGAGCAGAATTTAAAAGAATGTTTTGAACACAAAGGCATGTAATCTCTATGAGAGGAAACAGGCATTGCTGGTTCCTGAACCCATGCTGTTATTACATTTTCTAAAGTCAATGTTTTAAACAGTATTTAAGACTTAGTATCGGATCAAAACTAACAATCCATGAGAAGTGGACATGTTTCCTATTGACTATGAGGGAAGAATGAAAGGAATGACAAATGAAACAGGGGCATTAATGAAGCCTACAACCCTGAAAATACATGACTGATAAAGATTTCTCCGAGAAAGATGAAGAAAATTGTTAGCGTGCCTGAGAAAGGTAAATGGAAGCATGTTATAAACTCTTCACTCCTCACGCACCTTTGTAGCAACTTAACACTGATTTCTTTGCAAAACAGGTGTTTTCAGTTTATATACTGCCAAGGTGGCGTCTTCTGCTCAGTTATTTCTGAAGAAAATTCAGGTGAAGAATAGCACTGTGCTCCAAGGAATTTGACAAACCCCCTGCTTTCTAGCTTGAGCGCAGCTTTTAAACAGTCAGCGATTACACAAGCCACCACCACCACTCACTTCTTTCTCAGCCTTTCCTTCAAATCTCTGACCGTTAGCACCAGCCACGGCTGATATTATCTCTTTCTAAGGAAAAGGTAGTATGAAGTGTTCTACCAAGACAAATCAGTTTTTTTTTTCCGCTCGCCTTTGTTTTTGTAAACAGAAGCATAAATATTTCAGCAGTGGAAAAGATCACTCATTGGGGGCCCTCCAAGAAATGCATGAGTTGCCATAGATAGGGTACATTGGTTTTTTTTTTTGTCAATTAAAATTAAGAAAATGTTATGGAATGTTCAGTTATGACAATGGGAGTCTAATCGAGGTTTTCTTGAATCTTGGTTGGGACAAATGGACACGTCAGTTTAAATTTTAGTAGTAGGGCACACTATATCTTATGGTGGTTAATACCTTCCAGATGCCTCACTCCTTCTTAGCAGCCTACCACTGTTACTAAAGCAGGCAGCACAGTTGAGAAAGAGGAAACACTAATAGGACATTTATGATTATTAATAATTAACTTTTTTGGACTTTATCCTTTCATTATTGAATAATCCTGGTATTAAAGCGTAATTACTGATTAGATAATCCCAAGAAAACACTGAGCGTAAATGGGTGCAGTGGTGTACCTCCAGAGTTCCAATGCTCATGAAGTTGAGGCAGAAGGATGACAAGTTTGAGGGCAGCAGGGTTACCTACAATTGGGAGGAGAATCAAACTTGCAGATTTAGCCAACTAAGTGATCGTCACTGAATGCATAACAAACAAGAAACTATGTCGCAAATAAGTTATGGCTTAGGATGCTTGGCTTTTAAAAAAGAGATGTCATCTTCTATTACGTGTGAGAAGAGGAAATTAAGCCAAGTGGGTAAATTTTGGTAAAGTTAACTTTCGTGTTAGAGCTGACAACTTACTTTGTCTTACTCAAGTATACCCCACTTGGAAACCCCAGTAAATCTTTTTCTTGAAGGCCACCTACCACAAACACTGGGTAAGAGTCTAGAATGTTATCCTGAGAGTTTCTAATGAGTATAAGCAGGTAGCCAAGTGTTCCACATAGACAAACTGTGCACTAAGGTAAAGCTACTAAGAGCTTAAGACCCGTCAATTCTGAACTGTGTGTAACTGGACAAATGACTCAGTTTCTCTGGTCTCAGAGTTATTTATGTAAAAGGTGAATAGTAGGATCCGTAGTCTATGGAATTATTTTAACCTTTATTTAATGCATAAAATTCACCTAAAGTGATTCTTAGCTTCACTAAATCATCAGTGTGGCTCATATTTTAGTAAGATCCCTCTGAAGACAACATGAGAAATGGATTGCAGAGTGGGGAAAGCAGCTCCCGTGTTTCCCGAAGTGGATCATGCAGACCTCCATGAGAGGACTCGACAGCAAATGGAGACGGGAATAGTACCGTGAGATATTTGTTGACCAGTGGTTTATAAAGAAGAGATAAAATTATAAGGATTTCCTGGCGTCTAATTCACATTGCACTATTAATGGTGCACCAGAGCACTCCATACTATACCTGCTACTCCCATGCAGCTCAACTGTCCAAGGATTCGCTCAGCAGCTGGCTGCAGCAGACCTGGTGCCTATGTATAACAAACAACCAGACAGACAACAGAGCACACACAACCCCTTAGAAATTTAGCAGAAGCAAACTGCTCCGACTAGTCTACACCATGCCTTGAAACTGACCTGCTCTCAAGCCATTTAGGAATAAAACCAACCAAGCAGTCCTCTCCCAAGCCACCAGTAAAGACTGCATCTTTTTGCACCGGTGATCACAGGTGTAGAGCTGGAGGGTGCTGTACCAAGATATGATCAGACCACTTTTATCTTTGGGACATTTTAGTTTCACATGAGACAAGAATGAAATGAGGTTGCAGACTGTGGGTGGGGGGGAAATACTGTTTTAGAAGGGTTACTTTACTATCAGATACAATGGATCAAGCATAATCTCCAGAAAGTCAGAAAGTATGGGGTTCAGAAACAAATTAGATCTGTGAAAGACAATGAATTTTAGAATCTCTGATGTTATAATATCCTGCTGAATAAAGTATGGAGAAGTCGAGATAAGAGAAAGAAAGTGACAATGAATCCCAGGCAACACACTCCTTGGAAATCTTTCCTGTTGCTTGAATTACATACACACAAACTATATTTCTATTTCTGTACTTAAAACCACCATCTGCAGCTCTACTATACAATCCAAGAATTAGGAGAGCCGAATATATTATGAGCACAAAGCTTATGTAAAGCTATTCTAATAGTTATTTCATATGACTAAAATTTTAACTAAGCTGCATTGCTTCCTTAAGACGTCATTACAGTGCACAAGTAACAAAGTATGGTTAAAAGTATATATTAGTAGTTATTAAAGCTGAAAAATATAGGAAGAGTTATAATTGATATTAAATGTCATAAGATCTCTCTATACTTTTTTATTTGTTTGTAAGCAACTTCTTAGAAATATCCATGGTTTAGAAATTGCAAAAGAACATTAGTTGCTTTATCCTAATACAACACATCCAATTGCTCTATCCTCATACAACACATCCAATTGCTCTATCCTCATACAACACATACAATTGCTCTATCCTCATACAACACATCCAATTGCTCTCAGAGCTGAGACCTCTTGTGCAATCTTTGTACCTATGATTAGCCTGTCACCTAAACTAGAGCTAAAACCCGGGGTAACCCTTCACTCTTAATTTCAGAACAGCACCTTTTAGGTCTTTCTGCATCACTTTCAGGAAAGCAAGACTCAATGTTAATAAACCAAAGCCACTTCCAGCATAAGTGGAAGTGAAACTCTGAGCAGAGCAGGCAAGGACTCTCCTCAGTAACTGTCCATCCCCCAGCTATTGAAAAGTAACACGAAGACAAGAAAGGTAACTATATACTATACCGGTTGAACAATAAAATTCCAACTGCATTTGGGTCTGGAAATTTAATGACAATGTCATAATAAGGCTGCCTGGTTACTAATTCTCATACATTTCAGAACCTTCTCTCCTTCTGAATAAAGGTGTTATTTGTTCATGAGTTTACTCTGGTTTTCTAGGTTTTTGAAGTTGCTTGGCAACTTGAGTTACACATGTAAATATAGATGAAGGGTTTTAGGATTCCAACAGGCTATTTCTATTATGTGATACACCAAAAAAAAACTCAAGTAAGCAAGTAAATTGAGTCACAGCCAATTATTCCCATCACCTGCAAACCACAAATAAGAAAATCATTTTCTAGTTCAGTCACTACTCCTCTCAAGGTACTTTTTAAAAACACTTTTTTTAAACAGTATTAAAATACATGCCCACCCTTATATAAGTCTCCGTGTAATTATAGTTTTATATAATTAGAGTTTCATGTCAAAAGATTTACAGCTTTATCACCTCAAGCAACATTCAGAGCTGCCAAGAATGATTTATGCAATAATGACTTAAACTGTAAAATAGAATTCTCAAAGGAAGGGCTGTCAAGTGCTTCTACTTCAGATAAGTGGGTTTTTAAGAATTGATATTCTGGTAAATAGCAAACTTTGTTCTACCTAGAACAGTCCTATACAGAGCAAGATAGGAAGTATTGTGTCTCAGTTGGCTATGCAGCTCACGACATTTCCACTGGGACTCATTGCATATGCCCCTGGCTCCCACTGCTCAGGAAACCAGTGGGTCCCGTCAGGAAACAAGCTTTCATAAATAATATTTTAATCCTGAGATTAGTTTTGCTGTTCCATCAAGAATAAATTGTAAATGTAGAATATATCAACTATTCCTAACTTTCTCACTGTGTTCATTACATAACTTACATATTTCATTGAACTGCTGAATAAATTAAAAGCAAAGGAAGCATTTACTAAATAAAATCAGGAATTAAGAAGCATACCCTCAAAATAAATGACCTCTAAAAGGACTTAAGGAAACTTTAAGAAACAAACCAATGAAAATGTTTCTATTTTTTTCTTTCTGTCTCTCTGCTTTTATGAATACAAAGTGGCTTGCAGCAGGTCAATAAAAGGTGAGACTATCAAAGCATTTGAAGCTCATAAGCCTTGACTGATTTTATAGCTGTCATGTGAATAAGACAGTAAACACTCAAGATTCTATTCAATGCACCTGAATTAACATCAAAGCTAACCACTAGTTTATTGCAACCAAAGTAGGTAAACATATCTGTATCTTAACAGTATCCAAGGGGATTTCATTTAATAAGTTTTCCTTGAAATGTAGAAAAACTGAGTGCATCTATTCATTTCCTCTACCAGCTAAAGTTAAATAGACAGTGTCTTGCTAATACTAAAGATACCCTACTCCTTCAAAGTGTGTTGCACCTGAAAAAATCAACTGAGACAATTTTCACCAAGACTGACATCTCTATAGTTAAACTGGCTTCCAAACAAAGAATCGTATGAAATTGTTTTTAAAATTCGGATAGCTAAGTAAACCACCCAGGCATAGGTTTGCAATGGTCAATGCACTGACATCTTTACTAGAGGCTTTGTAACCAACAGGTTTGTGCTTAAATATAAAATTCCTTTTGAGAAGTGTTCTGAGCTCATTTTATGATTATAGTGAATGAATTGATAAGGGTGCAAAACTTCCACATTTTATTTACACCATAATAGGTACAATTCCTACTTAAAACCATTCTAAAAAAATGTACTCATTTTTTAATTGGTTTAGCCAGAGCAGTACTTGAAGTTTTTAAGCTGGAAAAAGTGTCTTAAACAGCCTTGAAAATATATCAACCAATGATGGACCACATTGCCTTGAAAAACCACAACACAGACCATGTCAACCTTATCCTTTATAGTCAGAGAAGAAACAGCACTGAACTTTTTACACTTTCAAAAAAATTGAGTTTCTTGGCATCATATAGACGAAAGAGGTAAGTTGCAGTGTTTCATGAAAGTCTCAATACAGAAATATTTCTAGACAGTGGAACTATTGGACTATTTATAATACATGAAGCTACTGATCAAAAAGGCAGAGAAAATGGGAAGGATTGAAGAAACAAGCTCTGTGCTGTTTGATAATCATATATTTGCTTTCATTCCGGAGCAATACAAACCTGTTTTTCCAGTAATACCTGGTTCCAAATAACCCACTCAAGTTTAACTTCATACAATGAAAAAAATCCAATAATTAAGAATTGCACATTTTGCAGCATGACACATTTCCTTTTAAGAAAATAAGAGAAAGAATCATACCTTTCTTTTGATATTCTTTTCTTCATAGTTTTCAAAGGAGTCACACTATGGTGTAGACTATAGCGTGGCATACATTTGCCAAACATAAGAGTTTTCTAAAACACTGAGAAGATTCTTCTCAGAATCATTATGTTTTGTACATACAACAGAGAGAAACAGATGATGCCATATGGGCAGAAACTGCAGCATACTTGTTTTCTACAGGTGTTTTACTAAATGAGTAAATGCCATTAAGTGTGCACCCTATGCATCTATATTTCCCTTAAAGGGATTATATGAGTATACAGTAATCTATTTGTATTCAGTTATCTATATCTATATCCATAATATGAACACACACATAGTTTTCAAAGGAGTCACACTATGGTGTAGACTATAGCCTGGCATACAGAGAAAAAGAGATACTGAGAGAGACGAAGGGAAAGGGAGCTATAGTATAAATGTATGTACATGGCTCCCAGGACAAAACTATAAGAAGGCAGTGTATCTTTAAAGTTGAAATAATGGCCTTAACTTTGAAGTGCTAGCTTATCTATGGTAGATGAGTGAATGCTAATAACCCTGCACGCTCACAGATTCTTTTTCGTATTTCTTACAGCGAGTAATGTCTTCTATATGTCTTATTTCATAACATATGTATGAACCCAAGTTTTGTGACTCAGTTGAAGGAGTTACTATAAATTCTGCTTAATCTTCTCTAAGAACAAAGAAAAGAGACAAGAAGTTCCATCCATCCACACTGAAAAAGCCAAGAAACATTCATAACTGTACCAATCTTCAATGCACATTAAATAGCTTCCAAGAAGACCTAGTGGAATATGTTCAAATGTAGGCAAATAAAATGTGTTTCTCTCATTCTAGGCACAGAAAACAGTGGATTTCAAATCTGTACATCATTCCTTTAAAAGGTGTCAGGACTGACTGATGACATTCTTGCCCTTGGTGACATTAAGTTACTGCACGTCTACAGAGTTCAAACAACGTTCCCTTACACGAAGAAGAATCTTTTTCCTACTGGTCCAATAATAAGAACATCCCTATTTCTTGCATACTAAGGTTTTACATTAAAAAAAATTCATCTACAATTAACTACATGGTGTTTCTCTGCATATGAACTTTGAGTAATCGAAATTTCATTTCAAGGGAATCAAATACAAGAAACTTTAATCAGGCCCACTTTACCATTTTTATGATAGTAGGTGACCTCCACTTTCCTCTCCTCTGACCCCAGCAACGCCTGGGCAATCTGGGCAATGTCATGCCTCTTGGTCTCAGGCCCGTGAAGGAAGTCGCAGGTGCATGGCTTCTGCATGACATCTGGCCTGGAGAACCCAGTCATCTCGCAGAACCCGTCATTGCAGTAGATGATGGCACAGTTCTGCACTCTGGCATTTGCAATGATAAATTTTTTATCTGCAATAAGGAGAGGGCAGGACATCTTTTAGACATCTTCCACAGGGTTCACACAAACACTAAAACAATTAGTTGCATAATAAGGGCCTGGAAAGCAGTTGTTTCCCCCAGATGCTAACTATCTAGACCCTTCCCAAGAATTAAAAATCACACACACACACATACACCTCTAGTACTTTATGTGTGAGATCAGTGGCAATAAGTAATTAAGGAATTAAGAAAATTATTTTATAATTTCAAGAACAGAAATATTCAATTTGTCTAGTTCCCAAGCTCTGTGAAAACCAGGGGTCCTATTTGACAGGCAGAAATGCAGCTTGCCAATGGATAATTCCAGAATGCTACTTACCTGTATGGTAAAATTTTTCCAAGTCAGAAAATTGAAACATCCTGTAACTGTCATGTTTCTTACATCAACTTTGACTGAACCTTAGAATGTCACTTTCTCAAAGCATTTATTATTCTTGGATTTGTTTTTTTCCTTGATTTTTTGTAAGGAAGGCGTATATGTTTGCAATTTTTACACAGGCTTGTGTTTTTAAGACAATTATCTTTAGCAATGAAATGACTTCACATTTATTAACAATAAATTATGTAAAGCTTTACACTTTCATAATTCAATTGCAAAGGATAGAAACTACACACATGCTTTAAGCATGATGATAACACATTAAAAAACTTTTTTCTATGTAACAAAGTAGAATTTTGTGTGATAGTAGATATTTTAATACCAATTCCATTAAGTGTGCTAGCAAACTGTTTGCTATTTTTGGAAAGAATATGAAGCAGGATAGAGAAGTTAATGTTGTACACAGACACCATATCTTCACATCATTAAATGCAGTCCTGCAAAATTTGTGAAGGTATGCAAAATAAATGCACACTGAGGGAGATTTAGGGCAGAATATAAAACTACAACTATAGGATTTTAAATTACTAGATTTATGTAAAATAATTAATTCCTCGTGGTTTGCTTACATGCCTACATTAAATTTATCTACATTCAGTCTCTGTGGGGTTACGGACTGCCCTTTGATTTTTAAATTTCCAGACAGCATGTCTAGGGGAGCAACACAGAGACACAATTACGGTTTTTGAGTAGTGAGCGTCTTGCACCCAAAACCAGACCACCACTCTCCAAATTATTCTTTGACGTCTATTTTCAGCTTCCGTACAAAGTTCAGTTTTAAGAGCCAACTGACATCTAGCAAGCGTCTTTGACATTCCACAGCCCAGCAGTTTACCAAGATAAAACAGTTTGCATAGCCATTTACATCGCTACTACCATTTACATGTCCTTGTTCTGAGCCTATGGTCGGCTCTGCTCCTGACTTTAAAAAGTCTGCCACAGAAAGGGAGCTTCATAAAGCAAGCCCATGCTATACCAGCACGTTCCCTTTAAGGTTGTGGACTAGTAGGGCATGAAGTAGCAAGGCAGATAATGGAGCAGTGGGAGAGGAGGATCAAATTGCCTGGTACAATGGAGTCCATAATCTAAAATGTAAATCCAAATTAATATTAGAGAGAGAACACTCCCGCTGCCATCCGAACTGCCTGACTGGCTTTCCCAGCCTCTAACTTGACAGTCTAGAGTTGCCCATCTCTCTAGGTTGGAAGCGACGGACGCCAAGTGCTCTACCAAAGCCAAAAGCGAGCGACAGAAGAGAACAAACGAACTTACTCTGTCCTTCAAATTTCCGTATGATGGTCCCCAGGAAGGTGTTTTGAGGTGCCACATGCCCCCTGCGAACAGGCATGTTGCCCGGGTCTTAGCCGAGCGCTCCGAGCTCGGAGTTCTCCCGGGATGTCTCCCGGGCTAGAGCCCAGGCCGGCGCGCAAGCCGCTCTTTGTGGCAGCGCATCTTCTTTGGAGAGCAGAAATCTCTTCCCATTAGCACCACTTCGAGACACCCGCGTTCCCCGCCGGAGTCCAATCCATCCCGCTCACCTTCTGGAGGGGGCCTCGCACCGGCCTGACGCGGGTGAGAGGCTTGGGGGCGGGGAGGGGAGGAGGCGGGGTGCGGGAGGCGGCGGGGGAGGGCCGAGGAACGCGGGGGGCGGGCTGGGCCGGGGGGGGGGGGGTGGTGGCGGGGAGTCACAAGGGCAATCGATCTGTTTCTCTTCTCCCAAACAGCGCCAATTTCCCAGTGCAAATGGGCTTAACCTGGCTGTTGCCCAGAGCCCCAAGGATTGCTGGTGGGCGGGGGTGGGGTGGGGTAGAAGACTTGTGCGCCTTTTGCAGGAAGGGGGAAAGGAAAAGAAAAGGAGGCAGGGTGGGGGTTGACGTTTCTGTCCCCGCCCTCTCCCCCTACACACACACACACACACACACACACACACACACACACACACACAGCGTTATCCTGGGAGCTTGGGCGCCGCCACAGCTCGGGTTACTCAAGCGTGCCTTAAGCGGAAGGCAGCCAAGAAATCTCCAAAACTCAGTGATAAAACAGCTACTCTGGGAAGGTGATCTCCACCGTCCCTAGCCATAGGGCTCCATCCTTAAGCGCCCTGCACCGAGATAGTTAACACACCCTCAGCTGCAAAGAAAAGACAGGTGGGAAGCCAGCCCTTCAATGAGTGTATTAAAGCTCCGCTGGCGCTCAGGATGTTGAAGATCTAAGATGCGCCACCTAAGAGTGCAGGTGCAATTTCAGGGTCCAGATCCCCTGAGCACCTGAAGGGTGGGCCCTGAATGAAGCCCGGGCTATCCAGCTTGAACTAAGCTTCTGAAAGATTGAAGGCTGTCAGCACCCAGCACAGCTCAGCATGCCGGGTTTCCCCGAGGAAGTCCCTCAGGAGTTGCAACGTTTGGGGGGTGACTGGGTCTCCAGGGACTAGAGGTTGCCAGGAGGATGATAAGGGCAAAGATTGTGTAAACAAATGGTTCAAAACAAGGCAAGAGTTTGGAATGGTTGAGGCTGGGCTCCAGGGAGAAAGAACAAAAGGTGGGTGGGGCTAAGAGTTTGCAGCCCTGAAGTGACCTCTCTTGCTACTTACCTTCTGAACATACTAGCCAATTCCTCTGGCTTTCTCCCCGTTTCTAAAGGAGCGCTTGCATAAGACAGGAAGAGATTCAAAGGGCAACATTGAGACCTCTTGATTCTTGTTTCTCAGAGTCTTCAAATGTGGGAATCTCCTGGTTTACACATACTTCGGTTCAAATCCTACCGAAGTCTTAAGGCAAGCTGGGCTAGGAAAAACATTTTTTAGAAGTTGTCCTTTCCACGTTTCTTTTTCTCCCCTCCTGCTTCTTTCCCTTCATTGATGCTGTCATCTTTAATAGCCATATCCACACTCCTTTCTGTGTTTGCCACCATTTCATTCTACAGGAGAGAGCATAGACAAATCTGTTGTTTCTATCATATTCTATGGACAATAAAGGTCGATAGACTTCCATCAGAACATGTAGCTGCTTGCTAGAAGGCCTCTGAAAGGTGAGGGTGCAGCCCATTGTCCTGCTTTGTCTGAGTCAACGAGGTTCGCATTTTGTTAGTTACAGCTCAAATCTGAAGAAAATAACGAGAGTGGAACTCTGTGTCAAGAAGCAAGGTTAGTTTAGGAAGATATTTTGTAAGAAATGGGAGCCAAACATAACACTTTATATGTTTCAAATCCAAAGAAAAACAAGAACCCGCGAATTTTTAATTATTTCCTATGACAGTATTGAAAACAAATCAAAAGGAAGGCAGCATCTGAAAAAGTTGAATTGTCTAATTAACTAGTTTGATTGTCCCTGAATCTGTAGAATTGCCTCCCTTATAATATTGAGGATATACCCTTTCCCAATGCTTGGTTTATTTTATCTATTTTTACTTTGTAAGTAGATTATTCTGTCATTCTCTTCCCTAGCTGCAGCTGGGCCTGAAACAGGAACTTTCCACTTCCAGAGGCGAAATGTGTGGAGCTCTCCGTGGTGCTGACTTGGATTCTGCTGTTAGCGAATGGTTACTGAGGAAGTCAACCAATGGCAGTGGAATTTCAAACTCAGTCAAGTGGTTGTTAAGTCACATAGCCCGATCTTAGTCACCAAATGCCTAGAGAAACACACGTTACTATTTTTGATTCATTTCTTAAACACCCTCCCTTTTTACTTAGCTTTTTAAGTAAATTCAAGTTCACATTTCTCCTCAAATCAAGGACTCCAGGGAAAGAAGACTAACCTACAAATTGTGCAGATTGTAAGTTTCCCATATAAAGTTTCATTGCCTATAAGGTTTCATGACACAATAATACAAGAGTAAGTTGTAACAAAGCAGCATGGTTCGCTAATAAATTTTGAATGACTTTTAAACTCAGCAAATGAATACCACTTTAAGGTAGTAAAATCCCCAGTATGTTTTGAAACATAAATGTTTATCTACTAAAAAAAAAAAAAGAATCGGCATGCAGAAATTTGCTGTGCAATGCTTCTATTCATGACTGTGCCATTGACTTTCACGGGCTATTGAATTTGGAAACCCTCTAACTCCACTTTCTTCAAGAAACAAAAAAGGAATCCTCTTCACCAGATATAGCTATAATTCTCAAAATGGTATTTTTATTCATTTATTTATTGGTTTTTCGAGACAGGGTTTCTCTGTGGCTTTGAAGCCTGTCCTGGAACTAGCTCTTGTAGACCAGGCTGGTCTCGAACTCACAGAGATCCGCCTGCCTCTGCCTCCCGAGTGCTGGGATTAAAGGCGTGCGCCACCATCGCCTGGCAAAATGGTATTTTTAGATTAACTAATACATACATTATAAATTTCCATAGCTGTGTAATATATAAGGTTTATATGTTATATTACATGCAATGTAATATGTAAGATTATAGGTTTCACAATTTTCCAGCCATATTTAAATAAGATCAGTTCCATTGACGAGTCTATGCACAATCATATAACATTCCACAGCCTATGTATTGTAATTGACTGGTTTGAACAAAAGATTAAAGGCATTCTGTTTCTAAATTACCCCGGTAATTGTGTTCATGCATTATATATTGCCACAGTGGAAGCAAGTACATTAATCTATACTCACCCAATAATAGAATAAAACCAAAGGGTGACAACTAGGTTTCTTGCAGGCTGGAAAATTATCTACTTTCATCTCCATCCTTTATAAATCTAACTTCAGACATTATGTGTTTTCTTTCTAATAAGCATTTTGAATTTTTGGAGTTGTAAATTCAAATAATGAAAATTAGCTTAAACTGGGCTCTCAAAATACCATGAAATGTACAACTTGACACTCAGTCACCTAATTATGAACAAAGATACAGAATAGGTTCATATATCTTTTAAAGCCTATAGTTATTCACATTGCCTTGAAACTAAGCTACTAAGAATTTAAATATGTAAATATTTTAACAATGCCTACCACATCCACATAATAAAAAATATGTTTTTACACACACACACACACACACACACACACACACACACATATATGCATCTGTGTGGTGTTGCTCAGTGATAAAGCATACTAGCTCAGCATGCATGGCAATCTAGGTTCAATTCCTAGCACACTTTTTTTTTAAAGAAATCAGACTTTTCTTAATAACAAACATTAGAAAAATTTTAAGCATCATGTAGGCAGAGGATGTTTGGTTCCCAGCTGCCCAGACTAAAATAATCACACGGAAACTGTATTGATTAAAACACTGCTTGGCCTATTAGCTCAGGCTTCTTATTAACTAACTCTTACATTTTACATTAAGCCATTTCTATTAATCTATGTGTCAACACGTGGCTGTGACCTATCAGTACGGTTTCCTCTGGTGTCTGTCTCCTGTGGTGGCTACATGGCATCTCTGATTCTGCCTTCTTTTCTCCCCTATCACTACTTGGGATTCCTTCCTTGCTCTATTCTGTGCTGCCATAGGTCCAAAACAGATTCTTTATTAACCAATAGTAATTAAACCTATTCACAGCATACATAGGGGAATCACACATCAGCATCATACATGGTTTCTCCAGTCTTTATGTGATATTCTTATGCTAAGAAAAACTGGCAACTCTATGAGCAACTAAGTGGTATTACTTCAGCATTTTTTTTACTGTTTTTGAAGTGATATAGAACGTAATTTGATGAGATGTATGTAAAGTAATTTTGTACAATTTAGCAAATATCTGCTATTGATCTGATGACCACAATGTACCATTATAATAATTATCTTAATGTGGCCTTCTGTGGAGATATGGTAGAGTCTTTTACTAATTGGGTCACATCTAACTAAAGAAACAACTGAGTTTACAGTTATGAGTTGGGCAGATTTTGCCTTGTATTATCCTCCGTGACTTGGAATCTCCAAAGAGGCAAGAATGTTGACATCATCTATTAACACAATAATATGTTTGTACAGATTGGAGTAGAGAGAAAAGACTAGGAACTAACATTACACTATTTCATTATAGTGGAATTCGGGGCTGGGAGATGGTTCATTGCTGAAATGCTTTCTGCACACCATGATCATCTGAGTTCTCATGACCAGGCTTGGAATTCCCATCTCCCACAGAGACGTCAGGTATTGTGGCTTGTCTGTAACATCAATGTTTGGATAATGGGGAGAGGTGAATTCCAGAATTTTAGCCAGGCAATCTAGTTGAAACAATGTGTTCAAGATTCAGTTAGAAATCCTGTCCTATAAAATAAGGTGGAAACTATCTAATCACAATCGAGATTCTTTGAAAATCTAAGGAACAGAGTGATATTGGTAAATACCCAACATTGGTCTCTGACCATCCCCACTCATGTATGTACATCCCATACACAAAAAACCCACTAAAACACAACAGAAAATGTTTAAGATATATTTTCCTGTCTTATTTCACAAATCAGTGGAACAATTCCTGATTTCCAGACAGTGTGAACGGTAAGTAAAAGAGATATGCAAGTATTTAGCATAAAATCTGGTAGGTTGTGAATTATTTTTCTCATTGCTGACATATTAAGCTGACTATAGTAACAAGCTTGGTTCTGTGAGGACTGGGGTGCCTATCTCTTTCTTATTAGTTATGACCATGATCACAGACAACAACCTGTTCAAATGAGACAAAGATCCATCAATAACAGAAACAAGAAGTGATGATAACAGATATCACGAAATAACTGAACTTTATAGCATAAAAAACACCCCAAATATGAGAAAAGTAGAAGGTTATAGCAATATTCTAGCTTAATATTTGGCAGCAGACAGTAGTAAGTTGTTTACAGTATGATTTTTTTCATTTAAGAAATAATTCAGTAGTCAGATAAAATTGAGAAACATTCTACATATCGCCTTTTTGAAGTCTGAACTATTTCACTCAATATTTGTAGACATTAAAATTGTTTTAGTTTGCCTATTAGTTCTTCTGTTGTTTACATTATTTGATAATAGTCCCTACTTTTAATTTGACTCCAGCCATTTTGAAAAATTTAACTAGGAAATGAATCTTGCTTTACAAATAAGTGCTCTATAGATATATTTTGAGGTGATAGAGCAGGATTTAATAAATTTGCCTTTTATATTGAATCAAGAATTCCAATTTATGTCTAACCGATTTTATAGCATGTTTGACTACTTCAGGAAAAATAATGGGGTGACTAGATGTTCTCTTTGTGGGAGAGATTGAGGAGCCTTTGGGGAAAACAGTGAACCAAAGTATAAGAGCTTAAAATTTGATTTAATCATGAATTTCATGATTTTCGGGGAAGTCATAAATGTTTCCGACTGTTATATGAAGGGTACATAAAGTAGTAAAGTAATTTAAATATTTTCCTATTATAGCTTTATACTGACATTATAGCATTTCCACACAGATTTAGAACACCTTTATAGAAATCCAAAATATTTAAACATCAAAATAATTTTGAAGAATAATTGATGTAAAATACAAAATGCACATATTAAAGGTTCAGGTAATAGTTTTAAAGAATGTTCTTTCTTTTTTTTTAATTTTTCGAGACAGGGTTTCTCTGTAGCTTTTGGTTCCTGTCCTGGAACTAGCTCTTGTAGACCAGGCTGGCCTCGAACTCACAGAGATCCACTGCCTCTGCCTTCCGAGTGCTGGGATTAAAGGCATGCGCCACCACTGTCCAGCTTGTTTTTTCTTGTATATAATTAGAGTATTTCTATTGTATTAGTTTTTCATACAACATCCCAGAAGACCCTTAGTTTTATTCATTTCTCCCCATATTCTACCCTTGCTCTACTGTCCCTCCTCATCCCCATTTGATCCTCATATTCCAATACACCTCCAGTCCATCCATAACTATCTATTCTATTTGCTCTTTCTAGGGGAGATCCAGCCTTTCCCCTCCCCATTTCCTTACTCTATATCTAACCTCTGTGGTTCTCTGTGTTGTAGCTTGCTTACCAATGGCTTAAAAGATAATATCCACATGTAAGTTAATATATACCATATTTATCTTCCTGGGTCTGGTTTACCTCACTCAGGAATTTTTTTTCATTTGTTTGTTTAGCTTCATACTTACTTGCAAATTTCATGACTTCCATTTTTTCAATGTCTGAGAAATATTAGCCTATGTAAATGTAACACATTTTCTTTATCCATTCATTTGTTGACAGACATTTAGTTTTTTTCCAATTTCTGGCTATTATTAATGAAGCAGCAATAAGCATGGTTGAGATAACATCTCTGTACTAGGATGAAGTATCGTTAGGGTATATGCTCAAGAGAAGTATAGCTGGTAGATGGAACTGAGGATGACCAATTCCCATCTTTCTGAGGAATCACCACACTGATTTCCTTAAAGGTTATACAAGTTTGTACTGTCACTATCAATGAAAGACTGTAACCCTTACTCCACATCCTCAACAGCATGGACTGTCATTTGTCTTATTGATCTTAGTCATTCAATTTGTTGTAAGATGTCATATTTACCGTTACAGTTTTTAACATTAAAATGAAAGAATTCATATTAAAACATATAAAGGGAAAATGTGTGGGGGAGTTTTAGAAATAGCATAGATAGTCTTCCAGATATGTCTACTGAAATAGCTCACTCAAAAATTGGCTTAGTGTTCTTACAAATTATTTTACCAGATGAAGTGTAGTAAAAGGGCCACTTGTTTGTTTCCCAGCCACCTGGCAGCTCAGACCCAAAATAACCACACAGAAATGGTATTAATTAAAACACTGTCTGGCCTATTAGCTCTAGTTTCTTATTAGCTATCTCTCACATATTAATTTAACCCATCTCCATTAATCTGTGTGTTGACACGAGGCTGTGGCTTCCCTGGAAAGTTCCAGCATCTGTCTCCGGCAGGGCTACAAGACTTCACTTTGACTCTGCCTCCTTTCTCCCAGCATTCAGTTTAGTTTTTCTAACCTAGCTCTGTTCTTCCCTATCACAGGCCCAAAACAGCTTCTTTATTAACCAATGGTAATCACAGCAAACAGAAGGGAATCCCAAATTACCTCCCCTTTTCTGTTTAAATGAAAAGGAAGGTTTTAATTCTAACATAGTAAAATTACATGTAACAAAACAGTTATCAAGTAAGAATTATAGTTACAATATTTAAATCTACTTTATCTTTTATCATAACTAAGAAAACTATAACTATCCATTCTTCAACTCCATCAAAGACTCCAGAAGGATATAATATTATCTAAGTAAACAGGAAGTGCATTGTAAGCAACTTCCAAAGCTCTAGAATTGCCAGAGACATCTTGTTGCCTGTACAGTTATCCAAAGTTCTTCTGTAATGCTGGAGCATTAATATTCAGCCTACAGGCCCATCGTATCCACCAGACTTTTCCACAAAGCAGGAAATTTCAAAAGCTGGTCTGCCTACATTGGCAGTTTGTCAGTCACTTTCTTTTGTGTCTGCAGAATGTCTGGCAGACTCTTTCATGAAGCAGGAACCTCCAAAGAACATCTCATCTTTAGACAAGTTCAGCAGTTATTTCTCTGTGGGCCCTACATGTCCAGTTCATTCAGCATAACATCAAGCAATCCAGGCAAGATCAGTTTCTTGCCCAAATAGCTAGCAAATTCCATAAGGAGCCTCTTCAAGGCCCATTATCTTCTTGATTGGAAGTAGATTGGTGCTGCCAGGAGCAGATGTATCTCGTTGTCATGAAAAGTTACTAAAACATTTTAAATGCCATATTCTGTAGTCTTTGAAAGATCTGAAGAATATCTATCCATCTGAAATTTATCTCTGTACATCTAGAAAATCTAACATGACTAAAAGCTTGACTATTATAGATGACTATTAACCTATATTTCTTAATTATACATTGCATTTTAAGTGAGCTGCACAAACATAATACCTTAGTCAAGAGCAGAAATACATATAATAAAATTGACCTTAAGTTTGTATCAATTGACCAAGATCCATACCAATGCAAATCTCTGTATCAATGAAAACCTATAAAAAACATACCACTTAACCTGATATTTAATGTTCAAGGCTTTAGAGTATAGGTATATAGCACCTGTGTGACTGATTTCAGTTACTGGGACTCCTCCTTTCAGATGTCAAACTGACAAAGAATGGACCAAGGCATTAGGCATACATAAAACCATTATTAGGAAGGATACACCAAGAACAAATCCCAATACCTTAGCAAAAGGCCATTGGGGAAAAAATTTAGGGTTTGCTAAATCCAGTCATGTGGTCAGTTGTTTTTACTATTTCTAAGACTACTTAGAGTAATTTTTTTGTGTGTCTATGTGTGTGTGTGTCTGTGTGTGTGTGAGTGTGTGTGTGTGTGTGTGTGTGTGTGTGTGTGTGTAATGGTTTGTCAAAAAGTATGGAGTAGTTTCATTACTAGAAATAGTTATCTTTAAAATACATATGCATACTGTATATGTATACTGAGGTCAGAAAAATACATAGGGTGCCATTATGACTCTCCACCTGACTTTTTAAGGACAGGATCTCTCTTTCGTCAAACCAAAATATCACTGGTTTTACTTGGTCTGCCAGTGCTCACCTGGGAGTTTAGGCACATATGTCTACGCTTTGCCATTTTGCTTTTATGTGGATGTGAACTGTCTAAACCCAGGTCCACTTGCTTTCACATCAAGTATTCTTAATCACTGATATTTGTATCCCAAACCAAGAATAATTTTTAAAACAATTAGAAAAGCAAACTATTATCAATGCTTGTGGTATCTTCTAGTATAGTGTGGCACAGTTGGGTAGGGGCTTGTTTTCTCTACACTTTTTTTTTTTTGATTTTTCGAGACAGGGTTTCTCCGTAGCTTTTGGTTCCTGTCCTGGAACTAGCTCTTGTAGACCAGGCTGGCCTCGAACTCACAGAGATCCGCCTGCCTCTGCCTCCCGAGTGCTGGGATTAAAGGCGTGCGCCACCACTTTTAAGTGGTCTCTGAAGGTGTTGATGGAGGCTATAAATAAAAGATTATAAATAAGTTTTATTCTTTCAGCCTGTACCTCATTCTCCATGCCCTCTGTATGATTTACTAAGAAGTTTCAACTTATTCTTTTCTCCTTTTAGACACACATTCAGCATCTTGGCGACCATGTGTTATTTATTTCAGGATGCCTAATACTGTGCATGCCATCTGTCATCTAGTGGTGGCCAATAAGTGTTGTTATGAGAAAGAAGAAAACAAAACATACAGGATGAACATATGAATGGACAGAGAGGAAAGAGAAGGGAAGGGCCAATGGAAGAAATGCAGTTGGAACAGGTGAGGCAGAGGAAGAAAATAGGAAAGGAAATAGTTGGAAAAAGAGATAAATAAAAGTGGGTAGCAAGAGAGGAAAGAGCAAAGAAAAGACTAAAAGGGAACAGGAATGGGGAGGATAAAAGAAAAGCAAAAGAAAATAAAGAAGAAATAATGGAAAGAAAATAGATTTTTTTTCACGCAACATTATGAATTTCTAAGAACCACACTAGCCATTTTCCTATGTAGAGTGTTAAATAAAATTGATGTGTGCTTGATATTCTGTGTTTATAAATGATTTACTACAAATAGCATCCATTTTGATGACAACATAAAGAATTATAAACATGCATGCAAAGTATCATGCTCATAGGCAGTGCAAAATCAATTTTATACTGAAATTAAGTGTAACTGTATACTCACAATTATCCAGCTTTCCTTGACTGTAAATCAAAGATGGTCATATTTAAAGTGGTCATATGTATGATACCATTAAAAGCCAGGGCTCATATATGCATTGTGCATGAGTTAGTATTTGTTCTTACGGCCATTTCTTCTTTACAGTTTTCTGTGCTGGCTTCGAAGGGAACTTCCTGCTCATAGAGAGAGGCAGGTGAGCGCATGAGAACTCTTTCATCTGAGCTCAGTTTTGCAGCTGAGAAGATTGAGATGGAGAGAAGATTTGCTTTAGGTCATAAAATGAGTTCAGTTCAGTTCACTTTGCAGCCTTGTAACTAATATGTGAATCCCATTCTCTTCTGCACTGCTGAAACATACTCCTTCTCCCAAATCTGTTAAATTTCTAAATTTGATAGCTAATTTGAATGTTTCTTTTTAACAAACACTGCATATCTCAGCCATACTTCGCATTCAGGCACATTGCAGCAAAGCTCTGCAGTGCTTTGGATCTTGAGATGCTTTCTGATACTTTAGCCTAATGTGGCCGTGTTCAATCTTTTCTAAGACAAATTTCCATTTCTCTGTCTCTAATTGATCCTAACTCAACATTCTATATCACCTTGAACAAAATGTAATTATGAAACTGTATCAGACTAATATTTCCTTTCCAACCTTCTGTGTTAAATTCCTTTGTTCAATACTGTTAATATATTTTATGTGGGGAGTTTAACTAAATAATGAAACTGCCGTGGCTGCCCCCTATTGAATTAGTCATTGACATTGTTAGCCTAGAATAGACCAACACTGGAAATGATTCTCATTTCATCCATACATTCTTCAAGTTATAGAAGATTTAATTTCTTACCACTTTTAATCTAAATTGTTATTTCACAGTTTTATGTCACAGAGCAGCAAATAGCATGGGGTCATTTTCTTGCCCATTGGGTTCTCACTGTCATTTCTCATTTTATCAACTGTAATTTAAAGAATGAATTCAACTCAGAAACTCCTGTTCCAAATCTTTTCACTTTTATTTGATGGTATTTTTTTTTCATGCATTCTCACTGATACAAGTTTTTGCTTTAAGGTACTACTTAAGTCATTTGTGAAAGAAAGCACTTAATGGCCCATGGGATGTTTCAGTAGGTAAAGATCCTTGCCTCCTAGCCTGAGAAATTCAGCTCAATTCAGATGACCCACATGGTAGAAGGAAAGAACCATTTCCAGCCAGCCTTATTCTTGAGTTCCACACACACACTGTGGCATTCAGGCACTGCTCACGCCAACCCACGTCAAATAAGTGCATACTAAAAAGAAGGAAGAATGGGTACCCAAAAGTAATATTTTAAGGGAAAAGGCCTTGGACAACATGCTACTTGCCTGTTTGTTTCAATGATGATCATTCCACTTAATTGTAGAAATTAGTATTTTCACAGAATACCCTGAAAACAGAATTAAGCAATGTAACATTGGCTTTCCTTTGAGAGCTCAAGTGCTCTCATTGACTGGAGCACTGACAAATTAACAAAGAGTAGAGGAAGAAAATTCTTTTCCTGCGTGTGATTGCAAGTGTGCCTTGGTTGAAAGCAGCAGAAATCTCCTTATCACCGAACTTGACTCAGAACCTGTCAGTCCTGACTCAGAAGCCTGCTCGTCTTCTGCTATAAAAGTCTTTATCATCAGTCATAACTCAGCCCGAACCTTTGCCATTGTGAGGTTCAGAGTTGTTTGATCTACAGCTTTCCACTTCTCTCATGTTTGTTTCTTCCTGGTAACAAAATTACTCTAGTCTATACAGGCTTCAGATAGCATGTCTGGTACAGGGAATCACCACAAAAGAAAAATCGAACCCATTTTAAAAATAAATAAAAATAAAAGGAAGAATGATATACTTGTTGAATCATCTGTCTTCATTTTTCTGTAAAACCAGGCAAATCACCTTCACATCTCAGAACTTCCCAACAGCATTCCCCCCTGATATTAGATCAGAACTCTGCATTGTAGTCAACCTCAACTGTGAAGTTAATACATAGGTATTTTAGCACATTTTATTTCATATTGGGAATTCTATGCTGAAGTTTTTCAGTCTCTGCGAAAGGTTCCACGAACATATTTGCATGTATAACTAATGATATATCTTCATTCTCTACATTATCTTAAGCAATTTCCAGATAAAAAATTCCTGACAGAAACATTTGTATACAACTTAGGGGCTCAACTAATATGAGATAACATCATAACCTGAGACCAAATAAGCAATTTTTTGGAGGACATTTTATATTCCTAATATCCTCCAAATCATGTTGCACGCCAATCTCTATCCCCAACAGGACTTTTCATTTTGTCTTTCTCCATTTTATCAGAAAGCTATAATGATTCTCTAACAAAACCCAGTGTAATAAATGAATCATCTGGTGATTTCTCATAAAGATACCCAGTTGAAATTACTGATAGCTTCACTGTTCCCTTGGCTATTTCATGATCTAAATATGAATGCATATCTTCTATGATTGTCTAATCAGAAACATAAAGATACATTTGCAGTAATCTAAAAGTCTAAATGTTTCAACCATTTGCAAGTATTTATACACTTTCATTGTTAATCTGTGTGGTTTTAAGCATTGACTTTTTCAGTGAATACTGATAAAATTAAAACTATAGGACATTGGCCTCTTCCTACAGAAAGTCTTAGCAAGAGTACAAATAGGTGATATATCACTGTAACTTTGGTTCATGTAGGTTAGAAATTTTACAAATCTATGTTATTTTAACACATAGGCTTCTTACATTTGTCTCTTTGCCTTTCTGATATGTTTAGAGGAATCATACCTCTTAACTACAGTACCTGGGAGAGAGTCATTCATAAAAGTATAGAAATTATTCAAGGGTCACATTTCTGCTTTAAGACATTCGGCAGTCATTTATTTCAAAATATGAAGAAGGGTCTAAGTCACTGATTCATTATATCTTCTCAAGTGTGTGAAGAACGTAGCCATTAAAATAGAGCAGTAATTGAAATGCATGCTATGTGTCAACTGATGTCTTAACATCTTTATAGTTAGGAACATACGTCTAAGACAAACATGTTCCTGCAGTTTCCATGACTGATCACTAAAAATCACTCTGCACTATCGGGTGTCCAAAGGGAAAAGATGGATGTGACATATTTTGATGGTTAATTATGTCAGCTTGCCAGGATCCTCTGGGTAAGCCTGTGGAAAACCATTGCCATTGGATTACCTGAAATGGGAAGACCCATACTAAACATGGGCAGTGTCACAGCCACACGTGTGGGTTAGTATTCATTGTCAGCTGACAAATTTCAGAATTTCCCCAGGCAGTGGGCCTCTGGGCTTCCCTTTGGGGAATTATTTCAGTTATGGTAACTAATATGGGGGTATCTCTACAACTGGGATGGCAGAGAGTATACATGGAGAGAGGAACTGAGCAGTAGCATGAATAAATCTCTCTCTGCTTCCTGGTTGTGGATACAATGAGATCAGCTGTCTCAAGCTTCTGCAACCTTGTCTTCTCTATGAGGGTGGACAGAGCCTTCAAGTGGGGAGAGAGAATAACCTTCTTCTCTTTCATGCTGCCTTCCTCAGAATAAACTAGGGCAATCTTAGTATATTTTTTGTATATGTATATATGGCTTTGTATACAGGAAAGGTGAGATAGGCACAAGCATTTATTAATTTTTCCTTCCTGCCTATATACACAGTGTGGCCCACTATCTCCTCCTGCTTCTGCTATTGTATCTTCTCCACTATACTAGATTGCCCTCAACTGTGAGCCAAAACAAACATGTCTTTATGTTGTTTATTATTATTTTGTGTCTCAACATCAAGACTAGTAACTAAGACACACATTATATACATTTTAGTGTGCCTAATTTAAATTCAAGTGAAACCATTACTAATCAGATACCAAATTCTATAATTAATATCTCACATATTGATATGTCTCAGGAACACATACAGAAACCTTGAAAATATAAAGTATGAGGCAGAAAATACTGGTCTAACATTGAAAAGAAACTCCATGAAAAATTTATATATTTATATAACTTTCTTTTTTCACTGAAATGGAGCAAAGTTCTTATAACTGGCCAGACATATTTTTTTCACATACCATCAAACTCTTCAGTTGTTTACAATCATTAAAATTGTAACTTATAATATGTCTTTAAAAAAAGCAATAAAACTTCATTATTATGGCTGCAAAATAATGTAAATATTGTCAAGTGCAATGAGAAAAGTAGCCTTGGAAAATCTTTTCTTCATCTCTCAGGAATTGATTGAATCCAGCATTTATTTGCCCATACAAAACAGTGGCTGCCCAAAGGTTCTCATCTTCCTTTTCACCCTCTTCCTCTGGTGTTATTATCTCTCTCTTTTTAGCCCTAAAAACAAAAACAACAACCAAAACTGCAAATTCTCATACCACAGTGATTTTCAGTGGAATCATTTCTTCTTTGGGAAAAGCTGCTTTCTGCTTGTCCAGGTGCCCCAGAAAGTGTTTGTGTCTTGAATTACAGGACTCCCCACCCTACCCCACACTGATCCACAACCAGATTAGCAACTTCTTTATATATTTTCTGCCATTGGAAGAGCAAACATACCGATTTGTACATACTGTACAATCAGAACAGCTGGGCTGCCTACCTGCAGGTAATTGATAGTGAATGACTGTTTCCAAGATACGATCTGTTAAGAGTCATTCTACATCTTTAAGAACCTGTTTGTTCTGGGTGTTGGATATTTTTGAACAAGAATAATCGACAGGCTTTTTCTTCATCAAGAGGATTTGGTGAAATATCCAGTAAAGGTGGGGGTGGTGCATGACTTTAATCCCAGCGCTCGGGAGGCAGAGATAGAGGCAGGCGGATCTCTGTGAGTCTGAGGCCAGCCTCGTCTACAGGAGCTAGTTCCAAGACAGGCTCCAAAGCTACAGAAAAACCCTGTCTCGAAAACCAAAAACCAACCAACCAACTAAACAAACAAAAAAGGTTTGATTAAGCTTGATACTAAAGCTAAAAGATACCCTAATGAGTAGTGAGAGGCCCAGAGCCCATAAATTCAGTGAGTCCACAGTCCTATCATAGCCCCTAGCATGCTGGCGATGAGTTCAAAGCCAGGGAAAGAAACACACTCTGAAAATGAAAGCAGAGCCATGGGAAGAAACACTTTGTCCCTGAAGCTACAGCCAGAGAAAAGACACTGTGGAATAAAACCAGGACCAAAACAACACACTAAGCTCTTACCAAAGATATTTGCCCTGGTCCAAAATTTGAGTCAAAAAACAAACAAACAAAAAAAAAAAAAACAAGGAAAGAAACACAATTTGGCTCCTGAATCAGAGTCATCTCTGTTCCCCCCTCCCTGACTCAAAACCAGCCAATACCCTGAGCAGGGAAAATGGACCAATCACTGACCCCCTACAGGCTTGGACTTCCCCTAAGGCAGTGACGGGCATTTGGGAATTTCTTTACATCCTTGGGGTAGCCAATCCCAAGTCTGGAGGCTGGGAATTCCCTAGGTCTTTCCCTCTGTATAAACTCTCTCTTTTTGCTGCTCAGGGTCTTTCCTGCTCTGTTCTTGTTGCTGTCGCTGCTGCTGCTACTAGTACCTCTATTGCAGTTGCTGCTGCTGCTGCTTTGGACAGAAGGACCATAGTGAACTCGCAATAAAGACTCTCTGCTTTTGCATCAGATACGGTCTCGTGGTAATGTTTTGGGAGTTTGGACTTTGGGCGTGACAATTATTAAAATAAGTGATTTGGAATGACAACTAAATTATTGCACATCTGTCAGTTCACAGTTGAAAGACCACCCAGGGTTAAGCCCTTGATATTTCATGGAAAGACCTAAAATAGCTCAGGTTAGTTATAAAATTGAGAGACGTAATGATGAATTTTCAGTTCAAAAGATTTTCCTCAAAGAACCGAGGTATGGTACTAAGCTAAAAATTCACTAAAAGTGAGAATATTCCACATATTGGCAGCTACTGGTCTGATCACTGAATCTTCTTTTCAGCTTGGCTTGTTGGAGAAACAGTTTCCTTTGCAGGTCAGCTTCTCTGAAAGGTAGTTTCAGGTTTTGTTATTTATGGGAGCAGAGAGGAGCCTGGTGAAACAGGTCAGTTTCAGGGACTTCCTGAAGCTATTTTGAGTTGTTTACTTCACTGCTTAAGGAGTTTCCACCTAGGATGGACTATTTCATTCTCATAGGAAACTGTTACATGCCCACCAGAGTTGAGTTTTGACAACACAGAGTTATGAAAGACTTGGTTTATGCTATTTTAAAGTCCTGTTAACTATTTTATAGACCCAAACTGCATATTGAATGAATGACATGTGTCATGTTGTGAAGTACGTTTTGTTGTACAGACAATAATCATCTGTCTTCATGGTGTGATGTTAGGTGTAATATTTATGCAGTGAGGTCCACTAAATAAATAGGCTTACATAGTCTATTTCTGTTTTATTTATCTTTTATTGATGCTAAAAACATTCAAATATCTCTTTTTAAGCGTTTTGATTTATGAAAGAACAGTGCTGGCTGTGTTCTATTATTTTAGAATGCTTGGTTTGTCCCCATGTACAAATCCATGCACACTTCCTCTCACCCATCTTCCCAGCCTCTACTGATAACCATTCTGCTAACTCTATGAATGCAGTCTTTTCTTAGGCAACACATGCATGGCATCATATTTGAGAACTTTTCTTTGTATGTCTGACTTCATTGCATTTGCTATGATACCCACACTTATCCATATTGCTGTAAACGGTATAATTTTATCTTTTTTATAGCTGAATAGTACTTACCTCATTCTGTATCAGTACTGCATTTTCTTTTTTACACATTTACTGGTGGAGATTTTGCCTAATACCATACACTGGTGATTAGGATGCAATAAACAAGGTTTGAGGGATCTCTTGAACTGCTTCATAATATTTTTCTTCCTTTTTATTTCTCTATTAATTGTACATCCTGGCTACAGCCTCCCCCACATTCTCCCTGAGAAGAAATAGTCAATGGTGGGATTTTTAAAATTATATAATACTTTCATTTTTATGAAAAACTTCCGTATTGCTTTCCACAGTTGAATGTTAATTTAATCTGTGTATCAGATGTCTTATCTCCATTCCTCTCCAGCAATTGTCAGTGTTTGATTATATATGTATTACTTGGTTTGAGGTTATGTCAAATGTGGCCTCAACTTTCCTTTACCTACTGATTAGAGATACACATGTTTTTCATATGATTGGTGATTTCTTTGGGAAAATATCTATTCAAACAGTTTGGCCATTTATTAACTGGATTAATTATTGCTATTGAGCATTTTTAGTTATATGTTGTGGATATTACTCTTTGGGGGGAACAAATGGCGTATAAACATTTTCTCCTATTCAATAGTTTCCCATGACCTTCCTTTTATTTATTATTTACTTTGCTGTGAACTCATTGAGTTTGAAGGTGGTAACAAAGTATACTGTAAAATTTAAGCAATTCATTCACATTTTCTGAATATTGTGATATGGTCATTTTTGGGGGGCTTCCATATTATGACTATAATAATGATGTTGTTTTCACTTGAGGAGCTATAGGATTCTACTCAGAATTATTTTTTAGTTGGATCCCTAGTCAGGCAGTTCAACCTGATGTAAGTATGATCTCACATAAGGGACAATTTTGTTTTGTATTTTGTTCTCCTTTTTTTTTTTTTTTTGCTTTTTTCCTTTTGAAATTCAGACTTTCTTTTCTTCAACAAGTGCCATGGCTTTTGCTACTGGACATTACATGATTTCTATTGTAATTTTCCTGCTAGAACTAGCCTTAAACCCTACACAGTATATTTTCTCCCAGAAATAAGTCAAATATCACTACATATTTCATTTCATATTAGCAGGGTTTTGGGCCTTATTTGCTGTGTCTCTGCCTCTGGTACACATTTAATTTTTTATTCATTTGGTCTGATTAATTGATATCATTAATATGGTGTACCAAATGTCATGTGAAATGTTCAAGTGGTTCAGGTCCCAATGCACTATAGTATGAAAGAGATTAAGAGAAACAACCTAACCCTTGCACAAGGTAATAAATTTAAAATTTTGTCATCACATGTGACTAGGAACTATTTATAGCTTTCATTCTCTACAGGGACAGAAGAGCACATTCTTGCCAAATCGCTGGCTGTGCAAACAACCTAAACTTGGTCAATCTACTGAAGCAAAGAAACTACACATGCCACAATAGTTGTAGATAGGCACTTCCCAATTGGGAGCTTGGAGTTCACATGTAGTTTTGCTCAACTAAGCAGAAAATTGTAGTTCTATTTTAGCATGGCTAATGAGTGACTGAGAGACAAGACTATCAGAAGGGAAATATGTGGTGACAAAATCATCGGTTTTCATGATTGCCTTGTCAGCATCAGGCAGCTTAGCGATTGTTATTTGCTCATCCCCAGTAGAGAAAGTACGTATCCTTGTTATAGTTTGAAGCAGAGACTTCCAACTTTGCGGTGGATTCAATCAACTCTGGAGCTCAACAAATAGTTCCAAGTGCTGGTCTATATGTCATCACAATGGCATTAGCAACTTCTAGAAATTGTTTTGGGATCCTACGTTTTTTTAAAATCATACAAGGTATCAAGAGCCATACATCATAATGAGTAGTTTAACTGAACACATCACACTTGACGCTCAAAGAATATTATATTTTAGTATAAGAGGGGACAATTTTTACATCTTAATTTTGTGTTGAATAGCATATAACACAAAAGAAAACAGTTAGATCAAATACTTGTTTCATTCAAATAAGTGTCCCCCCCCCTTCCCCAAAAGACTGCTTAAAGACCATGGGGATCATTTTCTTGGATGACAATCATGCTAAATGAAAACATCATAGGTCTTTATTTATGCAATTATTATAATTACCTTTGTTCATATGGCTCTGAACATTCTAGACAGAAGGTTAAGCATCTTATATAATTATCCTGATCCAGCCATACTCCCACAATGTATATTTGACAGTTTTTGAACCTCAAGAAAACCATGAGTAGACCAATATTTAAATAGAGCAAACTATAAAAAGCTTTATAGAACTAAAATTAACTGTAAAATAGCTGGAAGTAGACTATACATCATGTGTTGGGAGTACTAAAATAAGAATAGTATTAACCGGAAGAAAAATTTACTTTTCTCTCATGTATTAATGTCCCAAGGGAAGCAGTTTTAAAATTGTATGTCAGCTCTTTATCCCCGTTAGGAATCTGACTTCCAGTGTATTTATCCTCTGTTATTAAAATGTTTCACAATGGATTTTAGAATTTTAGCCATTGACTTCAAACTCCAGGCAGTAGGTGGGAAAAATGAAATGATAGTCATACATTAAGTTAAAAAAACTGCTTGCAACTTGAGGCCTTTGTTTATGGAGCTTTGTAAAAGCTGAGCACAGCATTTCTTCCTTACTGGTCAACAGTAGTCAAGTGTTTTTATTACCTATACTAAGCTTTAAGAGATGGTCAATATTGATTGTTAACTTGGGAGGATTTAAAATCTCTTTGCTGACATGTCTGAGCAGGCCTATGAGAGAGTTTCCAGATTGGATTGATGGAGTTGGAAGGCCCCTGTGGTATGTGGGCAGTGCCATTCTATAGCCTAGGCTCCTGAGTTGAGTGAAACAGAGGAAAAGAGATGAGCACCAGAACTTGCCTGATCGTGTTTCCTCACTGAGGATGCAATGTGACCAGTTTCCTCCGTCTTCTGCCATCTGGACTTTCCTGCCTTGGTGGTCTATGTTTACAAATTCTGAGTCAAGTGTAAAGTCATCCTTCCTTAAGCTGTAGTCAGGAATCTTGTTGTAGCAAGGAGAAAATAACTGTTGTACTAGGAACTAAACTACTTATTTGTATCACAGTGTGCCCACATTGATATCTATGCCGCTCATATTAAAAAGCAACAGTGACAATAGAATACCATTCATACTCCTCGTCATGAATTAAGAGATAACAATGTGTGATTATAACCATTTTTTTTTACTTCTTAAATGATTCTTTCAACTGAAAGGCATTTGTATATAACACTGCTGTGTTTATTTGCTTTGATGAGTCTGGTTACTAACAATGTCCTGGAATACTGTAAAAGCTTCTGTTGTTTCCGTTCTCCCCTACCAGAATATTTAGCATTGTCATTCTTAGATTTTAAACTATGAAGAATCTTCTAATACCTCATGAGGTGAGCCTTGAGATACTAACAAATATAAACTAGTACTTAGTACAATTCTGAGGATAAACAATTATTTAGCACATGATATCAAAAGGTATATGCCCTTTATTTTGTTAAGACAGAGTGCAAAATAGTAAAATTGCATCAGGGAAATAATGACAAAAACAAAATATGAAGATATTATTCAGTTTTTTTCTAACAAAAATATGCAATTCTGAAATAAGAATATATATATGCATATAAGTGATCAGCTTATCAGATTAAAAGACAAAATTCTTCAAGTCCAAAATATGTCATGTAACTATGAGAAATTGGCTGTATGTCATTTGATAAATAATACCTGGATCTTTGACATGTGACCAAGAAATCACCCAGATTGACAGAGAGTATCTTGAGTTCCCTAGATAGAAGGTGGCACATCCCTTCTGTTAGTGAGAGACAGCATTTCTTCATTCCTGACTGTTGTTACTCTGCAGACTTTTAGCACTGGTATGAAGTACTTCAAACTGAGAGACATAGCTCACTGCAGACATGTCATTGTAGTGTGTTCTGGCAAGAGCATAATCTCTCTGAAAGTAGAGATGTTTCTTCCTGGCCTCTACTTAGCTCTTTATGGTCACCAGCAGTCCTTGGTGTTTACTGGATTAGAAATACACACTCTAACTCCCTTCCCCTTTCTCTCTTCTCTCTTCTCTCTCTGTCTCTGTCTCTCTCTCTCTCTCTCTCTCTCTCTCTCTCTCTCTCTCATCTCACGGTGTAGCCCAGGCTTGCCTTTAATTCATCAACCCCTGGCATTAGCTTAGTACAGGGCCACCATCAGTTTTCCTCCTTTTCCAAGAATTTTAGTCATTGGACGAAGGTCCAGCCTGATCCAAAATAACCTTGCACTAATTTGAAAAATAAAATAAAATTATTGCTTCCAAAGGTAATCACATTCAAAATTACTGGATATTAAGCCTTTAGTGTAGCATTGAGGAGAACACAATCTACCCCATAGCAGTTACAATGCAAGGACTTAGTCTCTGTGGGTTTTTGAAACTATTTTTCAAGGGAAGTAAAATTCAGTTTCTATCCATCCAATGGGATCAAACATAGGTAAGCTAAGCAAATACTCTAAAGCAGAACTATGTGCCTGCCCATAATGTTTGTTAAATACCAACATCTGTAAGCTGAATATAGATCATAATTCTGCATGTTTAACACTTCTCTTTTCATAGGCAAAGAGGGGCTGGCATTATTGCTTAGTGGTTGAGTGCCTACCTACCATGCATAAGAACAAAGGTTCAAGTCCAAGCACTCCACCCACATACCAACAAAAGAATATAAAGTAGGGTGTGCCCTAACACTAAATACTAGATAGCATCATAGATGAGAAGGAAAAGTGGTTACATAATGAGAACTGAAGTGATAGAAAAGAGAACGGAAAAATGGGACAGATGAGAGGCATGGGATTATAGTTGTTTGAAAGGAAAGGGGATGAGTTAAAAGTGGTTGTGCTACAAGCAACAGAAGATCATCAGCATACAGGATGTGCATAACAATGCTCTAGGCAAAAGTTCAAGTCAGTTTTCACAAGCAGTATGTAAACTTGCATCCATGGACTCATTTGCATGGGTAAATGAGTTTGCGCATCACTGAAATTAATGTACTCCTTCATAGATTAGACTTCTGGGGCATAACACCTGCTGGATATTTAGTAGACATTTTAATATTGTTGATATGTATGCCAAAGGTGTACTTAATATCTATTCTGACATATTGCTGAAAAATGAATACAAAATATTTTCAGTCTCTGAAGGTTTTAAGCTTTCCAGGCTTCTGTATTCCGACTTGGCAGGCAATGTTAACAATTACATTTTCAAAATCCACGTGCCATTCTTGAAGCCAAGGGCACAGCTAACTCCATTTGTATCAAATGGATTGAGTAGGTGAGGTGATTTCTAATAATACACTACCAGAGGACCGATACATGCTTTAATGGTTCAATAACTTGTATTCTTTCTTCCCACCACTCTCTTTGTCCCTTCATCTTTTTTTTTATTTTATCCCTTCCTCCCCTTGACTCTCTGTCCCTCCCATCCCTAATTCTTTCCTTTCCCTCCTTCCCTCTCTGCCTTTCCTTCCATCTTTTCCTTATCTTTCTTCTGTTCCTCTATTCATCTCTTTACTAGAAACCGGCCTTGTTCTAAAAACTGGAAAATGCTTCAACTAAAATCAAATGAACAAAACCAGTCCATTTCTTGAATGGGTATGTGCCATGTAACATACCGACCAAAGCAAAATGGTTTAAGAGAGTATAAAAAGCATACACAGTATATAATGACAGCAGTGAAGAGAAAGGTGAAACTTTCTATATATGGTGCCTGGGTGGCTTTTCAAGAAAAATATTAAATATATCATGAAAGATGTATAGAAAAGAGCCAGATGAAATATGTATGAACAGCTTAATACAAAGGCAGACTAAAATCTTTAGGAATCATTAGACTGAGACAGTCCAGGAAGAAGCAAACAATTTGCTATGGCTTCTCACTTGTGAGTTACTGTTAAGGCAAAATTGGAAACTTGGTTTCAGGACTTAAGCAACATCTGCTATGAGTGTGGATTTAGCATTCATGCCTATTGTAAGGTCACTAAGCAGGGGAAAATAAACAGGTCTTGCTATAAAACTACAGGAGCAGAAGCAAGAAGCAAGCATTGTCTGTTTAGCCAACCCTGTTTTGGGACTTCTCCATGCCCAAAGCACTTGCTTAGTGTTCCTGCGATCCTGTGTTCCATATTCAACACTGCAAAAACTACTTCAAAAAATGAGTCAAAGACCTTATTCAGGGTATTCTTCAAGTAACCTGATAAGGTGCTTCATCAACATCGGACAGTGGGAGGAGAAAAGGAAGACATCACAGCTGTAGGAAATCCAGGGGAGAATCTGAAGAGCCTGAGTGTATCGCTCCTGAAATGAGAAAGGATTTGAACAGTCCTACCGAGCGGAGGCTTTAAGCATGATGACTTTGCATGTGTGCAGCATTGAGCCTGGACCTCGGTTCCTAGGATTCTGGAATCTAGAAGAGGATTTCCGTAGTAAGCCAAGGAGCTGATAACTGGGCATTGAAAGCGGGTGGTCTTGGATGGTGAGAACAGATGCAGTCCAGTAGCTGAGCAGTGGCTTGGGGTGGCTGGGAAAAGAGCCAAAGCAATAAGACAGCTGAAGATCAGTGAGCCAGATATGAAGGCCCAGTGTATGTAGGGATGTGCCTTGATCTCAGGCTCTCTTTCAATGTGCGCATGCGCGCACTCACACACACCTCACTGCTCTGTTTCTACCCTATCTTTCCTCATTCTATGGCAAATCATAGATTTATAGTTAGGAAAGGCATTTGCTACACTTCTTTAGGTTTATGATATTAATAAAAATTATGGATTCTTAGCTGTGCCCTCTACCTATATTACCAAATAACGCGAGAAAAAGAAATATTTGTGAAAAGACTCCAAACTTACCCTCCCCCTTTCCCTCTATTTCCCTGTCTCTACCCACTCTTTCTTTCTGAATCTCTTCTCTCTTTCTTTCTTGCACACTCCTTCCTTCCTTTTTTATTCCTTGACTAAAACAATCTTCCGCAGTTCCGAAGAAGGAGAAGCTGCTCCATAAATATAAGGCATGGCATTACTGAGGTAACTAACAAGACTCTGCTAACACCATGTGCACTGGCATTACTGTCATAAGGTTCCTCATTTGGTCAGAGAGGAGAAAAGCAGGTCACTGGTATCCTAAGTCCTTGGGGGTCACAGCAGCAAAGTAGCAAAATACAACTAGCACCAAGGAAGACAGGTTTACACACAGTGTGTGATTTGATTCCTCTTTAATTTCTTTAGGAGTGATGCAGTTGATAACTGGGATGCTAGGAGGTGTGGATGGTGAGTTTGGGCAGACCTTATTATCTGCAGGAGGAGACCAGCTTGCCTGGGACAGCGGTAATTGGCCTCTTCCAGCCTTTCTGGAGCTGGAGAGAAAACAGTGCTTTCCAGTCCGTAGTGTTTGTGCAAGACAAATGGAATGCTTTGCTTTTCATTTATTACTTGTAGCACGAAACGGAAAGGGGAAGAGCCAGGTTGAATTTGTGACACACTGCAAATCTGAAAGCAGGCCTCACCTCCCAGGAGAACAAGCAGCCATGAAGGGGTGCTTAATTCAAAGATCATTTTGTAGTTACGTCAAGGGCTTGGCGGGAGTCAAATGCTAAAATTCTTCTAATTGGTCCTTTAAGTGGGTACACTCACTGCGATGTTTTGAGATGGCTGTGTGAATATAGAGCAACTACATGAACACATGGCACCCCTAAAGCTCGATTGCCTCCAAAGCTCTCATTCCTGGCATGGGGATTTAATTAAAATTGAATATACTTAACATTGCCTGTTAAGGCTTGTGGCCAGCCCTTGCTATCAGATCTCAGAGTTGTGACAGATTTTCACCGATGATGCAGGCTGCTCACATCAGGTCTGAACAAATAGGAATGGATTAGATTAATTCTTTTACCCTTCATTCATACCTTGCTATGTAAAAGCCCAAACAATCCTTTTTTTAAAAAATTGTAGATATGCAAAGCTAAACTAGATTTTAGGCTTCCTGCCCACCTGGTTTCTAAAGATGGAGAAGAGGAAAGGACAGCCATATGAAACTGGAGAGTTTTCTTTTTTTTTGGTCTGCTGGGAAAGAAGACCTTGCTAGTACTTTTTGACAGAACTCAAAACATGGCATTTTTAATCCCAAGAGTTAGTGTAGATTTCTGCAGGAAAAATGTTTGTATTCTTACATCAGAGACTTCACTCCAACTTTTTGTCTCCCACTGTTAAAAGCTTTCTTTGCCCAAGAGCTTTCCTGTAATTCTGTATAGAAAGTTGGAAGTACAAAACTCTCGACCACCAAAGGATGACTCTGCTTATTGTAATCTTCTGGAGTCCATTTGATGTTTAATTCCATTAATATCTGTTTAATATTTAATGAGGAACCCAATTGGGTACATGACATTCATCAGCCTCTATCCCATTGGATACACAAATTTGGATCAAATCAGGAGAATAAATGGATTTCAACAGAAAAGACAAAAGAAACACACCATTTATCTAAATACAGCCTTCTCCCATGAGATTCTTGTCGGTTAGGAGTCCAACACCATTAGCAGAAGTCTGGGAAAAGATTATTGATGCCTGTGAGACAAAAATAAATCTCAAATTTTAATCTGTTATTAATTTGGGTTTTCATCTTGTGATGTAATACCTGTTCAGTTCGCTTTGCTTCAATTAAACAAAGTTAGTCATTATTTTCTGCTACACATAGACAGCTATATATTATGAATGGAAATATTAAGAAATATATGAAATATACTCTTAGGAAACACCATTTTGATTACTAAAAACACCTGACCTAGCATTTTAAGTCAGCTAATAGACTATCAGAGCCTTGTACTTTCAAGGTCCACATACATAATGGCATGCATAGCAGCTCAAAATTTTTTTTGTACTATGGCTAATAAATATTTAGCTCAAGAGCTGCTAGAAATAGCTCTTCAGAAAATGCACAGGAGGAGCATGAGGCATCACTAGTCAGTTACGTTCTAATCATAACATTCTGGGAAAGAGATCCCAGAGGACATGAGTCATGTTCTTTTTTCCTGTTTCTAAATCCTAGTGTGTAATAGATAACAAATGATTGTTGAACGCATCAATGATTGAGAGAAAGTTGAATAAAGTTCTCAAAGTGATAGTTGAGACAAGAGTATAAGTTCCTAAATCAGACTATATCCCCATTCCCATTATTCTAAGTTTAACAGATTTCTTAATATCTGTAAAGCATTAGTTTGCTCGGTTGTATATGGAAGTAAAACTGTAGCAAAGGAGAGTGTGTGTTTATATCATATACATATACCCGGCAAAGAAGCCAAGCTGGAATTGCATTCTGTACCTTAGTGGTAGTTGCTTATGGCTGCATAATGCAGGACCTTTGGTTGTTTCCTTGTTTATAATTTCAAATTATTTGCTTTAAAGTAACGTGTAAGTGACACGAGCTTACGAAAGTGCTCAGGTGATGCAGCCAGAGTATCATGTAGCCAGAACCGAAAGGCAGGGAATAGGCTCACTCATCCAAAACTGTTTTTCCTTAAATGTGTAACCTCTTCAATACCCCAAGTTTGGGGCTGGAGAGATGGCTCAGAGGTTAAGAGCATTGCCTGTTCTTCCAAAGGTCCTGAGTTCAATTCCCAGCAACCACATGGTAGCTCACAACCATCTGTATTGGGGTCTGGTGCCCTCTTCTGGCCTCCAGGCATACACACAGACAGAACATTGTATACATAATAAATAAATAAATAAATAAATAAATAAATAATTTTTTTTTTTTTAAAAAAAAGGCCCCCAAGTTTTCCATGAGCTAGCTTTTATCTTTGCATACTTCTCCCTCTAAGTATTGTAGGGGATGTTTCAGTTCTGTGCCCCTTTCAGTTACAGGTTATTTTTCACTCGCTTCCTGGTGCTCTCTTCGCTATGGCCGGGCCATAGAGACTGTTGTTTAATGATTTAGTTGTTAGTTTCCTCTGAAGGTTAATTCTGAGTGAGAGCTGAGTGTCCTGTGCCTTTATTATGAAATCGGAGTCCAACAATTCCCATTCGATGACTCAGGTACCTACAGACTGTGGCTTCTCACTTTTCCCGCTTTCTTCTTTCAGCCCGGAGATGTGTTATAATCTTCTTTGAGTAAGAACTTTCTTGTCTGCCTTGCCGACCCTACATTACAGGGCTTGGATTTCTGTGCTTCCTAAGACTTCACTCTGACTGAACTGCCGTATTTTATTTTACTGCTGTGTCTGAGACTATAGAATGCTTTCTGTGGACCATGAATTCAGCTGTAAGTAACCACCTGGTCAAAATTAACTTGTAGATTAAATGAACTTGTGGAATTCACTTTCTAAAGGAAATACTCACGTGATTATTTGTATGAAGAAAATAACTTATATTTTGAAAATTTTATACTACACACTTGCTTAGAAGCAATAGCATACTTTGGTGGGAGATATAAATATCCTGAATCAAATGTGACCACTTTAGTATTTGAATAGAAATATAATTTTTTTTAACACATTGACAACTGATCATAGAACCACCTTTCTGTTGCAGGATTGCTCACTTTCTTCCTGTGTTTCATTCACTATAACTAGACTAAAGAGACAGATGCTATTTAATCTGGTCATTTATTTCCCCCTGAAGATCATTTTTTGTTTTATTTATTTTCTCAAAATTTCTTACACTTTATGTTTTAGACATGCCTGTTTTACTCTTAACCACTTCTTTGAAAGCATGAACGAACAGTTGAGTTGTTTTCTTTATCGGAAGTCTCTTCCCCATAGTTTTGAGGAAGGACTTGCTATTTTGAGGCCATTTTGACTTCTGTAATTACTGAAACATGATCTCTATGCTTACAGACTCTGGTTTTGTCTCCAGGATACCTACTGTGTTCTCTTTGCTCAGAGGCTGAACTGGGTAGAATCTAGAGAAGCATCCATATCCTCTTTTCTACTCCTTGGGACATTGCCATTCATTTTACTCAGCCATCAATACAGAAACCTTACACTGGATGACTTTCCTTCTTGGTAGAGAATGTGTGCTTTGTGGCCTTGAAACATGCATATGGATGCTGCATATGGATGTGTGAACACAGACACAACCTACATAGAGGAATGATGCCATTAGTTTGAGCTGTTGTTTCATGGTATTGTGAAAATTCTCTCCTCTGTTGGTGATAGATCAATTTAAGTTCTTATCTTTATTTTTCCTTCCTTCCTTCCTTCCTTCCTTCCTTTTTTTATTTGTTTCATTACATGTATCTTGTCAAGTGCTTAGGAATAAAATGCATTCTTAGGGGCAAGCTGGTTGGGACTAACTAACTCTAGATTTGTGAACCAGATATCAAAACTAATAGCGTGCACACATTTCTTCCCTTCGGTTAAGACGTGATGCTAGGCACTACATAGGTCCATTGAGTAGCTCTGGAATTCAGGAGTAATAGATAGAAGCATGTTTCAGATAACATATTGTTAGTTCATCAAGAAGGACCGATTAACAGCGCCAGTCTGATCCACATGAATCTTGCTTCATGTTTTCTTCCTAACGATAACGACCATTTTTAATGTTTAATATAAACCAGATACTCTACTAGGAGCTTTGCATAAATTAAACTCTAATCCTTTTATTAAACAGAGAGGAAAAGAATGTATTGTAGTTCTGTTTTATTTTTGTCTGTTTTGTTTCTATTTTTAACTGTGCTATGTCATAGTCTTGGTAAAACCAAAGATCTTGTCCCTTAGTATAATGTTGCCCTGAAATCCTTTCCTGAGAAGTATGCTGAATCCCCTTTAGTGTGTTAGGTTTTAGTGAGCATCCAAAAAGCAATAGACTTGTCCAATGTTCATTGTGACATAGAAAAAAATAAAACCTTTGGCGTTAAATCTCTTCTCTCTGTCAGTTTAGGTTTCTATATTTTGGCTCACAAAATAAAGATAATTAGTCTATTTTCTTCCCTCTTTCTACAGTAAAAGAATTTCTGAGAACCAGATGCACTGTGTATAAAAGCTTGCTAAAAATGCCGAGGACTGACTTATACAGATTATACACACACTGACTCAGTCAGATCTAATACAAAAATACACCACAGTACATAAGAATAACTCCAATGAGATATCCATATTATATTGACACATACACACAACTGTGACACGTGGGAAAGTCTCAAACGAGAAGCTCTGAAAATAGTGGATAACAGAAGTCAACACTAGACTTTCACAACTCATTCACCAAAGCATAATGAATTGGACACATTTGAACGGGGAGAGACCAAGTGATATTTCATATTATTATTTTCCTTAAAAATGTTATTTCAGGCATTATCATGAAATTACCAGACTTTGAAAAATATACTAGCTAACCCCTACTTTTATTATAATCCATATTATAATATAGGCAGAGGGACTAAAAGAAAGACGAGACATTAAGAGAAATCGTAAGTACTTTTGTTTTAGGAATCTTAGTTTGGAAACGATTGAAGCTCAACCAAGGTCATGAACAATAGCTACGTATTTCAAATGATGTTTCCTAATATGTATTTAAGTGTTTGCATGTTTGATTTTCTTTCATTAAAGATGCTAAATTGATAATAAATCAAATCTTTTACCAAAAACCCATTCTTGTCCTTAAAAAGTACTTTGAGCATTTTAAGGTGCTATTTTAAAAAATTAAAGTTGATCTTTGTTCCGTTCATATTTTCTTTGATATGACATCTTGTTCTATCATTAATAGTTTTACCATTGACAGTTTGGGGGAATTTGTATATACTTTACTGAAAGAGTCCAGACTTAGTTATGGAAAACATTTAATCTATGCATCTGCGATGGAACTCACCTTCACTTGGTCAGTCAGTTCTTGCTTTGCTGCCTTTTCTATACATTTACCACCAGGTGGCAGTGGGGCTACACATAAGGTCACCAGGTAGGCTCTCATGTGGTTTAGTATGACTTGGGAAGTGGTAGAGGTGAGAACGCCACTTAGCTAATCATCAAAGGCCAGATTGTTAACATGTGGGTAGTTAACATGCAGGCCCCGAGGTTGACTCTGCATATACAGGAATTTATGACATAAATAGTTGCTGTCTTATTTCCACATCGTTTCAACTTTTAGATCCTTTGAACCTGGAGTAGAAGGCTGAGCACCTGTGTTTTTTATGTCACACTGAAGTTATATTAATATGTTGTATTTATGTATAAATGAGCCTAGCTTTTAGTAACAGATTCTAATTTCATATTTACCTGAGCATAATTGTTCCGTCATTGAAATTTTAATATTTACATATCCAACTACTTTTATCAAAATATAACTTTTATGTATTTGAGGCCTTAATTGTGATATGTATTTTTGAGTATTTGTTTATAATTGTTTTATATTCTGAGTGGATTTTTTTTGTCTTTATCCTTTTTACTAATAGTCTATGTTTTAATTTGATATCTCTGATTTTAGAGTAATCAATCTGGCTGTTTCGTGGTTACTGTCTGCATGATTTGGCTTCATCTCTCTTTTTAATTTCCACACCTTGGGACTCATGATGAAGCTACGTTGTATTTCTTGTCTGTATTATATTTTCACATAGTCTCTCAATCACTCGTTAATCTCATTATTATTAGATTGCTTATTTTTAAGACCTAAAATTATTATCTAGATATTTGGATTTATGCCTGCCATATCACTTCTGTCTTCTAAGTTCAGGACTGTTGGTTCATTTGTTTTTCTCTTCTTCCTTGACAATTCTTGTTTGTTTGCATTAACATTTTTCTTATATGACATCCTAATTCATTGTGTTATATTTTCACTGAATTTCCAACACTGTTTTCTGTTTTTATACTTTGCATTTAACTCATCACAGCACACATTAAGTTTTTAATTAATAGGAGTATTAGGCGTGGTACAGAAGCCACCATTCTTGGTGGCTCTATTTCATTTTTATTTTGGGCTTCTATTGTCACACATATCAGTGTGACACATGTTACGGCTGTGATAATGAACTGTTGTAAGTTACTTTATATAATTTTGGGTCTTAATAAAATGGTTAGAAAGTCAAGGCTGTCCAGTAGACACTGTATCCACATTTGACATTTTTGACTCTTGTCATTTGTTATAGTTGATTCATGTCATCATTTGTTGCTCTTTTTTTCACTCTGAAGCGTCCCCTCTTTGCATTAGTTGTGAACATAGCACATGTCACGTTGTATAGAATCAAATTTAATTATATAACATTATTTCGGGTACTTGTTTTTGATATCAGTTAAGAGATTGGAGGAGGCACAGTCCAGGGTTTTAATGTGTAGTCATCCGGGATGACATGATGTAGAAGTCTCTCACATTATCTCTTTTTCTTGCTTCTTTTTCCATTAAACTGCTGGTTTCTGTTGGCAATATGCCAGCTGTTAGGGCTACAGTAATTGCCAGGTGATTGTTACACAGTTTTCAACAATGCCCTTAGGTATCAACTACTATTTAGTCAGATCCAATTAAATCTAGACCACTCTGGCGGGTAGTTTTGAGGCCAGGCATTGACATTTATCTGAGTGGGTCTTTTAACACTTCCTTTTCCCTGGCTATCTGTTGAAAGACATATTCTATAGTTTGCAATTAATGAGTTAGTAGCCTCATTTTTTTTAAATTGCTTTCTCTCAAAAATCTATGTTGCTTAGAAGACTGACCTGTAGACTTACCTTTCCTAAACTATTTCAAATAATTATGTTTTAGAGAAGAGGTTATGGAGTTAGGCTGGATTTAACACCCAGTGATGAAAACTATGAGCATGGAGATCGTGGTCTGCTTTTGCAAGAACAAAACATTGAGTTCTTGAGTGAGAAGATCCAGTAAGAACATCTGAATGCATTGGCGTGTTTCCCCACCATGAACCTTTCCACTCAATGAAAAAGCTATTGTGGGAGTGAGTAAGGAACCAGTATTCCCAGAGTGCCTCAACACCCAATGAGTGGAGGCTGCTGGAAGAGCAGCATCCCCACCCTTTTGGCCACAATTATACATGCACTGTTTGTCACAGTGAAGTAGGACTAGGAAAGGAGAATTTTAGAGATGAAAATATATGGTTGATATTTAAAAATAATTGGCCCTTGTGGACTTTAGTGAGGGAGTGATTTCATGCCCCTGAAGACATTGTAAAGAGGGAGCCATATTTCATGAGGTCTTCACTTTCATTTTACTGTTCCTTCTAGAAGTTCATCAGTTCCATTTTCACAATAGTGCCTCTCTGTCCAGTTATTTGTATGCATTTTCTTTTCCAAAATTAAAGCTTCCAACTCAGGAATTTCCTTGTTACCTCCATAATTTTTACTTTTCTGCAATGTACAATGTACAGTTTCACTTGCTCTACCTTTATCTTGAACATATTTACTGTAGTTGTTACAAATGTTTTGTACAAATGCTGACAAAGATAGCTAATCACATTTTTATTGACCATTTTTACTTGATTATTTCTTAATTTTTTCTTCTTTTTTTATACAATGACATCTGTTACTTTAATGCTGGAGTTTGTAGATTATGTACTCTTCACTCTTAATAGTACAGTCACCCTGCTTTCTGTGTATTTCTTTCCAATGTTTTTCTTTTTTTCAGGATATTTAAAATAAAATGTCATAAAAAAGGAACTGACTAATATATCACGTGCCTGTGTAAGTTAAAATTCTGTAAATCCTAGGAGTAGAGCGTTCACAACATGAGTCACATGTGGGCTCTGACTAGTACGGCTGTGGGGATGCTAAAGGAATTATGTTCAGTTATGTGGAGTTCATTCTTGATACATGCTCTAAATATACGTTAGAGAGAATGGTAAGAGTCTCCCACAGACTAGAAACCCAAATATTCCTAGAGCACTTTGTGAATGTATGTTTGAGAGTCTGCTTCCTAACTGATTACCATCTGTAATCAATAGGGATTAGATTTTCCTCTCCAATTTCTTCCACATAAAGAAACAGCTTTAACAGACAGCCAATTCCCTACAGCAAAATGCTGAGTCACTTGAGATACTCTTCTTACATCAACTTCCAATTTTCAAATCACCTCCAGATGTGTCCCAATTCCACCGTTGTTCTCCATAGACCTTGCCACTTTCCTGTGCGCTGCCATTTCTTACGAGGATCAGTATTTACTCCCAGTCATTCTTGTTACTTTTTATCTTGTCCTTTACTGCAGATCAGCCAGACTAATACTTAAATGATGTCATGTCTTAAACCCTTTCAATAATGTTAATCCTACAATCGAGAGGAGGAAGATCATTGACCCAAATCATCATGGCCACATTCATTAAAGCAAACTTTTTAAATTCATGGACATGGACTGTCTCTCCTTAAAGGAAGCACTCAAAAGATTAGCAATGAACATGTGGAAGATAATAGTTTTTATAATTCACGAGTAGAGTGTTTCAAATTGGGGATTTGGCAGGTAAATAGGTACGGTTAAAGAAGTAGAACATGTAAGCACAAGAAATTGGTCATGACAAAGACATAGTTGTAAGGTGGTTATAAGAACTTTCTGAAACAAAGATGCCATTGTCACTTCCTGAAAGAGGTAGTACAGAACCATTTGAAGTTAAGGTTACAAGTAGGGCATAGCCTAATCCTTGAAAAACAGAGATTTCATCACAAACGTGAATGAACTGAGTTTCTCTTTACTATAAGATGGCTTTCAAGCCTAAGACAGAGGCAGTGGGGTTTTACCAGTATCTTTGAATTACATTAAGAATAAATCCAGAGCCCACCCCGAGCCTTTAAAAGTTCTAAATCTCACCAAGCTGTCTCCTGGATTCCATTTCACTTCACTCTTCCGTTTCCCACCAGGCTTCAGTTCTACTGAGTGTTCATTTTCCTGTTTCTTTCCTCCTCAAAGACAGTAATCTTGTCATTCTGAGACCTCTCTATTGTTTCTTCTACCTGCAATAGTCTTCCCTAGAAATTAGCTTTATTTTTACTAAGCTGATTAAATTGATTTTCTACTGCTGCCATGCCTTAGTAGTTCCAAACAAACTCAATTATATTATCTTCCAGATCCATGGATTAGATACCATAAGCTTGTCACTACTGAAATCCAAGTGTCTGCAGGCAGGCTCTTTGCCTTTATGAAGTACTAAGGGAAAGTCAGCTTCCTGGTTCTTTGGGGTACTATAAAACTTCAGCTGTTGAACTGAAGATCCTGTATTCCTGCTAGCCACGGAATGGGTGATAGTCTTTGCTGCTAAGCGTCACTCGAACTTTGGCTCTGTCTCTCTTACTTCATTTTCACACTCAGAAATGGCAGGAAATTGCTGTTGATGCTACATGTCCTACCTATGGCCTATTATTCTGCCTTCTTTTATATTTAAGGATTTCTATGAGAAGAGTGGACCCATGCAAGTTTAGGTTAATCTCTTTTCTCATAACGAATGCATCTCATTGAGATGGTGAAATAAAAACTGAGTAAATAACTGATGTAAAACATTTCAGATTTAATGACAACTTCCATGTCTCTTTTCTGATAGCTTGTAATTTTTTTCCCTAGTTTCCAAGGTCAGGCCTGGGGAGCCTAACATTCACTATCACATTGGCTCATCCACTTTTTCCCTTTTGTTGTTTATAATCTAAAATATGTTTCATCTAGTATATTTTGATCATTATTTTCTTTCCCTCAACTCCTCCCAGATCCTGCCCACCTCCAAACTTCACCAACTACTTGTTCTCTCTCTAAAAATAAACAACCCCCCAAAATGAAAATCCAAACAAGCAAACAGCAAACATATCAGTTTAAAATGCCAAAACAAAACAAAAATCCCACCACAAAACAAAGCAAAATGAAGCAACAACAGAAAGAAAAATCATAAAATTTATTATTTGAAGCTTACTATCTGAATACTGGCAGAAAATGTCATGTCCATAACAAAACTATCTTACGCATGTCAACAATCCTTTATTACATCACCACGCTGTATTTCTTTCAAAGGGTTTCCTACCCCCTGAAACATGTGTAGTTTGATTCCTATTAGTATTATCTTATGGCATTAGATTATTATCTTTAGCATGATGACAGCAAAGTTTTCTTCATTTTTGCTTATTCCCATTCTTACATCTATTACCCAAAATAGTTCCTGGTATAGATAATATAATGTAATAATGTAATGTAAGATAATAATGTAAGTCATTCCAATAGAATAAATGAGAGAAAGAATCACGGAGCACAGGTCATGTTTTCAGAAGAGGTGGAACCAACCTCTTCGCTGTCACTATGAGACTTAAGTGAGTATTATATGCACTTCCTACTTACTTTTCCTTCTTTCTAAGTATAGACTTTTGTTCCTTCTAGATGGTCCAGTTTTGCCTTTGTATGACTTACAATAGTTTTGCATTTCTCTGTATGTCAGTGAGGCATAATGTTTGTCTTAGCAGACCTCTTGAAACCTGACTCTCTGGTCGTAACTTCCCATTGAGTTTTAAGGTGATTTTGGGTTCACAGGTATACAAGTCAGTAAGTCAGTGAACAATGGTATCTTTCACCCCTGCCTAGATGCAGCCACAGAATTGTCCTCACAGTTCATGTAAAAGAAAAAAGTAGATCAAATCTCAGTGGGAATAATCAGTACCTATTAGGCATAAGCGTTGGCATTTCCCTTAATAACTTGAAAATATATTCTATCTTTGCTTAAGAATAATGCTGCTCTTTACAAGTTTGTGTCATTATTACTTTATAAACTCGGTCCTCAAATTCACATTTGTAGCCCTAACTCTCAGTGTAAACATATTTTGATAAATAAGGTCTTTGGAAGGTAATTGGATTGACATGAGGCCTGAGGGTTGCTGAGAATCACCTGATTTTCACAGAAGACACAAAGGACCTCTTTGCACCTTTTCCACAAGGTAGAGGCAAAGTGGAAAGGTGGCCATCCTCAAATCAGAAAGAGCCCTCAGGAGGCAGTGACCTTGCTGGTAGTATCATCCACCTTTATCTTCACGAAGAGTGAGAAAGTAGATGTCGCATGATATTAGCTATGACAATTTGCTCAGAATAGCACAATCCTTGAAATGTCATTTGAAAGTAAGGTCCAAATTCCCCTTTCGGCCAAATGAGGAAATGTAGGACTTCCAAATCAGGGTCCGGTTATTTTTTATTTTTAAAGGCTAGTAGAAAATCTGAATTAGAACCCAGGAGAGTCAACACACATTCCACTGTTAACTGGAAACCAGGAGAGCCAACACACTTTCTGTTTTTAATTCCACCACACTGCGTGGCCTCAAAACAAACTTGGAGCCACATGCTGAGTTACAAAACCTTGATAATTAATAATTAACAATGAAAGGAAAAGGTCCATACGTAATCTGTAAGGTGACACAAGTAGGGGAGACCTACCGAATGGCCATTTTGTCCGATGGACAATGACTCTGGCCTTTTAAACATCACTTGTTAAAGGATCAAAGCCCACACGTTTTTTTTTTTTAAGTTGTAATTACAATCTCAGGACTCATTAGCATCTTCAGCGATAATTACAGAACCAGCTATCTCCTGAATGTAATTACCTGATTTTTGATGTTCTGATCTGATGGTCAACCATTCCTCACAGCAGCCGAGTGTCACAGAGTGGCTGAGGCAGTAAGCCAGCTTATCTGTGTCCACATTTGGCCATGTTGGTTCTAAATTCTGCTATAGCAGCCAATATATTCACAAACACAGAAATACTGCCTTTCTTGTTCTATCCATTCTGACTACCTTACTATGATCATTCAAGGAGGTGACAAAACTGGGAATTATTTAAAAGTTGAAATTTTATCTGCAGTTTCACCCAATACAGAGTTTTTCTTTGTTGTTATTTTTCTATTAATTGAAATGTGCATCATATAAAATGTAGCCGGGCAGTGGTGGCACACACCTTTAATCCCAGCACTAGGGAGGCATAGACAGGTGGATCTCTGTGAGTTCGAGTCCAGCCTAGTCTACAGAGCGAGTTCCAGCACAGGCTTCAAAGCTACAGAGAAACCCTGTCTCAAAAATCTAAATAAATAAATAAATAACACAATGTACAAAAAGAAAAACTGCTCACAATTTGGAACTTTTCTTCCATATCAAAAACATTTATAAAGTATTAACCTTTCTTCTTTTTAAAATGATTTTCTCCTTTGAGGTTTCACTGCTAGTGTTTAGTTTGCTTCTTCAACTCTGTGCTCATTTCAATATTGTTGCTGTTCAAGCCACTGACAACATCCTATTCTGGATAGTTTACTTGGTCAAACAGAATTCATATAACTACAAATAACACCCATACACTATCAAATACCAATTCTTTCATTTATACACATATTCTACCTATGAGGTTTTTTTTTTAAAAAATAGTTATTATGGATATATTCGAGATGTTTATATTTAAACTATCCATAAACTTTTATTGTAGATTAAATTATATCCCAAACTCAAAAAATAAATGTTGAATTCCTTATTTCTCTTTGTATATCATCACTCCTGCACAAAGGGATACATTGACTTCCTTACTTCTCTTTGTACCTCAGAATGTTACTTTACTGGATGTAGGGTATTGACAAGAAGAAAAAAAAATGTAGACAAAGGAATCTAGACAATGTCATTTAATCACAGATATCGACATAGGAATGATGCCACTTCCATAAGGACTGATAAAGATTGACGGAGAATAAACAGAAGCAAGGAGGATACAAGAATAATTCTGACATTTTCTGAGATGGCTTAGCATGCCAGGTCACTTGCTGCCTAGACTTTGTTTGATCTCCAGAACCCATATGGCAAAAGGATAGAAATGTCTCTTACAAGATATCTTCTGACTCTGATCTCCACATGTGCATCACACTATGCATCCATCCAACACACATGCACGCACGCACTCATGCACACATGCACACACACACAGATAGATAGATGTAAAAAGAAAACACAAGAAAAATAAAAAAGGTTGCTGAGTTTCTGAGGGAGCATTGCCCTTTCGATGCTCTGGTTTTACATCTTCAGAATCCAGAACTGAAAGGGAATAAATTTCCATTTTTTCCAAATCACCCAGCTTACGGTCCTTTGTCACAGCAGTTTAGAACACTAATAAAGTCTCCTTTACATTGTATTCTCCCTCCTACATTCAGTTTCTCAACAAAGCTCATAAAAATGCATTTTTTTTCTCACGGCAAAACCATCCAAAGAAAGTCAACTCTAGGTTCTCTTTCCAAATTAAGTTTTCTGGGATTCAATTTGTTGTTTTCAATTCATTAATAAATTGAAGTGATTTATAATTAAAATGGGAGGGAAGAAATAGGAGAGGTTTCACAACTGTGAAATTCTGTACTGTTTATAAACATTTATTCTCTCATATTTACCAGTATTCAATTATAGGCAGAGAAGCAATTTCATCATGGTAATATGTTGAAATCATATTTTAAATCACCCTTATTTGATAGAGCAGTCATTTCATGGTTCACAGGAGTAGACAGCAATTGCTAAATCATTGAAAGAACTTTCAAGTCCCAAACAACAAGATTCTTGATATAAATTCATATTTAACATTAAAATGTCTGTAGATCACTTATATGACTATATTTTTTTCATAGAGTCACAACAGTATATGTGAGTCAGGAAATCTCAAACCCAGTTTCAGTCTCCCAGCAATAGAAACCATCAAAATGTGAAAAGGTTTGCTAAAAACTCAAGTAAACCTGGGAATGAGACTGGATAATTCAGGCCATGCCTAAGCCCATGCCTGTCATGAAGAGTGCAACTGTTTCCATAATCCAATTTGAGATGATGCTGAATATAATATATTTAGGGACATTTATTCTAATGATGAATTCAAGCCAGCTTCAGTGAATGGGTCAACTATTTATTACAAAATACACTAGAGTTGTCAGGTATAAAATAAAATTCAAGACAAAATAACATCACAGCTCTCTTAAAAGCTACATGATGATGGGAATCCAGCCAAATTCTCCTCAGGAAGAGGTGTGGTATCCCAAAGAAATGGAGAGAAGTGTGAGTTTTTATTGTTTGGCTCACCAGCATCTTCAGGGACTTAGCAGCCAGAGTCCAGAGAGTATTCTATATGATCCAGAAGGGACGGCATAAGGAAAGCATATCTTGGAGAAGTGGTTCACTCTTTTAAAAGTTAAAATAGGGTCTGATTTGGAAATTTCTTCTTATGTAATGGGTCATTGCAAAACGAATGTAAACACGTGTTGGATGAAAGACATGGTTTCTGTATAGAAATATTTTATTTAAAAATAAAAATAAGAAGTAGCACAACTCATATCTGGTAAAGACATTTAAATCTTAAAGTGTGATTTGAAGAGTTAAAAATGATAAATTAGTCCTACAGCTTTTTTCTCTTTGTGTGCACAGATTCAGTTTAATATCAAAACATAGACTGCAAAAATTATAGAAGCGACAAGAGTAATAGCTGAGTATGTGGCACTGCCTATGCAAAGTTATATAGCATCTATTCACACTTATTATACTAGCCTGGAGGCAACCTCTTCATGGTTGCCTCCTTCACAGTATTTCAGATATTTGAAGCTGGATAAAGGTTAGAAGAGTTGGCATCTAAAGGGGAATGTTAACTTTGTTAATTCTCAACCTAGCTGAACAGTGGTAATTTGTTGAGGGTGAATCCTCCATGCAGGGAAATCTGTTTTAATCAGAAACAAGGGGTTGAGACAAATGTGCACAGATCTACTTTAAAGATACTACAAACTTAGTTCTACCTGTCTGAGCAATTAGAACCCACAATCCAGTTCTGCTCCGTGGGTTTTAAGTAATCTTTAGGTCATGCTTCAGAGGTTTGTGTTAAGTAGAGGATATGCATACTTACAGAATGCTTCTTCACTAAGTGGGAAGAACTTTTGAATTAAACATAGAAAAAAAACCCCAACAAATTCAACGTAACAAATGTTCAATTCAGTTTAAAGTGAACAATGCTGACTGGAAAGTTAAAGTAGCAAATATATATTACCTCAATACTGTTAATGAGTGGCCATGGACAGATTTTTATCCATAATTGTCTTGCCCACCATGGGTTTAGTTTCTTTTTACAAATTAGGTCAATGGCTCTTGCTTCTGTCTGCTAGACTGTTCCTGTTCCCCATTTGTGCAGAGGACTGTGATCTAGGACAGTGATCTGTACCCAAGAAAGCAGTGCTTTCTATAGCTTTCCTCTTCTGCCATGAATATCTCAGCAAGAACAGTGTCTTAAGGATATCTTGCTCCTGCAACCTCGGTGCAGCTCTGACAAGCAGCTTGCTCCAATACCGAGGGGACTTAAAAAGTGAATGAACAGCCACACTGCGGGACACCCCACTATATAGTACCTCCACAATGGGACTAATCCCTGGGCTCCTCTCCCAACTCCCTAGGCTTTTCTAGCCAGCAAGCAGGGAGTTTCCTAGGGATAGGCTCCCTCAAAACACAAACCTATCCACTGGACCAGCCAAGCTACTAGCCACATCTAGCCTAAGAGCTAAAGGCTTGCTATAATAATGAGGGGACCAAGAGCTTCCTACAGCACTGAGGGGATTTGAGAGCACCAAGAGAACAGGCTTATAGAGACCTCAGAGACTTTCTGAGACAGACATTGACAGTACAGAGATGACCAAGAAAACTCCCAAACACTCAGACAGCCACTGCAAGGATTGGACCAAGACACAAAGACAATGCAGAGATAGGTAGGTGCCAATGCAAAAATTTCTCCAACCACTAAAAATGCAACAAGGTAACACCAAAATTAACAGGAAGTCACACAACAGGAAGTCTTGATCATCCCAACCCAGAAGAAGAAGAAGAAGAAGAAGAAGAAGAAGAAGAAGAAGAAGAAGAAGAAGAAGAAAACAACTTTAAACGTAACTTTATGAAAATGATGACGGCCTTTAAAGAGGAAAAGAAAAGCTTCCTTAAAGAAATGGAGGAAAAGACAAACAAAAAATTGGAAATTAATAAATCCCTCAAGAAAACCAAAGAGAATCAAGAAAAAATAACCCAATGAAACAGATGAAGCAAACAGTTCAAGACTTGAAGACTGAAATAAAGATAATAAAGAAAACACAAACCAAGGGAATTCTGGATAAGGAAAATCTGGGTAAACTAACAGGAACTACAGAGACAAGTATAACCACCAGAATATAAGAGATAGAAGAAAGAATCTCATTTGCTGAAGATACTATAGAGGAAATAGACTCATTGGTCAAAGGAAACACTAAATTCAACAAACTCTTAACACAAAACATCCAGGAAATTTGGGACACCATGAAAAGAACAAACCTAAGAACAATAAGGAATAGGGGTAGAAGAGGGAGAAGAACTCCAGCTCAAAGGCACAGAAAATATATTCAGCAAAATCATAGAAGAAAACTTCCCCAACCTAAAGAAGTATATCCCTATGAAGATACAAGAAACTTACAGAACACCAAATAGACTGGATCAAAAACAAACAAAAAAACCCTCGCCATATAATAAAACACAAAACATACAGAATAAGCCGGGCGGTGGTGGCGCACGCCTTTAATCCCAGCACTTGGGAGGCAGAGGCAGGCGGATCTCCGTGAGTTCGAGACCAGCCTGGTCTACAAGAGCTAGTTCCAGGACAGGCTCCAAAACCACAGAGAAACCCTGTCTCGAAAAACCAAAAAAAAAAAAAAGACATACAGAATAAAGAAAGAATATTAAGAGCTGCAAAGGAAAACATATAAAGATAAACCTATCAGAATTACACCTGACTTCTCAATGGGAACAATGAAAGCCAGAAGGTCCTGAATAGATGTGCTGCAGACACTAAGAGACTATGGATACAAGCTCAGAGTACTATACCTAGGAAAATTTCAACATGGAGAAAGCAAGATATTCCATGACAAAAACAGATGTAAACAATATGTAACCATAATTCCAGCCCTACAGAAAGTACTAGAAGGAAAACCTCAACCTATGGAAGCTAACTGCACCCACAAAAACACAGGCATCTGATAACCATCCACCAGCATAACCCAAAAAAGGGAAACACACAAACACTACTACCAAAAAATAACTGGTCATTAATATTGCTTAATATCAATGGACTCAATTCACCTATAAAAAGACACAGGCTAAGAGAATAGAAATTAAACAGGATCCAGCTTTCTCCCACATATGGTTTGTACCCTGGAACTGAAAAACAGAATAAACACATTCTTTTTTATGTTGTTTTTGTTAGTATGTCCTCACAACAATAAGAAAAGTAACTAACACCATGGAGAAATGATGACTCTTTCCAGCGTTTATATAACTCTGTGCACATTGCTTTCCCAGAAGTGTATGGGAATACAATTTAGGCATTTGATAGAACTTCCATTTCTACTCATTTTTTCCCACTACATATTTATTTTTTTCTTTTTGCCATTTCTTCAACTATCAACATTTTCTCTACAAATCTCTTCTGGAATTCTAATCATTATGCTTCCCAAGCAAAATTACATGCTATTTTAGCAGAGTTGGAGAAACTTGGCATTAAATGGAATTTCAAATCTGGATTTTATTCCCCTTGTGCAGTATTGTAATTGAAGTCCCCATAATTGGTAGTAGATGAGAACAGATAACCCCTGGGTATAAAGCGGCAACATAGTGTTTAAAATATTTATTAGTGGCTAACTGAATTGCATACTGTGAACTGATTTTATGAGGTAGTGCAATGGACTAGGTGTCTGAGAGATTTAGAGTAAATTGTGACCCCAAGAGCTTTAGAACGTGGATGCTTTTATTCAGTTCAATCAACGATTAAAGATAACAAGCTAAAGGTTACAGATCAGTCATAAAAGCTAAGTGTGAGGCGCAGAGTATATGAGGTTCTCACCTTGTTCATAATGAAAATAGTAAAAGCTGAAGACTAGACATAGAACTGTACCAAGGTTAAATTCCTAGTAAAAACGTGCATTGTGCAAAATAAACAAATAAATAAATAAATAAATAAATATTTCTTGGAAAGGCTGGGCAACTAGTACATCTAAAAGTCTTGAGTCTCTATATCCCCCAAACTATAGCAGCTTACAGTAGTTGCAGAATTTGTTTATTAAGGTTTATCAATTCCCTTTGATGACCATGAGTAGTATAATTATAACATAAGTGAGGTAGAAGGGACAGTGTATTCCTTGAATGGTTTCTTAATGCGTACTCCAAGGGAGAGGATAGTAAATGCCTTTGGTTGGTGCTTTTCAGGAATATTTTTGATCATTCTTCCAAAAGCTCTGAGAAATGATATAGTTGCAGAGTTACGATGGCATTTGATGGCACATTGCTTACTTAGATGCTAAATTGAAGTGAATGTCAGTGTTGAAATTGCCATGGTATACATTAAAAATAAAATACAGATGTCAAAGCTATGACTGCGTCATGTGGTGTATACTACATATAGTCAGAAAACCATTACATTTTTGTGGTTCATGGGTGAGGGCAAGAGGATGCGTGACTAACCAGAGAGCTGTGAATAAGGTGGTAATACTGGCCCACATCATAGAGAAGTTATCTCGTTAAAGTCTCTCCAAGTCATATGAGTAAGAAAAATCAATACAAAACTAAGATCAATAATAAAATTATGAGTTTTAAGACCCCCCCAAATAGGGGTGATATTATACCACTCAAATATCAGAGGACAGATGACTACTGGAAGGACCAGTTCAGGGTTTTTGTTTGACTGAATTGATGAATATCTAGAAAATGAGTGAAGTATATTTCTTCTTATTCTATAGAGTAGAAATTACATTTTTTTATTTTTAAAGTTTTTATTAAATGTATTATTTTTATGGATGTTTTGTGTACAATACATACATACGGTATTGCAAATATAATATATCATTGAATGGGAGTGGAAATTTAGTCTCTCCAGTAATTACCTAAAAGATGCAGTGGTGGCAGGAATAATTATGTTTCCACTAAAGGAGCAAGACCTTTCCCTGCAAAACCCAGCAAACAGAATTGACAAAAAATAGACTATAATACGGATTACTGTAAACGCAAGATAAGAGTAGTCCTCACTATTTCTATAGAACTGAAAGTGGTGTTTTTGGTGAACAAATTAAGATGACCTCATGAGCTTGGTAAGTGGCCATTGATTTAATTTGGTAGATGTTTTCTTTGCGATCTCTATTACAGCAAATGGAACAGACAACAGAATGCAGTTATAGTCTTACTCATGGGCTATGATAGTGTTCTGTCCTTTTTCATATCATGCTTTGAAGAAATCCAGGCCATCTGGACATCTCACAGAACATCAGGATGCACCAGTATTATACTGCTTTTTGTAGTAAGAAGCTGCCTTACCCCTCAAATTCTACCACAGCACAAGAGAATTATCGTCATGTAGGCGGGGGGGGGGGGGGGGGGTGAATCATTGGTGTGGACAGGCAATAAGGAAAAAAATGTGTTGTTTATTTTTTAGTATACAAGTCATTATTAAACTATGGACTTCTGATAAAGGTTTAGTGCTATTCAATTCTTATTATCAGAAGTCTCCAATCTGCAGGCCACTGTGAGCTGTCTTTATTACAAAAGCACCCTGGTGCAGTTTCCTCTATAAAAACTGCACACAGCAAACAAGAAGAGAATAGAGAGAGAGCAAGAAGAAGCAAAGAAACCAGCTGGAGAATTCTTATTCATTTGTGTCAGTCAGTGTTCTGTCACGTTGAAGAGACACTATGACCACAGCAACTCTTATAAAAGAAAACATTTATATGGGGCTCACTTACAGTTTCAGAATTTTAGTCTGTCATCTATCTGGTCAGCTATGAGTCATGCCAGGAATCATGACATCATGCAGGCAGACATGATGTTGGAGAATTAGCAGAGTTCTGGATCTGGATCTGCTGGCAACAGAAAGACCCATTCTTTGGGCCTGGCATGAGCTTTTGCAACCTCAAAGCCCACTCCAGTTCCTCCAGAAAGGACATAACTCTAATTCTTTATAAATAGTTCCAGTCCCTGATAACAAAGTGTTCAAATATATGATCCTATGGGGAGGAGCATTCTCATTCAAAACACCATTATCAGGTAACAACAGAAATATAAACATGTTATCTAGGATATTAGCATATATGAAGTTTTATAGCTTACATATTCATCATATGGTGATATTTTGTTCTGTGTTTCTAGCACACTAACTAACACTAAGTCTTTCTTTCTTTCTTTCTTCTTTTTTTTATTGAGAAAGGGTTTCTCTGTAGCTCTTTGGAGCCTGTCCTGGAACTAGCTTTTGTAGACCTGGTTGGCCTCAAACTCATAGAGATCCACCTGTCTCTGCCTTCCAAGTGCTGGGACTAAAGGCATGTGCCACCACTGCCCAGCTTATGAGTGTTTTTATTTTTTCTTTGTTTATTTCTATGCATTATATTTGTGTTTATCTTTTTATTGCTCTTCCCTCTCATCTCTATTTTCTAGCAAAATAGATGGATTTTATGAGCTTTTAGATCTGAGAAGTTACCAAGATGCTCAAACTTTATACATGATTCCAGGGAAAATTGGGCATTCTTTTGTTGTTTTGAAAGCTTTCATGTGCATTTAGAACCTTCTATACAACCTCATCTAGGTACACAGGGTTACAAAGATAAATGGATACTTAACATGGACAAAACAATTATATCCTTAGTAACTTTAGTACCGTGTATATCTAGCTGGATGCTTTTAACAAGCAGTAATTGAAATTTTAATTCTGCAGTTTCACAGGGATAGTTTCCATTTGGTAGAACATTTGTTTTAAATTATTATAATTTAAACCTAACGAAATTGATCCTTGTAGTAACATATACAAGTTCACTGTTTAAGAACTATCAAAACGTCTTGAAGACAAGACTTGCTTCGTGGTGTTAAAACAGGAGTCGTATTTTAATACCTTTAAAGTAAATTTTTAGTCATGATGAGTTTTACCTTAAATATGGCTCTGAAATCGTTACCAAAGGTGACACTAATGTTGGATTGTGTTCTCCACATCTGCAGCCATGACTAAAATGAATTTTCTTTACTCACATAGCTGGCACATAACCCCAGGTATACTTGTATTCTTCCCAATAGACTCTCTGTCCATATAACAATCATATTCCATTGAAAGAAAGAGGCAGAGATGCTGGAATGAACACAAACGTGACAGGGCAAACTGAATGCTAGTTGTTTGTTGTCTAAAAGACTAAGGAACCAAATGCAGCGTTGCCTCACTGTTGGCGTCAGATTGACTCACTACTGTGAGACTGGCTGCGTTCCAGGCCCTTGGTTGTGGGACTCCTGTCTTGCCCTGAAGTGTTGAAGATGATCCCAGGTAAGGCTGATGAGACAGCGCTGTGAGCACAGAGTGTTATCTGTAGCAACACCAAGTCTAGCATGTGCTTTTACAACAACAACTTCTGCAAGTTAGTACGTGAACGTTTGATGTTTGAAAGTCAATGACATTTGGAAAAGGGAAAAACATGATATAAACAGACATCTATTAAAGATGTGGTAAGGAATTGTACACAGTTGTAAGTAAACGATATAAACCATGTGTTAGAGACTTCTAATTGAAAAAGGAGACAGAAGAATTTATATCAGATTAATTTCTATCAAGCTTGCTTTGAGATAAGTTGTGGTTGAGCCAAGGGACTCACTGGACTTCCACGCATTGGGGAAGCTGCCTACAAAAGATTTTAGGTTTCCCATATAAAAAGTAGGTCAGCTCCCAGCATTCCTTGATCCAATTAAATTCCGGTGCTGAGGGTGATATGAGACAAACAGAATTGGCATCTTCTTTTTGTGATGGATTATTCACCTGCACATTCTATTTTTCACCCAAATTACAAAGAAAAATATAGTTTATAGAAATCAGGAATAAATTGTTTCTCCATCCTAGGCATCTCAGACAATGACTTCATGATATCACATATTGTACACACTGTCAACTGCAGTTAGCACTCCAAACCCTTTGAAAACATCACATCAAAATGTTGCAAGTAATTATGCTGAAATAATAATATAGAAGCCTAATGTATTTGCATGCATTTGGAGAATGTGAATCCTACTGAAAATAAAATGGCTTCTGTTTGATATTCAAATTACTTTTCCAGAATTCCCTCAGTTTGTGTTTTCTTTATTGCTTCAATTACCATTTCCAGGCATTGAACTGTGCCATTCACCTGTTTGTTTTCTCTTGGCTTTCTTGGCATTCTTTAAGGGATTTGTTGATTTCCTCAATTTTTTGTTTGTTTGTTGGCCTGCTTGCTTTTTCCTTGATTTCTTTAAGGGATTTCTTTCATATCCTCTTTGAGGATGTCTATTATCTTCACACAGTTGGTCTTAAGGTCATTTTCTCCTGCTTGAGCTGCATTAGAATATTCAGGTTTTGCTATCACAGGATAGCTGGGATCTGGTGGTGCCATCTTACCCTGGCTGCTGTCAATTGTGCTTTTTTACAGTCTTTTAGGCATCTTGTTTTGGGATTATTATAGATCCAGGTGCTGATTTCTGACTTTATCTTTGTTGAATGGGTGTTTTGTTCCTTGGATTTTGTTTCCTCTTTGGTCTTCTGGTCTTTGTGGACTGGACTTCTGGCAGCTAGCTTGGCCTTTAGTATAACAAGGGGTATCTGCCCTAGATGCCAGGGAGAGGGTTGAGCTACAGTGATGAGGAAGGGACTGGGGACTGGGGAAACTGAATGAGTGTATGTCTGCTGGTGGTCTACCTATCTGTGGTTCTAGTGCCAGGTGTGGTCTCTGGCCCCGCAGGGAGTCTCTGCCTCAGTTCACCTATCTGTTCTTCTGGCTTGCTTGGCCTTCACCTGTTCTCCAAACTGTCCCACCTGCACCTGTTTGGACTGGTGTGGCCTGCTTCAGGGCAACTGTTCTTCTGAATGGTGTGATGTGCTCTTGTGCAGCAGACATCACGCCCAGTTGGAGCCAGGGGCACAGCAGCAGGAGGGGACTGAGGTGGTATAGCACTGTAGGGGAGGCAGAGGAATGTGTCTTTCAGAAGCAAATCTAGGGAGTGGGGCAGTGTTCAACTGGCAGGCAGTTCACTCGTCTGTTATTCTGACTGCTGTGGCCTGCACTTGAGCAGCAGAAGTCTGCCAAATAGTCAAATTACAAACATTTTCATAAAAAGAGGAAACTGATATCTTCTCAATACTTCACAAAATTGATTTGATAATGCATATCAACATGGTCTGAGTGGAATCTTCGCATTCCAAATGAAAAAGAACATGTGTATCAGTGGCAGCGCTCATTGGCTAGCAGACTAGGCAACTAGTAAGTTGCTATGATTGAGAACCAAGAAGCTGTTCTTGAAGAAGAACTCAATGTCAACAGACTAGCCCTTGAGTTTCAACTGTTCATGGGCTCTGAAATCTGAAAGTAGTCGCACTTTCACCATGGGAGTTTTTACCCAGTAACTCAGCAATTCTCCTTTAAATGGAAACAATCCAAATGAATTAAGAGTGTGTGCTGCTTTTGTAGAACTGAGTTTATTTCTCAGCACCTATGTCAGCCCACTCACAACTACCTGAAATTCCACCTCCAAGAGATCTGATGTCCTTATTTTCACATTGCACACGCAGGATGTGTGTTTATACGCAGAAACACGTACACACACAAGTAAGAGCCTTTTAAAATGTCTTTTACAAATGTAGTAGCAATATTTTCCGAACATTCCTGAAGCTATATGCCTGATCCTAGCATTACATGTGATTGAACAGATACTTATATAAATAAGGTAGATTGCTTTTCCTCTGCCTACTTTTGTGTCACAATGGGTGCAAATCTCATGAAAATATGAAATATGTCTTTGTACTCACATACAAATTATATATCTGTGTGTAAGTGTATGTATGTGCATGTGTGTGTGAGTGAATGTGCCTGTGTGTGCATGTGTGTGTGGGCATGCGTGTGTGTGTGCATACATGTGCATGCACGTGTGTAAGCATGTGTGTGCATGTGTATGCATGTGCGTGTCTGCCCACGTGTGCGTGTGTGAATGCGTGTGTGAGTGCGTGTGCGTGTATTCACACACACACACACACACAGATACAGAGGTCCGAGGAACGGCTCCTGGCTACTGGCCCCCTTCATGTGTTTCACCTGGCTCTAGCTTCTCCCTCCGCTGGAGCAGCTAACAGCCATTCCTTTCAAAGGAGGCCCCTCCACTCCACTTTCTCCTGGAGAGCTCTGGTCCCTGAAGAGTCTGCTTGGAAGGATAGAAACTCCACTGCTACTACAATTTAATTGCTGAAATAGCTCTTCTGTTTCCCCAGCATGCTGATTACTCTTTTAAATGCTCCCTTAGTTTATAAACTCTGTCCAAATTATCATAGATTCTCTTTCTATGGGATTTGGACTGATAAAATTATCCTATATTGCCCCCAATGATACACCTATTCAATTTACTTTTAAGTTTTGTTTTTTTTTGCTGAAATAAACATGATTCTGCATATATTCTTAAATACTGTTGCCTTTGTTTATGTATGATATTAGTCTAAAGTATCAATGCTCATTCAAATTTAAATGTGTTTTAAATATTTATGATTTTTTTCTGGATAGCTCTCTAAAAGCTTTAAAATAATTCACACTTGCAGTGGCTATTTAATTATACAGTTAATTTTTAAATTGAATTTCTTTTAATCAATTTTGAGGTTTACTATGTGTCAGACACTCTGTAAAGGACACAGAAAATACTATGTTATATAATACTTTATAAAATATAGTTTCTTATCTCTGTATACTCCTAAGCATTATTATATGCTATCAATCTTTCATAAATTCTCCATACAGCATGTCAAAATGATTTCTGGCCATTTAAATTTGCATTTCCTTCTCGTCTATTAGCAAGGCTGAATTCATCTGTCTATCATGTATTTTGCCTAATTATGTTTCCAATTCAGTGAATTGTCTGTTCATATTCTTTGCTTCTTTAGTGGGTGTTTTATTAATTAGACCAATTAGATTGGGAGGATTTGGGTGAGTGCTTAGCATCCACAAAACTAATAGGCTTTAAAGTATATCACAATTTCCAAATTAAATAGCTCTGCACACAATGTCAAATTGTATGCTTATTCAGCTATGTTAAGACACATGCTGATGTTTCTTACCGCCTTTACTTCTATACTGGAGTGTGGTCAGAAAAAGTAACATGGTTTTCTGCGAGAGATCAGAGGCATTAACGGATTGAGGAACCGTGAAAAATAACACACTTGGAGTCAAAAACTGACTGTGGTTGATAGGCATAAGAATGTATTGATGTGACTTGAAACTGGAATTTAGCTAAAAACCTTTAATTTTACAAATCATAGATGAGTCTCAAAGTAACACACCATCATAACGACATTCATATGGGAAGACTTGGAGACTGATAAAATGAGATCCTAATGGCTTTCACCCCTTGTTTCTAATTTTCAAAATTTGGAAATCATATTAAGCCATTAGGGTTTTCAGTGTTAGAGAACTCCAGCCATCAATGTGGGCATTTGATCGTGCTGTGGGGGAAAGCTAGGTCTGGAAACCAGGCACTCTGTCTCGTTTGCCTCTGTGCTGCACAGCTAACAAGAAATCTCATGCAGAGGTATTTTATAGAATATGGACTACTAAGAAAAAGGCATGGGAAATAAGTTTCTAAGGAGGTCTCTAGTTTTCACACACCTTGAATTCTTTTCCTGGACTCAGTGTTCATTAGCAGAGGTAATAGTCAAAACAATCCTCTAATATTTTTAGCTTAAAGATGCCAGATGAGACACAACTCCTTTCAAAGGGGAAAACTAAGTCTGTGTGTTTACTCACACACCAAACACACACTCCTCTTCGCTACATGAAGTACTTGATGACGGCACTGTGGCTCTAATTTTGCTAAGAATAAGTTATGCTAAGCAAGTATCAGTACTGGGCCATGTCAGGGGCAGCATCTGATGAGCAAAACCCAAATTCTTCCCAAGCTCAAATGAATCTTACTAATGTGTCTTTAGGAAATTCCTATGTATGTTTAAGCATAAATTGTGAAGCAGTCAGCTTTTTGTTGCATATGTAGTCTAGCCCATGTCTATATCATATTTTTACTTATTAAAAACATATGCTATGCCATATTGGGAGATGGAGGCAGACTGGAGTGCTATCATCTCAAAAAGTTTTCTCATTTTGTGCTTCTTAATCAAGTTTGTGAAGAGAAACTGTGGGAAAGATGTAATGTGTGGGAGACTAAATAAATAAAGGGTTGATTCTTGCTGGGTATTCCAAAGCAACAAGAAAGGTAAAAGAAATGTATTAATTTCAATTTTAAGTTTTTTTTAAAAAAATCAATATACCTCAAATATACAAAGGAATACTAATCTGTGGAAAATAGAAATCAGTTTTAATGTGAATCAATAGTGATGAGTATATGTACTATAGAGCATGAAGAATATTTAACATGTACTATGTTAAACTCAAATTTGTATCAATTATATTTCTAACAAAGATAGGATAAGTACATCCCTACAGAATATGCCTAAAAGTCTTTGGGTAGAATTCACAATGATACTTCTGAGGGCTATAAAAAGTAAATGGAAAAAATAAGTAAAGGTAGATCAGAGAAGGATCATGAACTTGAGGGATCATTCAACTGGAACAAGTTTCACCTCATTTTTCTGCTAGGCCACAAAAGAGAGTCAAATTGAATATTGAGATTCACAACTATTCAGAGTGCATGAGAAAGAAGATGAGCTAAAGCTCCCTGATCCTCCTCTGAAGCCTACAAAAGGAATGCCAGGAAGGTCGAAGAGCCTTAAGATAATATTCAATATCTTTTAACGCATTTTCTTATTTCTTGAAGTTTCACACACATGTAATGCACGATCACACACCTGCACAGCTACCTCCCACAAAATTTTATTTCCATATTTTCCTCCTTTTTTTTGCCCCATTCCAAGTCAGCACAACAGTACCAAAGCTAGGAATCTGACAAAGATGACATTTTCTTTTGAAACTTGAAAGAAAATAAAAAAAAACGTCATTGATGTGCACACTTCTGCATTCTCTATTACTCTCTCCACAAAGAATCAGTAATTGAGTGAGTTTTGGGGGGAGGTGCTGGTGGGTAATTTGCTTGTCAGTCTTCTTGGCCAATTTAGTGGAGTATAGAATCACCTGTTTTTAAAATTAAAATGTAATATTTAAAATATAATTATATCACTTCCTTTTTTCAACACTTCCCATGAACCCCCCCCTCTAATTCTTTCAATACTTGCCATCACTCTTTGAAATTGATATTCTTTTTTAAAAAATTATTGCTATACACACAGGTGGTACATAAACACATAAATTAAACCTACTGAGTCCTTTTTGTGTGTCTTGGCTTGTGTGTATATGATTTTATGGCTCATCAAATTGTACTTGATAAACAATTGAGGGTTTATCCCAGAACAGGAAAATTCTCCTCTTTTCATTGGTTATTAGTTATTTTTAAATCTTTGACAAGGGGTGGGACACTGTAAGATTTCCCCCTTTCTGCATTAGCAACTATTGTTGCTGCTGGTGGTGGTGAAGTGTGTGTATGTGTGTGTGTGTGAGTGTGTGTGTGTGTGTGTGAGTGTGTGTAAGAATTCATTGTTGTTCATATATGTATTTAGGGCTCATCTCCAGAGAAGACTTTTTTTTTAATTTCAGTAGTCATTAATTAACTGTAGTTCTTTATCTAGGTTCTTATGAGGCTTCCCCCGTCATGCTGAAATGATAACTAGTATCATCATTATGATGATATTATTTATTTAGGTAATAACATGGTTGATACTTCATTGGTGCAGTTTTTCAGTCATCTACAGAAGATATTATCTTGAAGCAAAAGTTCTGGTCTTCTGGCTCTTATAAACTTTCTGCTCTCTCTTCTATGAGGTTTTCTGAGCTTTGTATGTAGGTGTTGAGTTGTAGATGTTTAAAGTAGTTTTTGGCAACATATGGTCAGTGTGCTCTGCATTTTGGCCAGGTATGGATTCCTGTAATGGATTACATCTGCTGGAAAAGGAAGCTTATTTGATGAGGAATTCGAGTTACAATTACCTATGTGTATAAAGAGGAGTATTTAGAATGAAGTTGGAAAGTATATTGGCTTAGGAGTGGCAATAAAATGTTTTCGTGTGTCCATAATTTTATTAACCAGGGATAGTTAACTAGGTTTATTACACCAGACACAAATTATCTCCTACGGAATGGAATCAAACCCTGGTGGTGGCTGGCTGTTTATTATTCCTAAGATATAACTGAAATTACTGCATTCTTGGGGGTTTTCTGTCATGATGGTCACTGGGGGTTTGCAGGCTCTCATCTATGGGAGATTATTGACTGCTCTTTTCTCTTGACTGATTTCATAACTTTTCCTGAAATTATGAGAGCTGTGTTTTCATGAAAGAGACTGACAGGTCAATGCCAGTGCCATTTTTCCAAGTCCTTTATCTGAAAGGCATGGTGTACTCCTGGCAAAAAAATTGAAGGAAGGTTTTTTTTATATACCTGGACAAGGAGTTTTTGATAGAGTTTATAACTCGTGGGGAGAAGTGTTATCAGCCCAATTGGCAAAACTTGTATACTACTACTCACTCTTTACCCACTCAGTTAATGTATTTTCTCATCCTTCCCATTAATGATCATATTGCCTGTATTCTACTACCATCCTGTCTAGAGCTCCTTCGCCCCAAAAAGGTCCTGTTTGCATTTCCTGGTTTCTGTGGTTACACCAGGTTATATGCTTACATTTTAAGATTTGGATTAAGAATCACAGAGAAGAGGGAATTTGCAGCTTTGACTTTTGGGTAGTTTTAATCAGTGTAATAGTTTCTGCTTCTATTCACATTTCGGAAAAACTCATGATTTCATTTTTTCATGACAGATGAATAGAATTTAATTCCATGTGTGTTCAATATCTTCATTCATTCTTTGAGGCACATCTAGCTTGTATCAATTTCTGAACGATTGTGAAGAGAATGGCAATGAGCCTAGATGAGCAAGTATTTGTGGAGCAAGAGGTCGAGTCCTTTGGGCATGAGCCAAGGACTACTAGCTTCTTGAGATTTCCCCACCTTGGTTTACTAGTTGGCTGCACCAGGGTATAATCCCAGGAACAGTAAAGGGGGTTCCCTTTCCCCCACGTTCTCATCAGCATTTGTTGCTTTCTTGTTTTTTAGCAATTCTGACTGAAGTAGATGAAATCTTAAAGTAATCTTACTTTGCATTTCCACAGTGGTTAAGGAAATAATTGAACAACTTTAAAGATAGTTCTCAGCCATAACCATGCTTATTTTCTTTTTTTAGAACTCTCTGTTCAGGTACAAAGCCAATTTCTTAATTGGGTAGCTGGATTTCTTGATCCTTGCTTTTTGTTCATATTTTATAGATATTATCATAACATATTCATGTTCTAGATATTGTTATGTCATATGTTCTGGATGCCATCTCTTTATTGGATTTACAGCCAACACAGTTTTGCTTTCACTCCGTGACCTTCCTTTTCACCAAATTGTTTGCTCCATTTTTTTGTACAGAAGCTTTTTATTTTTATGAGTTCCCATTTGTCTATTTGTGGTCCTAATTCCTTAGCGAATTGAATCCTATTCGGAAAGCGCTTTCCTACAGCTCTATCTTGTAGCGCACTGAGAATGTTTTCTTCTAGAAGTCTCAGGCTTTCAAGTTTCAGTGGTGTTTTCGTATATTGGTAACTCCGGATCTAATTTTATTCTTCTACATATGGATGCCTACCTTCCACAGTACCGTTTGTTGAAGGTGATGTTTTTCTCTTGTGTGCAGTCTAGTCTTGGGTGGCTATGTATAGAAATAGTTTGATTATAAAATGATATTCCAAACAGTTTTTGATGCAACACATATTTATGTATTTAATAGAACAGAGATTACATGAATGCATATAAAATTTTAATTTCCAGAAAATATTCAAAAAATTCAAATCAGCTTTTTCTACAAAATTTATGGTTTATAAAAGTTTTTGCAATAATCTTTAGTTACTTTTGGCTTCTGCTGAGAGCTAGAATAAAAGACACCTTTTTAATGGCTGCTAATTCTATGAAGAAAGCTCTAGGTTTATGCCTTTCCTTCTTAAATGCTGCAGATATCCCACGCTATAACTGCTATGGCTGGAATATTCTCTGTATATAATTCAAGATTTCTAAAATACTAATCAAAGTATATGTAATAAGACTTTCTAATCTCTATCAATGTATCATTGTATTCATATTAATGCTATTAGTCAGTGACTGGTAAACTTCATGTGTCTATAGAATTACATCATCCAATTTTAACACTTTTTTCAGAATAAGTATGGTGAAAGGGATGTTCAAAAGCATTGTATTGAAGGATACTTTCATATAGATAATCTCTATTTTCATTATTGTATGAATTTCCAAAAGTTAAACTAAAAACTGTTCAAGGAGGCTCTAAAATTTCTCTTACTCTCTTAGTGTAAGACTTTGATTTTTTTTTTCCTTTAGGAAATCAAGATTTGAATTTCAATTGCATAATTTTTAGTTCTGTTTGGAATGTAGGGAAATCCACCAATATTAAATTCACAATTCTATTTGTAACTAAAGTAGTCATTCTGATGTGTCAGTTTGGTTGATTTAGGCTCTCAGGTTATTCTTCTCAAGTAGTATTAACTACATTGGTGTGAGATATCTTTATATGATTAAAATCTAGAATTGACCAACTAGTAGCAAAGGAGATAGGTGAAATCACACAGGCAAACCTGACTTAAGCAAAACCAGGTTTGCACCAAAGATGAGCTTCGTTAGTGAAATAAATTCTGGGGCAGCAGTCTCACCCTGAGCCTTTGAGGCCAGCTTGTCCCTTTGCCTAATCCTATAAGCCTCAGACACCATCATTTCTCAAAAACACATCCTACTGTAAGCATGTTCTTTGTGATAAATATGTCCATTTTTAATTTCTACTGATTCTCTTTCTTTGGTCTAACCTCCACTGATTCAGTTACCTGGACTTTTCTAACAAAGAACTCAACACAAACCATTTATATAGAATTCCAGACAATAGACTGAACTTCCTATCTCTGTGAAAATAAAGTAACATCTTAGAAATTAATTAAACTAAGAGATACAAGTCATTATTACTAGACAACCTTTTGGTTTGTGAATGTTGATTATCTCTACAGTGTATTGTTCTCAAGACTGTTTTGGCTTTTGGAGTCTTACTTGATTTCACATTTGGTGTTTTGGACAATTCTATAAAAGTTCATGTCATGAATGTGCAGTACACGTGGCAGCTAAGAAAGGACGACCTTTCCTAGTATCTCTGTTTTTAAACATGTAACATGGGGATTTTTGCTTAAGTCAGTAACAGCAGAAAAGTAGACTTGCTTTTTTTGTCTTACAAAAGAAAAGTTTAACACTTCTCTCTTCTCTGTCAACCTGATCATATAGCCAAAATTATAGAGAATATACTAAGTTCTGTTCATGAAATATCCTCCAGGGTTTAACCCAAAATATTTCAGGAGTCTACTGGAAGATTTTTGCTTTCATTTTACAAATATAAACATCATACTGGTGCCTCAGTGTCTACTGTGGTTTCAGAAGTAAAAATGAAATTTGTTTTAACCATTTCTAACTCTTAAGAACTTAAAAATGGATAATAGAACATTCTAAGAAATACCTTGCTGCTGGTACCTTACATTAATCTCATCTTAAGTAGGTTTTTAAAAACGTTTTTAGCCCTAAGTACATACTAAAAAGTTACATTATGTTGAGAATCATCCTATTTGTTAGATAGGCGTTGTTTCATCTCTCTTCCTATTGGGAGCATGTGTCTCAGCAGGATGATTTCCATCTGTGCTGATAAAGGAAGGAGTGATGTAAGACTCTTGACTTCTGAATTGTTTTTTCTGTGCTAATATTTCTGTAAAGTGTCTACGATGCAAGCTGCACAAATTTCCCTTACCTTAATTGTCTTGAGCTGTGCATCAATGTACCAGAGAAATAGCATTTGATGAAGAATTTAAGCTCTGGAGTTTTCATTACAGAATTCTAACTCAGTCTTGTGATCAGTGTTAGAGGGCACTGAGTGAGGGGTATGAATAAATCATGTGGTGGTATTGATAATCTTTAAAACACTGAATACAGGAATTTAATATCAGGGTATTGTGTCTAGATTTTCAAATACTACTGCTGGAATATCATCAATACAGGTGTATACTATTTTATTAAAAGAAAACTATCATTTTTAAGTGATTTATAATTAAATGATATCTCTAGTGACTATTTGTTCACCTTTGTGGCTCAGGCAGATGTTGCTACCAACATTAGGAAGACGAAATTGATTAGAAACTAGTGTAATTTATCATGCAATCCTATAGCTTGAGGGATTTTAAGTAGACCCAGGATAGTCTCCTACGTTAAAGTCAGTGAGATAAATTTATTCTTGCTATCAGGGACAACAGACTCCAGTGTATAGGGAGTTCAGAGTACATTAACTTTTTTCCGCTTTCATTGCATCATCTTTAGCAAATAAATGTAGGATAGAGCTGGGGAAACATGAAAATACATGTTCCAAAATTGTCAGAGAGCTTTATCCTTCAAAAATTGTTAGCTTTGTGTGTGTGTGTGTGTGTGTGTGTGTGTGTGTGTATGTACTATATAGGTATCAAGGTCTTTTAACATCAGCTTTCAATTATAAATGGTAGATAAAAGGAGCAAGGATAAAGATCTATCCTATCCCCCTTCTGTCTCTCTTTATATAATCCACCACAGATAAAAGAATTTTATTTCAAAATACATTTGCTCCTTATTGCTGAGGGAGATAACATAGAATGACATACCAAGAGATTTACTGAAAGTAGACATCTTTCAAGTCATCAGTTAAGGTTTAGAGGAGCTGTTCTTCAACTGTAGTTGAAAACTCCTATGAAAAATGTGTAGGCAGAAGAGATGAAAAGTTGACATTTTCTTTGGCATAGTTTTCACAAATGTAATCTTCTATAACATATCAGAATATATATATTTTATACAATAGGGATCAATGAAATCTGTGGATATCTAAGCAGTAATTGCCTTTTTATGACCTTCAATTTCAATATGTAGTTCTCTGTTAGACACTGCTAATTCTGAGCTGCATAAGGAACCCATAGTAGATTCACACTGCTAAACTGTACAGGGAGGGATAAAAACATATCTTTGAAGGCATGCAAGTGCAGTAGTGGAAAGCAGATGAAGGAGGAAAAATTCTTGAGGACAGCTTCAGAGAAAATAGTACCTGGTAAATCCAGAGTTTTCAGTTGTCTTTCTATGGGTATGAACATTAAAGAGTGTGGTGTGGAACAGATGATCTGGGTTCCTCCAAAAGAGAGAACTGGTGTGTTATGGAGCATATAACTCAACAAGGCTTTTAAGTATCACCCAGGGCTATATGCTTACAGTCTTTGAAACTCCTGCTAATTACTACCCTAAATGTGTAACTTAAGTTACAGGTGTGCAAAAATAATTGACTGAAGAACTGTTGTGATTTGCATGGCTCAGGGAGTGACCTAACAGGGGTGACAGAGAATGAAAAAATAATAGACACAGATACAGAAAAACTGAGAACAGGTTGGCCATGTACTCTGATGAAGATGAACAAACATGTCAAACTAATTTATACACAGCTGATCTAAGTAGAACACCAGTTAGTTAATCTTTGTAGGAGGTCTCTGTTGCAGTAATCCATCCAGGAAGAGAAAGTCACAAGAGATACTTTGGAATATACTGGCTTTAGGTAAAGGTGATTCATTCATTACCACTTTCACTTGAACCAGGGGAAAGCTTTGGCATTACTTTGAGCTTCATACAGGGAAAGCCTCACCCTTTCCGAGTGTCTAAAGCACTGGGGTCCTTGAAATGACTGTGCTTAAATCAATAATAATGTTTCACTCAGGACTTCATCTACTCCCCACAAAGACCCAAGAAGCAAATATTGAAAATTCAGAGCAGAAATACTGATGTTCAAACAAATGGCCTTGAGGACACTTATCTCTGATGTATCTGAAGAAAGTAATAATTTCATCATGAAAGTCTAGCATTTACCAATTCATGATATAACAAAAGGCAAAATCTAGACTTGGCACTGCGTAGAGAGTTTTGGGAAACCAAGAAAAAAATAGAGATATCATAGGCACACAAATAGCCTCCCTCTTGAGATATTTGCAAAACATGAGCTGCAGAGGACAAGATCAAGCTGAAAATCTGCAAAAGGCACACAGACAATTCTAAAACCTGCCATCTCCCTGTAGGAGAAGGAAATGTTTCCCAAGCCTTTAAAGTAAGGATTTTGCTATGGTACATTTAACAGTACAGGAAAGCAACCCACTAAATCCAGTACACTTTTGAATTGGCTCCATTCTGGATTAAGTTGTTTTTTTTTTTTTTTTTTTTTTTTTTTTTTAGGTCTGGAATTCCTGTGGTATAAAACAGACTCCAAAACCTAAGCATTTATAGGATTATTTTTTTTTTTACTTTTGTTTATTTATGTGGAGTGGGTGTGTAAACACCATGGTATACTTACTTATAAGAGGTCAGAGAACAACTTGGGAGTTGATTGTCTTTCCACCTTGTGTGTTCTGGTAATCAACTTTAAGGTGCCAGTCTTAAGGCATAGGTCTCACCTATGCTTACCCTTTGAGACAGCTTTCCAACTGCAGACTTTACAGCTTGTATTTGTAATGTTCATTATTTGCAAACCATGAGGCATGTATTGACACAGAACTCTATTATCATTGACTAAGAGGAGGCATAGAACCTATGATCAAATTTTTGGATGACCTGACATTTAGATCAGAACCAATGCCCATCAAGTGACTCTGTTTAATACTTTAATGTCCCATGACTAATAAAAACCCAGAGACAGATATTGGGATTCAAACTGAAGATTAAAAAACAAAACAGCCAAGCCACTAGAGAAGTCTTACTTCTACCAAGGCTGGGTGACTACGGACTGAAAACCTGAGCCTCTGTCTCCTCTTGTTTTATATTCCTCTTTAGTGCTGGGATTTGGAGCCACCACCTGATTCTGTTTCTGCACTGATTTTGTGTAGTTCAGGGTGGCCTTGAACTCACAGAGATCGGTATGTCTCTTTCTCTCGAATCCTGGGATAAAAGGTATGTGATACCACTGCCTGGCATCTACCTTTACCTTTACCTTACATTTACCTTCTGATCTTTAGGCAAGCTTTATTTATTGAAACATAAATAAAATAGCACTATGCTTTAAGATTTAGAAATTTAAAATTTTTAACAACAGTGGACAGGTTGGTTGTTTAATATGCCACAAAAATAAAATAAATATAATAGGATCAAAAACTACAATAACTGCAGTTAAGTAATCTATGGGCCTGGGCAGAGGTGGTGTACTCCTTTAATCCCAGCACTTGGGAGGCAGAGACAGACAGATATCTGTGAGTTTGAGGCCAGCCTAGTCTACAGAGTAAGTTCCAGGACAGCCAGGGTTACATAGAGAAAATTTGCCTCCAATAATCAAAAAAGAAAAAAAGAAAGGAAATAAAGAAATTAAAGGATGGTTTTCATAGGTTGATAAAAATATACAAAATATATCAATAATAATAATAATAATAATAATAATTATAATAGCCAGGCAGTGGCGGGGCATGTCTTTAATCCCAGCACTCAGGAGGAAGAGGCAGGCAGATCTTGATGTGGGATTTCCCTCTTCTGCCATGATCACCATTAATAAAGAGCTGCTTTGAGCCTATAGCAGAGCAGGGTGGGGTGAGCAGAGCTAGGGAGGGAGGACTGGACTGAATGCTGGGAAAAAGAAGGGTGGAGTTAGAGAGAAGCCATGGAGCCACCACTGGAGATATGTGCACTGAGACTTTGCTGGTAGGCCACAAACTCATGGTGATATACAGATTAATTAGAAATGGGTTAAATTAATACGTAAGAGTTAGACCATAAAAAGCTAGAGTTAATGGGCCAAGCAGTGATTTAATTAATATAATTTCTCTGTAATTATTTTGCGTCAAAGCTAGCTGGATGGCTAGGAACCAACCGTTGACAGTATCACAAGATACTGTGAGTACTATATATATATATATATATATATATATATATATATATATGTGTGTGTGTGTGTGTGTGTGTGTGCGTGTGTGTGTGTGTGTATGTATATATATATAATTATAATAAAAAAGCAAAATAGATATGAATCTGCATAATGGAGCCTGTGTGGCTCCAACAAAGAGTAAAGGAAGGAAGACAAAAAATAATTTAAAATCGGTAGCTGGAACCTTCAGTTAAATTGCTGTATGATGTAGAAAATTAATCAATTTCTAAGAGAACAGATAATAAAAAGACATAATTTTTAGAAGAATGACAACAATAATAGAAGTAGCAATAATAATAATGACATATCAGAATCTAAAGAAATGAGAAGCCATTGACTTCATATCTTTAAAATGTTCAAATAATTGTTAATCTACAATTCTATGCTTACCCAAATATTTTTCAAAAACAAACATAAGTTGATTATGTTTCCAGCAAAAAAAATACTATGAGACTGAGATCAATTGGTATATAGAAACAGATACAAGAGACCTATTAGGTTAAATAAAAAGCTACCTTTGAGGGCTCATTCCTTTAACCCCAGCATTTAACAGTTAGAGGCATCTAGATCTCGGTGAGTTCAAGGACAACCAGGATTGTAACACAGAGAAACCCTGTCTCTAAATAAATAAATAAATAAATAAATAAATATTTTAAAGAAGTTACTTTGGACAAATAAATGTAATACATACTACAATAAAGGACATCATATTTAGTAAAAATTTGCAAAAAAATTGTCCAAAACATTATTTTGATTGTGAAAACTTATAATGTAAAATAGGCTTACAATTGCTTAAGAGAACAGTAAAAACACGAGAGAGGGACTCTTGAAAGTATTCTAAGATGACTACACTAAAGGGAAGTGGAATTATTAATAACATACATGGTAATGCATCACAAATAAATTTTTAATCAGTAAACATTAAAAGAATAAAAAAGAATGTATAATTTAGATGGTGATACAGAATGAATATGGAGTAATAATAGCGTAAGTTGATATGAATGCTAGAAAAGAAAAACTGAGAAATAAGATACTGGAAAAAGATAAAAGGAAATAATGGCACCACTTAAACTGCACAAACAATTATATTAAAAGTAAATGGATCAGATATCATAATTAAAATAGGACATATGTTATATTAAAATAAAATAATAACTTTGTTCCCTAAACCATTCTTTGAATACAAAGAAATGTTGAAAATTCAACAAGATATCAGAGCATAGAACAATGGGGGTGTCAGCAATATGGAAAAATAAAAGTGTTTTGTTGTTGCTTTTCATCATCTGCTGGCAGCACAAACACACAACACACACATAAATAAATAAAAGTGTTACTGGATTTGAAATAACATAAATCTGCAACCCTGGTGACTCCTCGAGCTCTATATGTTTGTATGTTCCACGATACCATTCTTTCTCTAAATGAAGTATGAGCCAGAATGCATCCCATCTCTTTTCAAACTGGCCAATTTGAACATTGCACATAGCAATAAGAATTCAAAGAAAAAAATCTGAACAGGACTTAAAAATTATGTTTTTTTCTCAAGAGACCCAGGAAAGGAGTTTTGGTGAAATTAATACAGATTCTTCTTAAATACCATCAATTTAATTTTTGCCTTCTTCCTCCTCTTTTTCTTCATCTTCTCTTCCTCTTCCTCTTCTTCTTCTTCCTCTTCTTCTCCTCCTTCTACTCCTTCTCCTCTTCCCTCTACATTTTTATATAAGATTTTTTTTTCATTTTATATACTAATCCTATTTCAGCCTCCTTCCCCTTCTCTCACCCCTTTTTCCCAAGCCATCCCACTTCCAATCCTCTCTTCAGAGTGGGGAGGTCTTCCCATGAAGAGTAAACAATGTCTGGCATACCAACTGAGGCAGACCAAGCCCTTCACCACCTGCATCAAAGCTTAGCAAGGTATTTCACCATAGGGACTGGACAATCTATAAAAATAATTAAAATTAAGAAGACTTAATTTTTAAAAAAAAAAATGTGTTGAGAGGATGTGCTGTGGGAACTCTTTCAGCCAATAGCCTTTAATATTCCAGCCCACTTGGGTGTGGCCTCTTGTACTATACAGGCAGATATAAAGCATGTGCGGGCCTCTTGGCTGCTGGATTCGGTTCCAGTTCCCAGCACATGCAGAGGTCTGTATATCACTACCCTTTCTGTGAGTTCACCCCCTTAATAATTAAGCTTTTAATATACTCCATTCTGGGCTAGTATAATACAAGGATGCACTGCAAAGAGAATTGTCATACTTTACTGGTGAAAGTGAAATGATATAAAGAAATAAATTTAAACTTTAGTCATCACATGTGATTAGGAACTATTTATAGCTTTTATTCTCTATAGGGACAGAAGAGCATATTCTTGCCAAATCATTGGCTGTGCAAACAGCCCAAACTTTGTCAAACTACTCAAGCAAAGAAACGACACAGGCACGATAGTTGCATATAGACACTTCCCAATTCTGACACAGTCTTGCTAGGTGGCTCTTATTTCTCAGGAACTCATTTAGTATACAGTTTTAGCTGTCCTCAAATTCATACTGCATCTCTCTTTCTCTGTTTTATAAATGTTGACTAAAAATAAAAATCAGGAAACTCCACTTTGAGAAACTGACATTATATACTAACTTTGATTGCACGCATAGCCTATGACTCAACTGCTCCATTTCTAGGTATGAAAAGAACTGAAATAAAGGAATGTATTCAATTCAAATGTGCCTGACAAATTAAAATAGCACTATGTTTGATAGCCCTAACTCAAAATCACTGAAATGCCTAAATATTAAAGAAATGCATACATTATACTGTATCAATGAAGGAATTATATGAAGAATGAGAATGACCAGACCACATTGACAAGTATAATACATAAAATCTAAGAAACCTAATGTTGATTAAAAGATGATAGGTAAAAAATGTAGCCCTCTAAGCTGATAAAGTTGGTTCTTACACAAATGTGTTCCATTTGAGATAATTTAGCTATCAGTAGACTTATAGTCTGTATAAATAAATCTTAATGTATAATTGAGATATTTGCAACTTTTTTAATCTATTCTGAGTGTAAGAAATGTTTGAATGTATATTATAATTCAGGGATAGACAATATTCATTCTTAAAAGTGAAGGTTTGTATAATATACAAATGGCTCAATATTATTACTCACTATTGCATAACCCTCTGTAGAAGCCAGGAGATGTTAGCTATGCTAGAGCTTGTTGTGCAGCTCCAGCTTTTCCCCCAACCCGTAGTGAATGAGCCAATCCCACACCACAGTGAGGAGTTTCTCTTATATAGCATGACAGATTATTTTTTCAAATTCAAAATGCTTGCATAATGCCATCCTAGCATTTTATTTTATCTCTCTAAGTGGGAAATTTGATCTCCTAGGGATCACCCAAGGCTTGTGCTTTTAAAATGAGGATAGCACACACTGCCCTCAAAAAATCAAAAATAGTTCCATTAAAATGCATTTTTTTCTTAAATTTAACACTGTTCCACATGACTCAAGGGTTACACAATGTAGTACACACTCTGGCAGGTCCTTCTGTAATTGTGTTCACAAACTTATTTTCTCAAGTCGTTAATCTTACATGCTGGAGTTTTCAGTTAGAGGAAGCAACTGAAAATCCAGGGCAGGGTGTCCTGGCCATATTGAATCACTTTCTACACTCATTCCCTCTGCACAGTGATTATAAAGCAGCTTGTCACTTACAGTTCAGTCTGGCATTGATTTGAGTAACCAGAAAGCATTATGTATCTTGAACAATATATTTCGAGGGCACCCTGTTTTAAATCTATCATCTTTCCCCCTGAGAAACAGATCAGAAGTTTAATAATCTTGAGAACATTTGTTTGCCATTTCAGATCACATCTGATTTTTTTGCTCTAAAGAGGTTTTTAGTACATGATTTTCTTATTTGAAGCTTACCCTGACATGCCTTCTAAATTACAGATGTCAAATTTCTTGAGTTTGAAAGGGTTGCCCCCACCTGCTTTTGGCAATGCTATCAAGAGCATTCAACCTACTTTTGGCTAACTTTAGAAGTTTAAATAGAGTTCTCCTCTCAGTCTTCTTCCTCCCACAGTACGTTGCTTCTCTCGAGACCATATAATTAGCCTGTGTCTCCGCTATGTGTGACTTTAGTATCAACGTAGTTCATAAGACACTAAAACAAGGTTTGTCTCTAAACAAACAGATATTCCCAGAATGCTATATTAGGCAAGAGCTCTGCCAAGAGCATGAAGAAATAGAACAGAAGAACCAACAATACACCTGTTTCTTTCCAGAGTGAGGAAGTGGGAAGTTAAGCAATTTGTCTGAGATCACAATGTCTGTCAGTGGCAGAAACAGATTTGGACCCAGGGACCCATGATGTATTGCCTAACCAGGGTTCTTTCCATCATTCTAGTCATAAATAATAAATATCAAATAGCTGCTTGCTTTTGCCTCTCTCTTACTGAATTTGTATACATATTATAGGCCATTCTCCATATCTGTGAAGAAAGTCATAATAAAATCCCCTTTAAAGATATGTCATAACTCTTTCTAATTACCTAGTATGTAAAAAAAAACACTTATTAAATTAAGATGTTTGTTGATGCTATATTCTATATAAATAAGTACTTTAAGAAATAAATTTATAAATGTGTATTTTCTTGTGTTTGTTTGTATTTTTAAGATGGGGTTTCTCTGTGTAGCCTTGGCTGTCTGGGAACTTCGTCTGTAGGCTGTGTTAGCCTAGAACTCAGTGATCTGCCTGCCTCTACTTCCCAGGTTCTGGGATTAAAGGCATGTGCCACCACTGTATAGCTTACTTCAATGTTTTATTGCAACCATATTCCTAAAAATAGAGTTGCTGGGGCAAAGACTCGGGCTAGAAGTCTCTAAATATCGAAGATGTAAGTACTAATGGTAAAAAAATAAAACATTAGTCACTGAATAATCTCAGGAAGAAACAGTACTCAAACTCTACAAATACTAAGGCAAAATGAAAATGCTCATATTTTCCTTTGTTGAAAATGCATATTTTCATAAATAATTCCGTAGCTCTTTTCTGTAAAATTTTGCATTTATGCCTTTGCATAATGTTCACCAAATGATTTGGTTATTTGCTTAGTGATTTGATAAAGTCATTCTAAGAATCCTTTAATATATTCAAACAAAAATATCCAAAAACTTTTGCTGTTGTCTGATTGGTTGTATGGTTCTCTATCTCAAGCTTGATACCCAACTGTCTCAGAAACATAAGTTGTGGGATTATAGGTATGTGCTACAACACTACCACAGTGCCTCAAATTTGGTATCGTATATATTGAAATCATCAGGAATACTATTTTGGTTGAAATTAATTTATGAACTATTATCTTTAGAATTACAAGACTTACCATTCAGTAACATTTATGCAACAACCATTATTAATCAACTTCCATAAAATCATATTTTATTTTATGTACCCAAGGAAATGTTTTAACTTTTTTTTGCTTAATCTTGTTATAAATTGATGGTAATACTTATTTATTAAAAGACAAGTTCTATTTTCTTCGTTTTATAAATGCATTATATTAAGATTTACAAATACTTTTATTTTTAAGTTCAAAATTCATCATCTGAACAATATTTCTATTATTTGTATTCTAACTATGTGTGCGTGTGTGATCCTAAATTTTCTTTTTATCTTTCTTTTATCTTAAATTGTGTTTGACAAAGTAAGTAGACATTGCAAATGTGGTTTGTATGGTTCTGTCACCATTTCTTTAAGAAAGGAATGTCAGAAAACAAAGAAAAAATGAAGAAGTGGGTAAGGTCTTTTCTGTTCGGGGGTGGTTGAACTGGATACTGAAGAACCGTCCCTTAACCTTGAGTTCAGTAGACACCAAATAATTGTCCTCATGTTTTCTTTATCCTTACATATAACCATACTAATCATAGCAATATTTAATTATTGTGTAACCCTCCATACTTGCATCTGTGAGATGAAGCCTTTCTAGAACAAAAGTATCCTGAGCAGATTCTCATCTTCCACTCTCTTCTAGCTCTTGCTACCACAAGTCTGTATTTCACAGCTCTGCACTGGTTCTTGTGAAACATTTCTCAAATATTTGTTCTTCATTTTGGATGAAGGTGTTCATGTTTGAGTGGCCCTGTATATAGTAGAGGTTCTGGTTCTGCTCACTAAATCCATGACACAAGCCACCCAAACTAAAGTTTTTTTCTTCTTTACACATAAAATTCAAAAATAGTCATCACAGTAACCTTAGTTTTTTTGCTTTTGCTTAGTCCATAGAAGCAGCTTATAAAAACTCATTTAAAAAATTTAATATACAGTTAAAATAATTTAGCTGTCTTTCTAGTATCTGATCTGTATTTTGGAAATATTCCCAACAATTACAAATTAGATTTATTAGTTCATAATAAAACAATAATTTAATTGATTTTTATTTAGAATATCTTCTAAGCTGGAAATTGATTAAAGAAATAATTAACAATAAACTAAATCATACTTGACCACTAAATCTGGCAATTTTCTTTCAATCATCAGAAACTCTTTCTAAGCCATAAAAAGCAATGTCTCTGAATATCCTTGGCTTAGCTGACAATTCCTCAAATAGTGTCCAGGTGTGCCCCACTAGAGAGATATGCATCAAAGACTCCGGTAGGATTTCAAACTTGTACATCCCTTGCAACCCCTGGGCACCTAGCATGCATTCTGGTTTCCTCAAGCTCTGACAATCAGCCTCTGATCACAGGAGAATTGTAGTGTTTTATTCATATGTGAAGACTTGAGACTCTTGTCCCCACAGTTATCTTCAAATGACTTATGAATTATATCCCAATAGTCATCTTCAAATACTGAAGTGAAGTTTATGCTGAAATCATGGAGGTTTCATAATATATTTTAGAATTTTATAATTATCCATTTCATACCCAGCATTTCTTCTGGGCAAGAGATCTTTATAATTTCACCTTGTGTAATTTCTCTTTGGACTTTCCCAACATTTTTTTTTTGTCAACAGCGACAAATTTAAAAATTGAAATTATAAATTGAATGAATGAAAATTTAGTTAAATTTGAGTAACTTGTCAACTTTGGTTTTAAATTTTTTTCCTGTGAATTACAAATGTTCTTATTCAAAGAAGGTTTTTCTCCACACTCAATAACTTCTCTTTGAAGCAATGGAGGTTTGTTAATTGATGTTAGACTGAAGTGATTAAGAACTATGATGATTGAATTTCCATTATAGAACAGTGATTACAGTTCAAGAAGCCCAATTGTTTAGTGAAACTTGAAGAACAAGATGTGCTATCCTGTGTTTACAGAATCATGGGTGGGTTTTGGTGACATTGCCTTCCCAGACAATTTTTGAGAATACATGTTTGGTATTCTGCTAAGCTTCCAAGTCTCTTTGCACAGCAACGAAGTTACCCTTATCCAGCACTTAGTGTTACTCCAAAGGTTAGTAACTTAGTATGGAAATAAACAGATGTTACAATTAGGGCCACACAGGAAAACAGGAATGCTGTAACCTACATGTAGAAGCAAAAAGGACTTTCTTGTCAGTAGATATTTATATTACAGGCCAATTGGAAATGATTTGAAAAACAATCTTCTTAAGAAATATAAAAGAAGTGATGATTGTGTAAAGTTTAGTTAAAAGGGCTCATTACAAATGGCTGAAAGGACAATTGTCATAGGAGGTTTAAATTCCCATCAAAAGGCAGGGTTGTTGAGTGAGTAATGCAAAGGATCAAGAGAAATCACACCCATATTGTTTCACGGCCAAAGATACAAGAGAGCTTTAAATGTATGGTAGTTTGTGGATGTAGCCATTTGCTAACTTTCCCTATGCGTTGCATTTATTGTAAAAGTTTGGTGAAAGTGGGTCTTATCTCACAATATGAATGTAGTCTGTGAAGTGGAAACACATAATAAACAGAAAGAAATCTGTTCTAAGAGACTTGGAGGAACATGGCATAGGTTCAGAACTGCTTAGAGAGTCTGCTGTTGTGTGAGAGCTGCTGGTATTTAAAACATCATCTCACAGAGTTCACCCTTCTAGTCTGACTTGCATTTTTTTTTTGCAAACATGAATATTCTTTACTCTGCCATGGTACAGGGGTTCCTAGAACACCTGAGCATTCATGGTTGCTTATGAATTATAATGATAGGCATCATATATACTTCACCCACATTAAAATTATGTATCTTCTGCAGCCACAAAGGAATTTAAAGCCTTAACTACTCTAGCTTATGAAATAGAGGAAAATGTTGTCAGCTACCTCTACCCATTTGTAAGCCTCTCTGGGCGAGGTTGCTTTTTTCTCCATTTGCATATATCAAGGACTTTCCTTGGTAGGATCTGAAATCATGATTTGGAAACATGGTGTCTCTTTTTCTGTGGAACAACAGCTCAGCTTTGGAGGGTAAATAATCAGGCTATTTCAGCCCCAGGCCTTTCTTATGAGTGTCTCACATAACCCTATGCTATACACATGCCTCTCTCACTGGAGGCCTTCACGCCTTGATATCTTTTCCGTTTTCACTCTCTCTTCACCCTGGCAGATATGTACCTCCACAAAGATAACATTTTAAGTCCCAGCCTCCCAATGTTTTAATTTTAATTTCAATAATTATCATATTTACTTGGCTTCACCCAGTACCTCTCGGACATTTTTATCAATCATTTCCTCCTTTCTCATATCAGCAACCTACTGAATGAATTGTAAATGAATTGAATAAAATTTCAAACATTATAAATTCATCATTATCACCTGTAAATGAGTTCTCAGTGTAACTAGATACTTTTTACAAAATTCTTAAAATTTAGTCGTAACATGTCCAACAATTTGAAAACTTATGATCAAGCCTCCAGGCCTCCTTACTGCAAGAACTTCAATCTTTTTCATGCTTAAGGTACATTGGTCTAATAGGAGCAGAAGAAATTGGTTTATGGTAGGTAAATGTATAGTTTTTCCTGTTTTATTTTTCTTTATTTTCATATAAAATGAATGTGCAGACTGGACAGATGGTTCAACAGTTAAGAGGACTGACTTCTCTTCCAAATGACGTGGGTTAAATTCCTGGCACCCACATATTAACTCACAACCATCAGTAATTCCAATTCCTCGGGATATGATTCTGTCATTTGGCCTCTCTAGGCACCACATCCCAAAAGTGGTGTACAAACATGCATTCACATAAAATTCTTACACAAACAAAATAATAAAAAAATAAAAGTGAGTAAAAGGAATGTGTAACTTGTATCAAATATCTGATAAATTTTTGCATTTGATCAGTTTGTGATTTCCTGATATTCAGTCATAAAAGTTTCCCTATTTTCGATACTTGTTTTCTGATCGCTAATATGTCTATATCTTAAATATTTGCCTTTGAGATTTACCCCCACTACAGTGATCCATGGTTTGTCTGGGATTAGTCTTTTTTTTTTCTTTTTTCTTTCATCACAGTGTTCACTCATTCACATAAAACATCTTGGCTTTATTATTTATCCACTGATATTTTCCCTATCAAGATATGCAAGAACCCATTTCAGTTTCCTACAATAAAGGCTTCATAGTCTCACCTTGATTGAGTTTATAATGGTGTGTGTCACAAAACACTGTCTCTCATGTGCTAAGAAAATAGATATTCTGTGACAGTCAGTATACTTTTCCAGCTTTTGTTCTGACTTTCTTATTGATACATATACCCACACAATCTCACCTACTTGTAGTAATTGAAAAACAGAAGTACAAACCAGAAAAAATATACTCTTGATTATTAGAACTCCACTGAACTCTGACTTCTTTTGTCTCCCTTCTCACAATAGTCTGCATCTTCATTTCTATTCTATTTCTGTGATGAAGAGCCATGGTCAAGGCAACTCTTATAAAAGAGAGCATTTAACTGAAAAACTGCTTACAGTTTTAAGGTTAACCCATGATTCTCATGGTGAAAAGCAGACAGGCATGGTGTTGAAGCAGAACTGAGAGCTTTACATCCTGATCTTCAGGCAGCTGGCAGAGAAGGAGAGACATTGAATCGTCACTTTGCACCCTGCTGTGACATATCACCTCCATAAAGGTCATAATTATTCCAACAACCATATGTTCTAATCCTTCCCAAACAGTTCCATGGACTGGGGACTGAGCATGCAAACATAGGATCCTATGCAGGTGCGCTCATTCAAACCATCACAACCTCCTTAAGCCTCTCCTGACCTTAGTCTAACGTTCTCTCGTTTGATCCTACTTATGGGACTAAAAGTATATCTATAGAATTGCAAAACACGGTAATTTCGTAACAGTGATTATTCATGTTTTTTTTTTAAAAAAATCTAACTTCTATTTATAGGCCATATTTCAACAGAGACCTGAAATCTTGTAGAAAACATAGTCTCAGTTAATGTTCTTAGAGGGTAGTGCTGACTCGTTTTTTGTCATCTTGACATAAACCTAGGCATAGGTGAGGGGATCTTAGTTGAGAATATGTTTCCAGGAGAGACGATCAGCCTGTATAGGCAAGTCTATAGGGCATATTCTTGATTAATGGTTGATGTGGAAGGGTCCCACCCACTATTGGTGATGTCTCTGGATAAGTGGTCTTTGGTGCTATAGGAAATCATGTTGAATAAGCCATGTGTAGCGAGCCTCCCTTCTCGAATAGTCTGTATCTTCATTTCTATTCTATTTCTGTTTCTATTCTATTTCTGAACTTGGCTCCAGGCTTCTCCGTTAAATTCTTGCCTTGACTCTTCTCAGTGATTGAGTAAGACCTAAGAGGAAAGATACTTTCTTTCCCAAGTTGCTCTTGGTTATATTGGTTTAGTACACTAGAAGCCCTAACTAAGATATATATGCTTCCAAAGTTCCTCTATTTCCCATTCCCTACAGTTTTACATTTTCTCCTGGCATATAGAGAATATGTGGAACAATCCAGCTTGAAAACAAAGAGAAATGCATGATACACAAAGGTACTTCATTAGTATTTTTCAAACTGAATGAATCAATAAATTATACCCTGAATGTACATTATGGAGAATTTAACAGTGAGTCATGGAACTATTTTAGAATAAATTATTGAGCAGCTCATTTGTATCCACTTTGAAAATAAGGTGGCAATGACCAGAATCTATTACAGAGTCGCAGAGGACAAGCCATGCCCCTGTTAATAGGATTTCCCCTGGTAGACATGAATGCCTTTCATGGAGCGCCTGGGCTTCTCTATTTAGATTTGGCTTCAGGAGATTTAATCGTTTAGGTCTTATATTATTAGGAACAAGGTGGGAAGGTGAGATCAAATATTAAAACAAGAAATAGAAGTATTTTTGATTGGTTCTGGTGCTACTGAATATTTGGTTTGGCTTCATTCAAGATTTTTTTTTAAAAAAACACCTTTGATAAGAATATAGAAGAAAAAATTGTAGTGGAGTTATAGAAGAAAAAATTGTAGTGGAGTTATAAAATAAAATACTTGCAGAACATTCAGACTGTCTGGGTGATAATTTCTGTCAGGGATATCCTTGTCACGAAGGTATTTCTATGCTGAGTGGGAGGTTGGCTATATAATTTTCAAAGACTTTTCCAAATTTAACGTGTCATCTTCTGTGAAGCGTTATCATCTCACGATGTGCTGGAGGTTCCTGTATAATCCGAGAATGCTCTACTTTGAAGAAATCATAGAGTATATATTATAAAGTTCAAGCAAGTTATTTGCATCCATTTGTGCACCTGCCAAGTTTTCTCAAGCAGGAGAAATGGAAACGACAAAGATAAAATGCCTGATTATCTCCTGTGACACTAGAGCCTCAAGAAATGCTTGAGGTGGCTTTATTCAAATTTGGCACACTTTACGTCACAATTATTCGATCATTCAACTGTAGTCTCTTTACTTGTACTAAAAGTCAAGATACGAAATGTGATTGCTTTCCTTTTAGACTTTTATAAAATTTCAGAACTTCTGGATTCTTTTGTTGTTGTTGTGACTATTTGTGTCCCCTCAAAACTGATTTGTCTCTGTGCCATCACCTTAAGTGCCAACAAGAGAAGAAGAGCTTTTATATGGTCAAATTCATAACCTCTGTGTTTTCAAAATCCTTTTAAATGGTAATGAACCTACATTGCTGTAGAGTTTAATGTTATTTTCTGTCTGCAGCACAGACAGAGGGTTCTCTCTGTGTCAGATATGATACGAAAGGACATCAAAGGCCACAGAACATTGCTGTATTGGATAAGTTCCACAGATGAAAAGGCCTAATTGAGGGGACTGGCTAAATTTTGGAAGCCAGCATATGAGAGAAACACTGTTTCAAACACGACTTGAGTAATTTCATCCAAATAAGAAGCTTTCAGGCTTGACTTCTGTGACCTTTTAAGTAGTAAATTGTCACCCATTCTACTGAGCTAATGTTTCACAAATCAACTCATTCCTGACTCTGATCAGAGTTGAATGATAAAAAAATACTGAAGTAAACAAGAAGCAATTGCCACTTGTCCTGTGTTCTTGCTTTAGGAAGGCTCTCCGACCTTTCCTTTCTGTTTTTGTGGATGTGACCTATATCCAGCCTTTTTCTTTTATGAATGTTCTTCCTAACAATTTCATTACAGGTCTTCACCATCCTCCATGTCTCTTCTTGCAGTCCATTATCTGTGAACTACGTGACAAATTTTCTTAAATGTTTTTGAACACAAACTACTGCCCTTTGTGTAAATCTTTTATGGCTCTTCATAGTTTAAAGTAAAATTCTGTGGTAGTCAAAATTTTCTGTTGTAACTATACACACCAACAAACAAGCAAAAATCAACTCACCAACTTAACAAAAACCATGAATGGGTAAGGGCTTATTTTAGCACCTGGTTTCAGTCAATCATGGTGGGGGTGGACAGGGTAAAGCATGGCAGTTCATACCAAGGTGTCAAGGAAGGAGAGTGAGACCATGCCTGTGCTGGCCAGTCTTTTCCTCCACCCACCTTTCTACTTTTCTGGTGCCAAACCTATGAGATGGAACTTCTCTAATTTGGTGTGAGTTTTCTCTCCTTACTTAATACTTTCTGCAAAGGCTCTCAAGCACACCCAGAGGAGGGATTTACTAATCTCTTGTGGAATTTGCAATCCTGTCATGTTGATAATCATGACTAACCATCACAGCCCTTATCACAGAATGGGTGTCCAAGTGCTTAACTCTGTATATCTTTGGGATAAAATTTCACTGCTACCAAATAAGCTCTTAGGTGGAAAAGTCCTAGATCCTGACTGCAGTGTTGTAGAATGCCTCTTCTCTGGCATGTTATCAAGTTCATATATCTAGTCACAAGGCTTCCCTTCAAACTGAGGCGACTATGCCTCCTTGAGACTCAGAAGTGAGCATTATTATCTGTGATATATTAAAGCCAGTCATAACTGAAGGACTTCTCATACAAATAATCTATACTACTGTGGAGTATTTTTATAAATAGTATTGAAATTGCTCACTTGTCATAGCCTTGTGAAAGGAAGATAACATTTCAACATCTTCAGTGATATAGCCTTGGGTTGACTTGGTCCTATGTTCCTACAGACTACAAATAGCCACAGTCTAAACTAATGCAACTATACTTACATTTAGACAGTAGATTTTTATTTAAGTTTCTTTTCCTTTTACATACTAACCCAGTTACCCTTCACTCCACTTCTCCTGCCTCCCTCCTCCCGGCTTCCCACATTCCCATCCACTCCTTTGGGGAGTCAATAAAGTCTTGCATAGCAAATTGAGGCAGAACTGATCCCCTCCCCCTGTATCAAGCCTGAGCAAGGTATCCTGGTTACAAATTAGAAGGGACAAAGTCGAACTTTTCCACTATTTGTAGATGATATGATAGTATACATAAGTGACTCCAAAAACTCCACCAGCAAACTACTACATCTTATAAACACCTTCAGTAATGTGGAAGGATACAAGATTAACTCAAAAATATCAGTATCCCTCCTATATACAAATGATAAACTGACTGAGAAATATTCAGAGAGACATCACCCTATACAATAGCCACAAATAGCATAAAAAAATCTTGTGGTAACTCTAACCAAACAAGTGAAAGACCTGTATGACAAGAACTTAAAATCTGAAGAAGAAATTGAAGAAAATATTAGAAAATACAAAGATTTCCCATACTCTTGAATAGGTATAATTAACATAGTAAAAATGACAATCCTATCAAAAGCAATCTACAGATTCAATGCAATTCCCATCAAAATTTCAACACAAATCTTCACAAACCTCAAAAGAACAATACTCTATATGGTAAAACAAAAATCCCAGAATAATCAGGACAACCCTGTATATTAGACTATAATTATTAATACGGTTTTTAGTCTAGAAGAATTCCAAATCTACTCTATCGAATTTCCAATTCTGGAATTTAGGATTCTCCAGTTATTTAAAAAGCTGTTTCTTTATCTGTGTGTTTTTCTTGTTACTGTGTTCCCCTATTGTGTGAAGTCAAGTTGAATTGCCACAAATAATTCCTTGCTCTCACAATTCCTCACAGGCACTGATAGTTCTTACTTTCTTCTTTATCCTCTGTTGACTTTTCACTCTTTGAATTGAACCAGGGACTGAAGAAACGTCTCAGTGACAAAAGGATTTGACATGCAAGCACAAGGAACTGAGCTTGAATCTTCACAGCCTTTGTAAAGCTGGGGGACAATAGCATATCTCTAATCCACGATCCAAATGGCAGAATGACTAGGAAAACGAGTCCATGGGTTAGCTACTTAGTGTCCACAAAGACAAAGCAGGAAACTGTCACAAACAATATGAAAGGTGAGCATCCATATTTGAGGCTCTTCTCTGACCTCTTCATGCATGTACAATATTACACATGTGTACACACACATATAATATATACATATACATGGTTTATTGAAGTAAATGATTGACCATAACTGACCATATGTAGTTCAATAAACGTATTTGCTTTTGGCAGTTTTGACTAGTCCTGCCTGCTGTCTCTTTCCAAACCCCCATTCTACCAACATAGTCCATATAATAATGTCCTGTTTGTATCAGTTGATTTCATTGGATAGTGTGCTTAGACATTTTCTACCAAACCCAATAGGCTCATTAAAGGAAAAACAATATTCTCATACACATACAGGCAATCTGATTTACATATTATCTGTTATTTGAAGTTGGGAACACAAATTAGAGAAAAATTTATGGTCAAACTTCACAGATAGAATTTATGATATTCAGCCAGGCAATGGTGGCGCATGCCTTTAATCCCAGCATTCGGGAGGCAGAGGCAGGTGGATCTCTGTGAATTCGAGGCCAGCCTGGTCTACAGAGCTAGTTCCAGGACAGGCTCCAAAACCACAGAAAAACCCTGTCTCGAAAAACCAAATAAATAAATAAATAAATAAATAAATATAAAAAAGAATTTATGATATTCAGTTTTTGTAAGGTTTAATCTTTGTTATTCTTTTCTGTTATTTTTTGTTCATTATATTTCCTATTTCAGCTCAGCCATTCTCTTCTTAATTTTTTCACTTAAGAGGACCAAGGATACAGTGAGAAGGATACATCTGTAATATTGTATGTGGTATGAGATTAATAACTTTTAACTTAAGAGAAAATTGATTTTAAAATCTTCCAGCATTGTGTATTATAATAGGAAACAACATGGGCTTTTCTGATGGTAAACAATGAATTTCACAAGTGATCTCATGCCTTTCTGTTCATGAAAGTCACTGGAACTCTGACATCGTTTAGTTGCCAAAAGCATTAAAAGTGACTTGGGCACATGACACCTAGCAAGGAATGCTACAGAATTCATTCCAGGTTTAATCAGAGACTAAACCAGTGGTTTGTCCTGTTGATGTGTAACATAATCCCTTGGAGAGATTTCTTTTAAATGAGTCGATATCATCTGTTCTACTTGAATCAAGAATTTGTGGAGCTAGAGGAATGGTTCAGTAGTAAAGTGTGCTTGCTGCTCTTGCAGATGACCTGGGTTGGGTTCCCAGTCCCACCTGGTGCTTTGTAACTGCAGGTCTAGGAGGAAATCCAAAACACTATGCTGTCCTCCATGATCACTGTATGTATGCAAAAATCCTATATGTAAAGTAAATTAACTAAATTCTTAAAAAGCAATAATTTGTGGAGGTAGTACAATAGCAGTTGTATGTATGTATGTATATATATATATATATATATACACATCCAAATCTATTTATCTATATGTCTGTATCTAATCTCTCAATATACATATATCCATACATACATTCACATGCTCACACACACACATGCAAACACACACACACACACACACACACACTTATATCAGTGCATTCAAGCCTGAAACCAGACTTGAGAATTCATTATAGCTTAATTCCAGCAAAAAACAATACTGTTATTTTATAATTAAAACTGAATCTGTGTTTCTGTCACTACTAATCTTCATTCTAATAAATCTGCAAATTCTACCAAAGTCTGTTATTTGCATTTAAAATTAAGGTAACTATCAAAACCAAAATAGCAATGTAATTTTGCTATTCTCTAACATATTTTTTTTCTAATTGTAATAAAGTAGAACAGAAGCTTAAAAAAATAAGTTAGGTTCTATTGCTATAAAGAAGCTTATTTGGAATGGGGTGTGGCGTGCAGTGCTGCTCTCTAACACTAGAGGTGCTCTAATTGGCTTCCTGTTGTTCTGACAAACACAATGACTGAAAGCGATTTGGTGAGGAATAGGTGCATTTCCACTTGCAGGTTCCAGTCCCTCATGGAGGGAAGTGAAGGAAAGGACCTGGAAGAAGGAACTGAATCAGAAGCCATGGGGAGATTCTGCTTATTAGCTTGTGTCTTCTTTGCTCATGCTAGTCTACCTTTCTTTGCTTTTTCCTAATATTTTTTTTAAAAATTAAATATAATTGCATTGGTAGTTTTAATGTGTTTTTAATATGCAGATTTAAATATACTTCAAGTGAAGTTATCTCAGTTTCAAGTTTGACAATCCTCGTGGAGAGCTGATAAAGACCTGAATGAAGGGGTATTGTCTAACATGGGCAGACTCATGGAAATAGTGAAGCCTTCTTTGGGTCAGGCACAGGGAAATGGTAAATCCTTCCTCCTAGTCCGAGATGTCCCACTGACACTGGTTACCTCCTCTTGATTGTGCAATACATAGTAAATTCATTGAGTATCTGCATATCAAGTGTCCTCCATCAGAGTAAGCCCAGCCCAGCCCAAACCAGCCCAGCTCTTAATATGTCTGTCGTTCACTTCACTGGTGTCTGTTGTTTTTCCATTCCCATATCTCCCTAGTTTGGATTTTAGGGTCAAGCCATGCTAGATATAGGAAAATGCACTTTTTTTTTTTTGGTGGAGGAATGCAAGAAGCTCCTCAAACAATGTAGACTACTGTTACAGCTCTTTGTTGGCTCTTAGACAGTAAAGGTAAGCCCCTGTTGAAGAAGGCACCATGTCATTCTGACTTAAGGCTGAAAAGATCTGAACTGGAACCAACCTTATGATCTGTCCCCTAAGAACCAGCTTTATTAACACTGGAAGGTATTAAGCAAGTCTCCATGAGAGGGAAGCAGCAGACAGTTCTCCCCAGCTGTGATGTCTATGCATCAGCAATTTCCTCTTTGAATGTTGAAAGCATTCACAGAGAAAACACCTCAACTGCTTGACCTTCACTGAGCCTTTTCCAGTTGCCCGTACCATGGGAGATGCAGGGACAGATTTCCATCTTTAAGGAATTGGAGGGGAAGATGGGTGAGCAGGTGGTTGGCTGCCAAACAACTGTGGAACTGTGTGGACGGAATTTAAATGGACCCCGGCTTCAGAATCGGCATGGTGTAGATAAAGTGATTCACGGGGAGAAAGTAAAGCTGAAGCACAGTCAGAGATGCAAGAGTCTGAAACAGAGAATGGGTATTTAGGGAAGTAAGAGTTAGAGAGGCAGCAGGGAAATGAGAGACATTAAAAGAAAGGAATCGGGGCCAGATGTGCAGGCTCCTGACTGTGAAGCCAGCACTGGGAGGACTGGAGCGTGAAGACTGTCCTGGGTTTGAGTCTAGTGAGACTTTGTCTTGAAAACAAACAATAGGAAAAGAAAGTGAAACAGAGGAAAAAAGGAGTTCTGTCTTAGGGAAAGAGAAGCACTATGTGTAGAAAAAACATGTCTGCTTCTCCAGGAAAACAACCACAAGGAGGTGAACATCTGGAAGAATGTCACACTCTACCATGGAGATAACTAGAGGTAACAATTTCAACCCCAGGTTTAAATCACCAATAAATCCAAAGCAGGTGCAGCCTCAAAATAGGCTTTCAAAAAAATCTAGGCTCTCATGTTCAGACTATCCATTTTATTAGGTTTCTCATTGCCTTTGTTAGTATTCTGGCAGTATAAAAATGATAAATCAGGACTCTCAGATCCCAAACTTCAATTCATACATAGAGTCACCTGAGGAAAGTATTTCAGAGATCTGAATTTTTTTTATTTTTTTATTTTTTTTTTAGTTTTAAAATGTATAGTAATGGCATTGCACTAGGGAGATAGTATATCTAGCTATGATAAGGTAATTTATGCGTTAAGGGCATTAACTGAGGTAACATGTATTCCATGAATAGTCCTAGCTCAGCACATTGTAGGCACTGGCAAAGAGATAGTTCTTAGGACGATTTCTAATTATTTGACTTATATAGTGCCTCTGAATAAACAGAACTGGGCTTGTGAAGTAAACCTATTGACTAATGAAATAGTAGGAGGAGAATTTAAAAATCAGCAGCTTTTAAAAACAGGATCCTTGTGACCATTTTCATGCTATGACTCGGATTTTAATGCTATATGAAATAGTCCATCACAGAAAACATCCTAAGGGAAAAGGTAAGTTTTAGCTGTGAGACTAAGAGCACTTCAGGTTTCGTTCCATTCACTTGCTCAAAGATAAGCAGCCGGCTATTACACTCTCGTAGGGTTGGCTTCAGACACTATTTCTGGCTGCTAGTTATGGGAATGTTTTATGAGATGTCAGCATGTGTGAGAAGAGATAGCTTGGTTTGTCATGGGCAGATAGGTCATAGTCTGAAGCAGACTGATGGCTTTGTCTTTCATCATTGTCACAGGCTTATTTAACAAGCTCTGGTGCTGGGGTCCATCACAAAGAAAACTGTCATTCTCCAGACTCGTGGCCTGAACACCCTTTCATCTCTGTTCCAGGTCTATCTGTCATATGACATCCAGCAGACCAGCAGCTCTGCAGTACAGGTTTTGACCTGAGAACTAGGAAGTTTGCTCTGGAACAGACCCAAGGTTTGCACCTTTGATTAGATTAAGTGGAGGAGAAAAACAGACGCTAGCACTGAAGTTGTGTATGCTGATAAACATTGTTACAATATAACTTGAAAGGAAATGCTTCAGCCGCCTGTGTTCATGAGAAAGTTATCACAATGTTATTCTGAATTATAGATAAATCAATTAGGATTCATTAACTCCATCATGCCCCCATTATAACAAACTTTTTATCTCTATATATTAATGACATGTAATCTCCTAAAATCGCTTTGTAGCTTCAATTATCAAGGTTCCTTGGAGACTGTTGATGAATACCTTAACGTTATGAGATTATGCAGCATATGAAAAATGGTCTCTTTCACTCTGGGGTAAATTAATGATGTATGCAGAGCTATGAAGAGAACGTTCTTTCATATTTCTGAGTGAGTTCTCTGGCTATTGGTTTACTCAGTCCCTCAACTGAATTGTTTTCTCTCAGTCTGTAGGATACATATTGGCTGTGCAAACTGGGCCTGACCTGCTGAGTACAGCACATTGCCTGACCCTGGACAGGATATTCTGCTCCAACTGTGACTTGGCAGATCACATTAAACTACTTTGGAGACATTAAAGTATAAATATTTCATAGGTCCCCTTGTGAGATTGAATTTAAACTATAGCATTTCAAAGACCAAGTAGTTTGGATTCTCTGGTGATTTCTTCCATTTTGTTCTCCTTAAATTCTTTATTTTTCAAAGTCATCTTTTACACATTTTAGTTTTCTTTTGTCTGTTACTATTTTCTTTATGTATCCTAGGATGGTTAAAGAAATATTAGCTACAAAGTTCTAAATCTAAAAGTAAAGGAATCATTTGGCCACCAAGTGTCTTGTATGAAAGGACAAAATCCTAAAACTAAAAAGAACATTTTGTTCTTTGTGTTTTGTTTATGTAATTGAGACTACAGATGGTGATCACAGCTGGGTTCTGAATGAGGACTCAGGTTTGACCAGGGCTCTGCTAACTTAGCAGTACATTCTGGTAGTATACATGCAAAAGAGTTACCATGTTTTTAGTCACTTCTTCTAGATACCTAAACAAAGATATGAGATAATCTAGATGTGGCAACAAGCGAATAAAAGGCAGATGTTTAGCAAATGGTATATATACCGGTTTGAATGAAAAAGTATCTTTGAAGAGGAGAGATTTCCAAAGCGTCCAGAAAGTCAACCATAAGTACTATGTGGCCATTAAAAACACAAGTGAAATTCAAAATTTTCTGTATTTCTTTTAACTGAAAAATATCAATTTGCGTAGCTGGGCATGGGATGTACATCATTATTCCCAGCACCTGCAAGGCAAAGGTAGCTGGATCTCTGTGAGTTTAGCCAGGCTTACGTAGTGAATTCCAAGATAACCAGAGCTTCTCAGTGACACCCACTTCCCCAAAACAATAACAATAACAAAAACCTCAACCAAAAAACAAACAAAAAATATTTTATATGACAGAGCTAAACCATTCCTGCTCTGTGATCTCAATTAGTAAACAGAAAGAAATAAATATAAAAAAACTCTTCTATGTCTTTGTTCAAAATATATTATTATTGAAAGGACTTGCATTAGTTTCCTCATTGCTATAACAAAATACCTGTCAAAATCCACTTAAAGAAGAAAGGCTCTATGTTGACTCACCAGTTCCAGTGTATAGTCATGGACACAGAAAAGTCACAGCTGTAGGAGTTTAGGATGGCTGGTTACATTGCATCCAAAATCAAGCAGACCTGAGAAACACAGACTAGTGATTAGCTTATTTTTCTCTACTTATACAGTCTTGGAACCCAGCCTGTAAGATGACACTTACATTTGGTATGGGCTTCACACCTAGGTTAATTTGATCTAGAAAGTTTCTCACTGACATGTCCAGAGATTGCCTCTTAGAAGATCTGATATCTTACCAAGTAGGCAATCAATATATAATCATCAGAATCCCACTGTTGCCAACTTATCACTGAAATATCAATTTGAAGACAATCTTTTGTATGCATAGTCTCATAGCCATCTCATAATGCATACCGAGTCCAGTCCAAGTGCCAAAGTAACCCAACACTTTAGCAGTCTCAACCCTTCAGAACTTTAAGTGCTGAATCGTCAGGCGGCTTGGGCAACTCTTTAACTGAAACTGCAAAACATCAGAGGCAATTTTGCAACATAAAATGGCACAGAGTAAACATGGCCATTCCAAAAGGGAAGAAGGCATGGAAAACAATGATCTGAGCAAAGCAAGTCTGAAACCCTGCAGATATATATCAGACTTCTTTCCCTCATGATAGAATCATCTGGGAGCCAATGAACTTGGATGGCATTCTTTCAGCTTGACTGTAACACACATAGTTATTCTCTTGGGCTAGTTCCAGTTTATGTCTGTAGCTTTCTTCATCATGTTCTATGGTCTTGGTCTTGCTGGTGGGCTGGAGATGCAGGGTGAGGAATGAACCACAGAGCTCAACAAAAGTTTGTGGGAGTTTATCATGAAAGGGCAGAGGTAAGGGGGAGGAAGTGTGGTTGACTGAGAGGGGAGTGGAAAAAAAAGAGATAAACAGGCAGGCAAAGCTTAACTGAGGAATTTTACTGGGGAAAGGAATAGGAAAAGGGAAGGGAATAGGAAAAGGGAAGGGAATAGGAAAAGGGAAGGGAATAGGAAAAGGAAGGTAGAGAGCAGGAGAGAGAGAGAGAGAGAGAGAGAGAGAGAGAGGAAGAAGAAGAAGAAGAAGAAGAAGAAGAAGAAGAAGAAGAGGAGGAGGAGGAGGAGGAGAAGGAGAAGAAGGAGGAAAAGGAGAAGAAGAAGAAGAAGAAGAAGAAGAAGAAGAAGAAGAAGAAGAAGAAGAAGAGGAGGAGGAGGAGGAGGAGGAGGAGAAGGAGGAGGAGGAGGAGGAGGAGAAGGAGAAGAAGAAGAAGAAGAAGAAGAAGAAGAAGAAGAAGAAGAAGAAGAAGAAGAAGAAGGGAAAGTCTTGCTTGCCCCTTCACAGGAACAGCAGAAAAGAGACTGTGAGTGGGCGGAGATTACTTAAAAGAGATAGCTTGGGCATGCATACAGAGCCATCCACAGCCAGGAAAAGCCTATACAACACATGATTTAACGACATCTGTTCTCAGGACCATGGAATGGCTAGGTGTTTACCTGAATGCCAGTGGGCTGCTGGGTGGCAGGGTCATAATCATGTTGGAATCCTGAAACTTGGCATTCCCAACATGAAGCAGGGAGGCACGATGGGCATGCAGATGGGGCATGCCTTTGTTTCCACTTAGATTTTACATTTACAGCGTTGCTCAATGGCTCTCTAATCCTTGCAAGGATTCTGACACTGCCCCACATATGAGCCGGCATAGACAGAAACCAGGTGCAATCCTCCAGGACCCCTTGGCTTTTGCATCTATCACACCTGTAAAGCCAGCAACATGTGAATGAAATGGCCACGTTCTGCTGTTCATTCGAATGCGTTTCTGTCAGGCCTGAACACCCTGAATGCTGACCTTTGAAGACATTCCCTAGCCACCATTTTGGAAGGCATAATACCTTGCATGGCCCTACCACTTTACTCTCTCTGCTTTCAAACGAATTAGCATTTTCACCAGATGGAGCCATGAATATTTGAGGTTTAGTTGCCAGGATGTCTTTCCTGTGGTCCCAGCAAAGAGTTCAAGGCATCCCTTTGATAGCTTTAATCTCTTTAACAATTCCAGTTGCTCTCTCTGCACCCTCCGTGTCCAACAACTGTAAACTTGTTCTTACCCTCTTCCTTTCAGCACTCACTCTGCTCACATATCTTTTCTCTTGCTGACCTGAGTGGGAAGAGTGAGTGGCAGCAATCTGAATGCTCAACCTATCTTCAAAGCTCCTCCAGCAAGCAAATTAGTCCATTCCTTTCTAATCAGCCTCCATTAAGTCATGAGTACCGGGGCAAAATGCAGTCTGATTCTTTGCCAGACTAACCTGAAGCCTGTATCCCTCCTGTCAACAGAATCCTTGTTCCCTTTTGAAATCTCACAAGCTGGGCCTCCACTCCACATTCTCTTGGCATCCTGAACTTCCAGACTCCACAAGGGTGGTCTGGTTAGCTCTACTTTCACTCTTTAAGGGTTCCCCAACCCACAGCTGCGAACATTCTGCATTCCTCCTGCAAGCCATTTGCAAAAACTCAAGAGCTATGCATGGTCCTGTGTGTCACAGCAGTCGCCCAGCTCTTCTCTGCCAGCTTTCTACATTAAGTCCCTTTCTCATTGTCTCAACAAAACATGTTACAGAAACAACTTATGAAGAGAAGGGTTTATTTCAGCTCACAGTTTTTCTTTCCTTTTTATTTTTGTATTTTTAGTCGATTTGCAGGTATGTATGAATGTTCTCATATATGCTCTACATGGAAAAAGAGAGAGAGAGAGAGAGAGGATATGGAGGCCCAGGACAAATATTCAGAGCCTTCCTCAATTACTCTCCACTGTTTGCACTGAGGCAGGGTCTCTCAAATGAACTCAGAGTTTGCCAACCTGTCTCTGATAAGTGCTAAAATTACAGGCAGGCTGCCATACCCATTTAGCATTAACGTGGGAGCTAGAGACCCAAACTCTGGTCCTCATGCTTATGTGGCAAATGGTTTGTCAACTGGGCCAGCTCCACAGCAGTTGACTCACAGTTTGAGGCTACATGCCACTATGACAAGAAAGTCAGGAGCAAGGGTATGAGGCGACCACAGCAGCCAAGAACCAGAGTGATTGTTACTGATGCTCAGTTCTTCTTCTCCTTTTGATGGTTTCCAAGAAAGGTATCATGGGGGGAGGGGGGATAAAGATTCTCAAATTAACCCAATCTAGAAATAAAAAATTGCAGCCACAATTCCAAATTCCTAAACACTTCCTGAAAAACCTATGCAACCGATTACGAGTTGGTATGCTCTTCCCTGGGGAAGACTATTGCTCGCTCTCCCAGCATTTCTTAGTCATCTGTAGTTCTTTGTGAAGGATTAAAGCCTTCCTAGCCTTCCCAAGTTCACTTTAGTATGTCGATTGTTGTGCCTGTTGAGCTCGTATTTATGCAAGTAGTCATGTTGGTGAGCTATCACACCTGTAGCTTCAGCTATTACTGAGAGATCTCATTTCACAGCAAATTCCCCATCTTCTCTGGCTCTTACAGTCTTCCTGCCCTCTCTTCCACCTGTTCCCTGGGCCTTATGCATGCTGATTATTTTGGGATTAATTAATTAATCCACTGGGATTAATCTCCACCCATTGCATTTTAATTAGTTGTGGTTTTCTGTAATGGTCTCTGTATGTTGCAAAGAGAAGCTTCCTTAATTGAGGAGTGAGCATTAACTCATGCAGGTATGAGGATTTTCCAGCCCTATTTTACGTATGTTTGTATAATGTTTAATGAAAAATGACAAAACTATGCTAGAATCTCAGAAAATAAAAGACATTACTTCTGAAAATTATGTGGAGTGTCTAATTAAGGTCTTCAGTTTTTACATTTCTGGTTATTCTGAAATTTCAAAAATATCAGAAGTGTCTAAGTAGTGCAAACATTTCTCATCAGTAAATTTGTGTAGTTAAATTATATTTCAATGAATGAAATGTGTTTAAATTTTGTTATAACTATGGTTCAGTTGTAACATCCTTTTTCAACTTTAGCTTCCAGTATTTAAATAGTCAAAAGCTTTCAAATATGATGCTGCTTTTCTGTTGCTGTATTAAAATGCTATAACTAAATATAGCTCAGGGAGGAAAGAGTTTATTTCTCCTTGCAGCTTACAGTCCATTGCCAGGGAATCCAACACCTGAAACAGAGAAATGCTATTTACTGGCATATTTCCATGCTCATATTCAGCTGCCTTTTTTTCTGCTCATGGTTCATACTGCCCACAGTGGATCAGGTTTTCTACATCAATTAGCAATCAAGAAAATGTCCCACAAATGTACCCATAGGCTACTCTGATGGAGGCAATTACCCAGCTGAGATTCCCTCTTCCCAGGAGTGTCAACTTGATAACTGGAGCTAAATATGAAGAGTGGTGAATATAGGCTTACTACATAGCAAAGAGAATGTGTACAGTGTCTTCTTTATGAGGTCCTTTATCCCCCAGACATACTTAATGATCCCTTCTATTTAAGGCAAATAATTTACCTCCTCAATGTAACTGACATGACATAGGATGAAACACTTGTGAATTTTCTTCCTTATGTAGGAATTTCATGTAATATTTTCTTTCTTTTTGTTTAAAAAACAATGTATGTTAAATATCCAATAGCTAGATTTTATAAAGCTTTTATCAGTTAAATACAATACACTATCAAAAGTATTTTTTATTTTTCTAAAACATTCACCATAAGAGTTTAATATTCTGTATCTTGGTAGGTTGTGTCTTTAAGAAAATGAAACAGAATTAAGGGAAAATATCAAGAGTTTATACACACAAGAACTCTATATTTAATATCTAAAGGTTAAACAAAAGCATGGCCAATTAATGATAGTTGGTTCAATGAAAATTATTTACAGATTTTTTTCTATTTAATTGATCAAACTATAGATTTTAAATTTAATATGAGCAGCAGAATTAAAAGGTTAAGTCATTATTAATAATCGTAAAGACAGTGTCTTATTGTGTAACCCAAATTGACCTGGAACTTACAATGTAGCTTAGGTGGTTTCTAAAGTATAAGTACTCTCTGGTCTCAGACTCCAAAGTGCAAGAATTACAAGCTTATACCCCACAATTCTGTAAATGGAAGTCAGAGCATCAAACGTTTTAACTCAGCTTCATCCCAAGTACTAAAATTTACATTCTCTGAACATTCGGGAAATCCTTGCATGTAAAATCGAAATTGAGCCACAAAGATATCTTTCAGTCAGAATACCTGTTAAAATGAAGAATCACCTCTGGTATAAATGGCTTCCATTTTAGTTTTCTGCCAGAATGAAAACAAATTGTATATGTGATATATGAGCTGAAGATCAAATAACAAAGCAGGTGTAGCTCCCCACTGAGAATCAGGAATTCTGTCATTCTTTACAGGCTGCCTCCTGTTGGAAGGGGCTGCTCCTTCATCCTGGCACCCAGAACTGAAATAATCACACAGAAACTATATTATTTAAATCACTGCTTGCCCATTAGCTCTAGCTTCTTATTGGCTAACTCTTACATCTTAATTTAACCCATTTCAATTATTTTATATTTTACCATGAGGCTCATGGCCAACCAGCAAGTTTCCTGCATGTCTGTCTCCAGTGACTGCTCCTACCTTTGCCTCCTTTCTCCCAGCATTCTGTTTAGTTTTCTCCACCTGGCTCTGTTCCCCTATAGCTCTGCTTTAAGCCCAAAGCAGTTCCTTTATTAACCAATGATATTCACAGCATACAGAGGGGAATCCCCCATTTCTTCTGCCTTATGCTGCTAGCAAGGCATTAGAGGTAGATTCCTTTCTATCTAAGCCGAGCTTTCTTTTTGTACATTATACAATTAGTGTAAGAGGATAAGAGATATTTGAATTAAGTTTCAAGTATAGTCAATAAATTATGAAAGCTATATATTTGGTCTCAACAGGTACAACTAAAAAATATCTATATTTGAATCTTCATTTTTCACCTAAGGTTTTTTTTTCCTTTCCTTTTCATTTGACAAGATCAAATCTGTATTGAAATTCACTTTTCCAGTTGCACCATTTTTGGTCTTAGTATAATGAAACATTGACCAATTTCTACAGAAAGCACCATTTTGCAATTTGTTATGCATGTGCTTGTGATTGTTTTTCTCGCACAATGCTTTCTGAATATTACATAGCTATTCCTGAGTTGAGTCAATGCTCTGACATCTGTCCCAGAATAGCAAGCATCTGTATTCACCTTGTCTGTGTTTTCTAAACTCGCACATCTTTTATTTTTATTTTTCCTTGAGGAAGATTAGAAATGCAAAGATGAATAATTAGCTCTCTTGTCTACCTGCTTTGTCACAGTCATCTTTGAATCACTTTTCTGTTTGCAGAGAGCTTTAGTGGGAACATTAACAGCAATTTGTGATGTATTCCACTCAAATACAGAATCTGGGACAAAGTGCACAATGATAAACAAAACAGAACATATGGGACACAAAGCCATGGGTGTATACACACACACAGACACACAGACACACAGACACACACACACACACACACACACACACACACACACACACACATTACACTGAGAAACCCAGTGCAGAGTATCACATTGATAGAGAAAAGAGGGTGTTAGTCTAGAAAGTGGGATGGCAAAACACAAAAGGAGACAGAGCACATTAAAACTAAAATCCTCCATAAAATTTTGTTGTGATAATAAAATGAAAATATATTTGCATGTGTTTCTTGAAAATATAGGCACATAAAACAATTCAAGTTACTAGTTTTCTATGTCACATGATTATATACAGAACTTCTGAAGATGAAAACATGATTTTTTTTTCTCCAAGAGTTAAAATACACAATATAGAAACGAATAAGGTGAACAGGCTGTTAGACAGAGAATCAGAAGCCTCAGGTTCCAGTATTAGGTGAAATGGCTTAAACCTGAATATATTGTAAGGAGGAGACCATGTGTTTCCCAGATGCCTGGCAGCTTAGACCCAAAAATAATCACACAGAAACTATATTAATTAAATTACTTCTTGGCTCATTAGCTCCAGCTTCTTATTGGCTACCTCTTACATTTTAATTTAACCCATTTCCATTATTCTGTGTATTTCCATGAGGTTATGGCTTACTGGCTAACGTTCTAGCTTCTGTCTCTGGTGGGGCTACATGACTTCTCTCTGAACTCTGCTTCCTTTCTCCCAGCATTCAGTTTAGTTTTCTGAGCCAACCTAAGTTCTGTCCTACTAGAGGTCTAAAGAAGTTTCTTTCTTTATTAACCAGTGGCATTCACAGCCTACAGAGGGGAATCTAACATCATGAATATGTGACCTTAGGGGACTTCATCAAATTGTGGTTAGTATTCTACTTGATTTTAGCAACAGGATCTTCCTATATTGCTTTTGCTTCCTGTGATTTGCTATGCAGATCAGGTTGACCTCAGCCTCCTGAGTGCTGAGATGAAAGATGTACACCAGTAAATCCAGCATAGTTTTCTTTTTCAACATAAAGGAAAATACTGTGAGACTCATATAAAAAGTATGATTTATGATTTTAGAGATTTGAAAGGGAATTGGTGCCATAGGCTCATTTATTTAAATGTTGGATCAGCTGACAGAACTGTTTGGGAAGGATTAAGAGGTGTGAGTTTTTTATAGGAGGTGTGTCTCTGGGGGTAGGCTTTGTGGTTTCAAAATCCCATGGTATTTCCTAGTAACCTCTCTTTGCCTGCTAAATGGATCTCAAAATGCAAGCTCTTAGCTACTACTCTAGTGCCAGGCCTGTATGACCGATGTATGCTCCAGTTATGATGGTCCTGATCTCAAACCCTCTGAAACTATGAAGGTCAAAAAGATCTTTCTTCTGTAAGTTGTTTTGTGTAGTAAATAGGGGCGGTGGGGCTGCGTTCCCAGCACCCTGGCCGCCTGCTCACATGGCTAGCTTATGCTCCGAAATAACAACACACAAACTGTATTCATTTAAACACTGCTTGGCCCTTTAGCTCTAGCACTTACAGGCTAATTCTCGCATCCCGATCAACCCATCTCTAATGAGCACCGGTCTTACCGGGAAAGATTCAGCCTAGTCCATCCTGGGTCGGAGCTTCATGGCGTGTGTCTGCCCGGGAGCAGGGCATGGCATCTCTCTCAGGCGTCTGCTCCCGAGAGGAGAGCTGTTGAGTCTCTGAGCTCACTTCCTCTTCCTCCCAGCATTCTGTTCTGTTTATTCCACCCACCTATGTTCTAAGCTATGAGCCCAAGCAGTTTGTTTATTACTTAGCCAATGAAATAAACAGATTGATATATGACACTCCCACATCAGTTTTGGTCATGATATCTCTTCATAGCAATTGAAAAGTAAATAAGACAATAATATATGAAATATATTAAAAATAAAAATTATACTTTCAGGTATGTATAGATGAATGGGTAAAGGCATAAATTTACTTCATGTTTTTTAGAATGTACTTTTGTGGTTGCTATATATTGAAGTACATGTAAAGTGCATTTAAATCTTAAAATATTGCAACATTCATATTAAATGCGTATTTACATTGAAAATATTCTCTTGATTGAACACTCATAGAAAAGCCAAAAACTAATCCCATCATATTATTACTAAATTTATGATAAACATTCTGACAAATTTTGTTTACAATCATAAAGTGAGAAACTGAATCGTGACCTGGCAGCACCTATTTGTATAAGCAGAATTCATGAAGATCAGAAAGGAAGTTTCACATGAGCTCAAAGCCAACCTGAACTAATGCAGTGAATTAGATCAACCAGGGCCACAGAGGAAGGTATTGCTTAACGTATAGGAAAACGAGGCAAAATAATTCATCTTTAGTTTTTCAGAAAGAGTGAAAAAATTTAAAGTCCCATAATAGAGTCAAGGAAGTGAATATAAGGTTACTACTAAATAAAAAGAACGAGCTGATAAAAGACAAAGAAAACATGGTCTTCAAATCATTTAGAATGGAAGCTGGCTTTCATTCAAACACTAATATCTTGAGCTTGCTTTCACATTCCCTATTAGAGCAATTAAAATCAATTTTAATAAATAATAAAAAAATAAAATATATTTTTAATAAGTAGTTATGTAGAAACAAGATAGTGGATAAGGTATATGGCTTATGTGTACTTATTTGTAAGCTTGTGCATATATGTATACATATCTGCAATGACAGGTCAGTAGCTGGGGTATGTGTCTGTCTTTCTTCTATGTATGTTGAAAGAAAGAACTATAACTGTGTTGTGATCAAAGCAAAGTAAGACGGATTCCAATTATTTGTGCTCCTTTGAAAAGTAGTAGTAGTTTTCAAAAATCTTAGCTTAATTGTAAGCTATATGTGTATATATACATATATATACATATATATGTATATATATATATACATATAATTTGTTGCTAATTATGTCAAAATCAATGTTAAAAAAAGTAAATTGTTTAATTGAAATGTTAGGCCAATCATAACTCACGGCTTAATGATATTTACCAAATGTACCACTGACAACAGCTTCCAGTACTCAACACATATTTGCTGGATTCGGAAAACAAGGAAGGTAGGTAGAAAGAACAGAAGGCAAGCAGGAAAATTGTGTGGAAGGCAGGAGTGCAGGAAGATAGGAAGAAAGAAGGACAAAGAAGAGGTCTTTTTAATTCAAGAGAAGGATGACTCCATAAACATATCAGGATCCTCTATTGGGAAGAAATACCTTCAGCTATTTTGCTTAAGAAAGGAAAATGAACAAGCATATTTTTACAGCAAGTTGTCATATCCTTTTTTAATTTTCAATTTTTATTCTAAACAAAGAAAGTTGAGCAGTATTTTTCAGTTCTGTTGCCTGCAGGCTAATCCATTTTGGTCTATCCTATTAAGAGTCACTGGTAGGAGTGCAAACTTATACAACCACTTTGGAGATCAGTATGTTGTTTTCTCAGAAAATTTGAAATTAACCTACTTCAAAACCCAGAAATACAACACTTGGGCATATACTGAAAGGATGCTCAATCATACCACAAGGACATTTGCTCAGCTACATTCATATTAGCTTCATTTGTAATAGCCAGAACTTGAAAACAACCTAGATACCCCTTAATGAAAGAATGAATAAAGAAAATGTGGTACATTAACACTACTCAGCAGTAAAAATGCAATGGAATCTTTAAATTTGCACACAAATGGATGGAACTGGAATAAAATATCCTGAGTGAGGTAATCCACACCCAGAAAGACAAACACAATATGCACTCAGTCATAAGTGGATATTAGGAGTAATACAAAGGATAACCAGTCTTTAGTACAGTACTCCAGAGAAGGTAGGTAACAAGAAAATCTGTAAGAGAAACATATAATGATCCCCTGAAAAGGGGAAGTAGACAAGATATCCTGAGAATATTGGGAGTGTGGGGGTGAGGGGAGAAGTGAGGGTGGAAGGAGAGGAGGAGGGGGAATGGTAGGGGGAGAATGGGAGGGGGGAGAACAAGAGGGAACGAGATGGTTGAGTTGAGGAAAAGACAGAGAAGAAGAGCAAGGAAAGAGATATCTTGATTGAGGAAGTCAATATGAGGCTAGCAAGAAACCTGGCACTAGGGAAATTCCTACGAATCTACAAGGATGACCCCAACTAAGACCCTAAGCAATAGTGAACAGGGTGCCTGAACTGCCCTTTCCCTGTAATCAGATTGATGACTAACTCAATTGATATCACAGAACCTTCATCCAGCAACTGAAGTATAGTGGAAGAGAGGGAAGAGCAGTAATATTAGCAAAGGGGTCAAGACCATGATGGGGATACACACTGAAAAAGCTTACTTGAGCAAATGGGAGCTCCCTGACCCTGGGCTGACAGCAGAGAAACTAGTAGAGGACCAAACAAGGCCCTCTGAGTAGGTGACAGTCTATGGGGCCATTGTTACTCAGACGAGGACTTATCCCTATTGCTTGTTCTGGCTCTTTTGGAGCCCATTCTCTTTGCAGTGATACCTTGCTTAGCCTAGACATAAAGGGGAAGTGCCTTGGTCCTTCATCAAAGTGATGTGCTAGACTTTGTTGACTCCCCAGGGGAACCCTTACTCTCTCTGAGGGATGGATAGGGTGGAGGTGGGGTAATGGAAATATGGGAGCTGGGAGTGGTATGTAATATGAGAATAGATTGTTTTTTTAAAAAACATTAATTAACTAATTAATTTAAAAGTGTCATATCACAATATTGGAAAGATGCTCCCCCCACACAATGCTCACTATATGGAATTTTATGTACATGCTCTAAAATCATCCAGTGCTATTTCAACATCACAATATATTATTTATAGCTTCAGTGGCATATTTAAATAAATTTTAAGGTTAATGTGATTCTATATAGGCAGCTGCTTTATTCCTCTACTGGGATGCAATATGATAACTTAATGGCCTTTTTCTAAAATAATAATAATACTTTTACCACACTAAGGAAGATTATTTCTCAAGTATAAAGTATAATATCTCTCTTAGCATTTGAGTCCAAGAAGTCATCTAGGAAATAAATGCACGGTGTTATGTAGAGCCAATGAATTCACTTCCTTTTAGCTACAAAATCTACCCTTACCCGTTTGTCAGCATGTTGTACTTGTGCTTTGTTTTCCCTCTCACGTCTGACTTCTTCTTCTAAGTTGGGGTTGCCAGGAGAGACAGGTGGTGCATGAAGGTTACTTAAAACACTGCCAGTTTTAGCACTGTAGCAAGCATGGGTCAAATCAAGTGGAAATGGATGCCAGGGTTGGAGAAAAGTCAGAAAGTTTGAGACTGGCAAGTTTTTCTCCATCTTTTGGATGCATTTTAAGATGTTTTATCCTTCTAATTCTGACGACAAGCAATAGAAATTTCTGAATTTGGATCAACGAGACAAGTTGTACTATTGCTATGCTTCATGTTAGACACTATAAAACAATATCTATTTAGCCATCACAGCATTTATATGTAGCGGCTGGGATTATGTGTATTTCACAAATGAGGAATCTGAGGCTTTAGAATACTAAGGTGACTTGCTTGAGATCATATGCTGATAGGAACAATCTCACAGTTCAAATGTCAATGGATCAGTAGTTAGATCAGTGGTCCTTACCTGCAGACACTTCTACTCTTAGTGAGATATTTGACAATATCTGGAAAGAACACAATGGATTTTCCCTAATAGAAACTGGATATAACTGATATCTGTTGTGTAGAGATATTTATTCTACTAACTAGCCTGCGACATACGTCACATATGTCTTCTAATATCTTTCTAGCATGAATATCCCAAGTCATGAAGTTAACTGTAGGCTAAGACTTTTTATTTTACCACTGTTTTTAATTTTCAGACAATAATGAACCTATGAAAGTCATAGCACAACTTAAATTTTGGGACATAATCCATAGAATATATTAATAGAAAGGTCATGGTTCCATGATCCACACAAAAAGTATAAATATGGAAAATCATAAATTCCAGCCCAGGCATGTGAAAATAAATAATCTGAAATAAGAATCTGCTATTCCTTTGTACTTAAGAATTCAATAATTGTGTACATAGTTCTATGTGTACATGCATATAGACAGATAGATAAGAATTGATAAAATATAACTGTAGAAGTAGCATTGCTGATTGAAAGCAAGGAGCATGTAATAAATAATGCATGATAACAATATTCCGCAAGAAAGACAAGATAGACGCTTTGATCACATATCTTACAATGGAAATGTTAAGCTCAACTTTTAAAAAATTTAATTTCTACAAATAAACTCACACATTGTACTCTAGGTTCATTCTAAACCCAAGCATCTTGCTTCAGAGCCAATGTTCTTAAGGAGTATAGAATGTTTATTCTATTGCAGACTGCCACTGGAATCCTAGGAAAGGGACTTTCCCAAACATTTAACTGACTCAAGCCAGAATTCAAGAAGGGGAACTTAACTATACCTACAGGAGTGAAAAAAGTATGAAAAAAAATCTAAAAGATGCTTCATGTGTTTGAGTGATAATAGTGAGAGTGAACTTTCTATCAGCACACAGTATGAACCACACCTGCAGAAGATTCAAAGCATGTGGCATGTGCTGATCAGGTGGTTTTCTATTGCTCTGGTGAAGAGGTATGCATAGTCTTTGGTATGTCATGCTTTCTCTATATGTAAGAACTTAAGTATAGTTCCTAGGCTTTCTTCCTTAATGATCCTGGGTCTGATGTGTTTCTTCTCCTTCTCTGATCCTCCAACATCAGCAAGCCAAGGACATTCAATTAAAGCATGTCCATGTCCATTGTTTCTGTGTTACAAGGCATTGCCTTAGATAATTTCATATTTTCCTGTCTCTTCTGTTAGTATCCTTTCACCATGGTGTAGAGGCTGCATACGGCTGACATTATTCTGAATGGTTAACTTGTTACAGTGAACTCAGCCTGGCATGAAGTCAAGGGAACACATGCATATGTACACATGTGTTGTGTTCAAATAATATATTTTTCATCTTATTCAGATAACGTTTCATACTGCCAACAAAAGTGTTTAGAATTCTCCATCTAAGCAGAAGTTTTACTTTAGTACTTTTTGCACACCGAGTTCCCGGGCTAAAAATAGTTAAGGATGAGTTCCTTTTTTTGTCAGTAAATGGATTAAAACATTTAGGATCTAGACTCTCAGTGTTTTAAATTTGTAAGTCTACCACATACAGAGCATTACCTAGTAATTTTTGGCAAGTTTCATTTTCTCTAATTTTGTACATTTATTCAGAAAGGGAGAATATACACAAATACATCTTTCATGAGAATATTATGAGGAAGAATGGTGTCATGTTTGAAAATGATAAAGCACAGTACATATGCAAAATAGAGTACAGGCTCTGTATAATCATGCTACGAGAAGCTTGGCTGGTGTCTGTTCTCTTGGGTGCTCCAAACAACCATCTTGCTTGCAGCATTGCAGTGATAGTCTCACTGGTCTGTTTTGATCCTATATCATTGCAAGTAGGAAAAAAAAAGCTATGAATAGCTGCCTCTTTATATTAAAATAATACCAAATTACAAAAAATAGCAGAACTGTAATTTATTTATCCAAAATTATTTCTTCACCTTTCTCTTCCAGTCACAGCAATAAATACCTCATACACGGAGAGAAAACTTCTAATTCTCCATTTTCTACCATTTTAAATGGAATTATTCCAATCCTATTTTTTAAAAAAATGGTAATTAAAAATATTTGCTGTTTTAATGCCAGGTGTATAACCTTGTGTCCTGCTGAGGATATATGACAATGTGGCAAACACAGAGACTGCATTCATGAAGCTTGAATCCTAAAGAGGCAAACGCTCAAAAAGCAAGTAAAACAACATATTCAAAGCTGCTGATTTTGATAAGAAAGCAGCAAGGTTTTGTGATGTGTGCAGTGTGAGAAGATTGTCAATTATTTTAGAGTGATCACAACATACTATATGTTTCCAAGGAGATGACTATTTTGTAAAGGCCAGCCAAGATGGAAGATTAGCTCATAATACAGGAGAAGTATAGCAAAGATAATAATATGGGGTAAATATGTCTGTAGAACTAAGGGCAGGGGAGTTGGTAAGATCAATGTGAAAGACTGAGTTATTGATACCAGTTTCACAACCTTTCATTCCATCATTTGTTATATCATAACACATGTGTTTGTTGTAAAAATAGTGTACAGTTCTATAAATTTTAAATTTTTATTCAAGTGTGTAGCTTTCTTTGACCAGTGAAATATGTAAAGAAATGACAGTATACGTAGTCTAAATATACTATATAAATATATTAATGCTATGGCTTCTTCTCTTTGTCATCTTTTATCTCCATGATAATGGCATATTGTGCTTAGCCCAATAGTCTAAAACAAATGGGAGATAAATGAAACAGAGCTAAGCTGCCCAACAGAGTCTAACAAACACTGTGCCCAGTCTGTAGATGCATGAAAAAAAAAATCAATAAACCAACCACAACTTTTATCTCACAGACAGCCAAGGAACTGATTATAGTATTTTTCTAAGGTTTTATATTTTTTTGGTAGAAAATAGCTCACCAATTTAGTTAACAGTGCAGACAAATTCAGTTTAAGTTTCATTAAAAAACAAACCCTGCAGTATGTTTTGATAAACCAGAAATAGAAATCAACTTATAGTATCTAGGGACACACACACACACCCAAAGGAAAAGAAAAAGAAATAGTTGTCTGTGGCATTGTGGAGAAGTGGGTAAAAAACAGATTGGTAAAAGAAGAATGCTCAATAAGTCATGGCAACCCAAGTGCCCCAATAAATGTCTATTAGATTTTATGATATCCGTGACCGTGACAACAACAAAGTTGAACAGTATCAAACTCAGCAAGTGTTGGTGTCATGTTGGAATAAATAACAAAAACAGAGATGACCCAATGATAAATTAATAAATAGACAATTATTTTAAGTTCTAGGTAAGATTCACTTTTTTTGGTGGTACAGTCTGTGCTGTAGGGATGATGATAGCAGTATAAATTCTATCCCAGAGAACTGAATGACAGCAAATATGAGATGAATTTTCATTCTGTACCTAAATGGTCATTAGTATTTCATGAATTTAACTTACAAAATAACAAAATAAAACATGCCCTATTTTTACTGAATAGTATTTGCTCATATTTCCAAGAATAAGATAGAATATTCTTACATATACATTTGATTATAAAAACATATAAATTAAGGTGTGAAAATACACTCAATCAGTTGGTGATTTCTTTTTATTTGAAGTGCAAGAATGTAGCCTAGGCAGTTTGGATGCTACCTTACTAGACCTGGATGGAGGTGGGTGGTCCTTGAACTTCCCACAGGTCAGGGAACCCTGATTGCTCTTAGAGCTGATGAGGGAGGGGGACTTGATGGGGAGAGGGGGAGGGAAATGGGAGGTGGTGGCGGGGAGGAGGCAGAAATCCTTAATAAATAAATTAATTAATTAAAAAAAGAATGTTGTCTGCCAATCAACAGATCGTTTTAGAAAGACACATCCCTAGCTAGTTAGCTTACATCCCAAAATGGCAGATTTAAAAAAAAAATGATTGGAAATCAAATTAAACTTGTCAAATTATAAATCCCTGAATGTGTTTACTTAAAATATAAACTTCAACTTCCAATATACATGAGAACAAAACCATGGCAGAATAGTAGAGAGTACTCAGAAAGGAATGAAAAGAGCTGAAAACACACAGGGTTAGACTGCAAATACCCTGGACAGAAGAATGACTTTATATTTCTCAAAACTGATACATTTTAAAATATGTGATTAAAGTGTATTTAACAAGATCAGAATGTGGAATGAACATCTGGGAGAGTGTTTTACTGGCTTGTATGTGTGCTTTCTACTTGTAGGACTTATTGAATAGAGTTGCAATGAAAACAGCTGAAACTTATCTGTCTTCATACGCAGACTGGAGACAGAAGACAGTATGTTTTGCTAAATGTGTTTGCTTGTTTATTTGTTCTGCTTGAAGCTTCCTTTCAAAGAAATTGCTTCCAGAAAATATAGGCTATTAAGTGAATATCCCCACTAGTTTCTGGTCATTCAGGTTGTTGATAAAGACACTGCATACTTTGATTATGGTACATAGGGGAATCAAGGTGGAATGGAGCTAGAAGCTTACTCACTGCTGGCTTGCATTCATAGTGTGAATTTTGGAGGGAAAAATCATCAATGGTCTTACATAGCTGCGCACATTGCAAGCTGTAACACTGATCTGTCTGGCATGATGTACTTATTGGTGAGGTGGTAGCATGACTATTTTGGGGAAATCAACCATTTTCTGTTTGAATATAAAATACACCACAGAGAGCAATTCATGCTTGGCACAGTAAATCTGGTCAACATTCCATGACTAGGCATGTCAAAGAACCTACAAGGGCATTACTAATATCATAGTTCTCTATTGAAAATGGCCCTTTTAATTTAAAACCTCTTACCACACTACAAATTACCTTTAAAATATGTGTCTAAAGTAATTTCATTGTGGCTTTAAGTATACGATTCCATACACATATCTGTTGTTATATATCAGACAGTTTAAAAATGGGCTGTAGTCTAGAATGCAGAGGAAATGACAAAGGATGAGTATAGCATACACTGTGGTCAACCTAACTAATCTCAAAGCCAAAAACAAAAGTAATCAATTATGGTGTACTTTCTGATCATCAGCATTTGCTTGAAGTACAAGGACATTTTCTATTCTCTGGAATTTGAACAATATTGACTTTTTTTATTTCTAAAATGTGTATTGATTTAGATATTTTGCACAACATAAAGCATTAATGTGTGAGTTGAGTATGTTTTCACCCTAAAATACTCACATTCTTAAAAGCCACATGTTAAAAATATTAATCCTACAAAAAATACTAGTCATACCAGAGAGTGATAGAGAAACTCAAGAATGTTTTCAGTATAATGAACAGCAAAAGTTCAATTTTCTTCATAGAAATAAATAGCTCTTGCAGTCTAAGCAAATTATTCAGGATCTAGAGCTATTAAAAGTGCACTTTGAGAAGAAGGAACAAGATCAATTTTACGTGAAAACCATCAATTCCTATGTTTATGTCATTAGCCTCTATCAATGTTAGACAAAGAAGTGATTATTGGGATTTGATAGAGAAATGTAGTGTTTACAGGAGACTGGATTGTCTATAAACCAAATTTTTAAGAGCTACCTAGTCTTAATGTTCATGTAATCATATTAAACTCCATGTCAGTAAATGAGGAAGGCTTATTTAATTGTCCTGCTGGAAGGCAGTGATGTGGGAGTGTCATATATCAATCTGTTGATTTCATTGGTTAAGTAATAAACAAACAGCTTGGGCTCATAGCTTAGAACATATGTGGGTGGAGTAAACAGAACAGAATGCTGGGAGGAAGAGGAAGTGAGAGCAGAGTCGCCATCCTCTCCTCTCCTGGGCAGACACACACGATGAAGCTCAGAAGCTCCGACCCAGGATGGACATAGGCTAGAATCTTCCAGGTAAGCGCACCTAGCTGTGCTACATAGAATATTAGAAATGGGCTAGTCCAGGTGTGAGAGTTAGCCTAGAAGAGGCTAGATAGAAATGGGCCAAGCAGTGATTAAAAGAATACAGTGTCCGTGTAATTATTTTGGGGCATAAGCTAGCCAGGCGGCCAGGGTGCTGGGGACGCAGCCCCGTCGCTCCTACTATTACTACAAGGCAGTGTGCTTACCAATATAGCATCAATATCATTATTGTTTGTGGTGTTTTGTCATTCAGAGTCATATAGAAGACTACAGCTCCATACAGTACATTTTGAAAGAACTCTAAAATTGCTGCTTACCACTTTATTGCCATTTGTTCTAGGGAACAAAGTTGTACTGTTTTCAGGCTTGGTCATCTGTATATCAACTGGAACACAAAGGTAAATGTTAGTTCGTCTTTGCTTTCAATGGGAAGGTAAGTAGTAAAAACTGTCTTATCCCAGAACCTCGTACCCAAACTAGACCGATGCATGGATATGGTAACAAGATGAGGCAGCCAACGTGGGGAAAAGAAGATGTGAAAAGCAGGATGGGAATGTGTTTTAAATGAGTATGGACAAAAGCACCACATCTGCTAAGAGACATTTTGCATGTTAATAGCAGAAGGAAATAACTGGAAAAGACTTTTCGAATGTGTCAGGTTCCTAAGCCTCCTATGAAACATAAGGAATCCAGGTTCTCCTGGGTTTCTTAATTGAAAACACACAGAGAAACTGAAAAGGCAAGTGATTCTACTGAAGTTTGGACCAGGACATAGATGCCATCAAGTGTGAGGGTGCAGTGACCAAGGACAAAACCCCTGTGAGATTTTAATGGGGGCCAAGAATCATCCTGCCTCAATAATCACAAGTCCAGAGGGCATCCCAGACTTACTGCATCCTAGGCTTTTCCAAAGACCAATCAAATTCATGATTTCCCCACTTTCTTTAAATGTTTTGTCTCACAACCCTCAGTTTTCATCTTTAGCTAAAACTCTACAGGATCACGATAAGGAAGAAGATGAATGGATTTTATCTTTGATATTCGTTTTTGAGACATATATTAATATACTAGGTTGATTTTTACCTAATCGAATTTTTTTTTTACCTTCATTTGATCTTGGTATGGTTGGGAGGCAGAATGCTTATAAGGAGAGATAAATTGACCTCGTTAGCTGACAGGTTAACTGCCTTTCATGCCTAAGTCAACAATTACTTCCAGAGGCCATTCTGGCTCTCTTCCTACTTATACAAACACCTGCCATTACATTGTGGCTGATTGAGTAAATTAGCAAAGAGTTAAATTAATTAGGCCTTCTGATCCTTTTCTGAAATTTTTCGAAGTCAGCATTAATTCACAGTCAGTAAGTCTAATGCTAGGTTTCTCGCAGAGGTGCTGATACATGGTAGAGGATCTATTGCAGAAGAGAAGAGAACAGTATAAGAAAGGAGACTGTGAGTCCCATTACGGCCTTTCTTATCTTCTATCCTTTCCAGAACTCTAAATTCAAGTCAAATCCTGACAGTTTTTAAACCTCTTTCTCCCTTCTCTTTAACGTTGACTTTATCTGTTCTGCCTATAAATAGCTTATTGTTTTCAATGGAAATAGATACAATGCTGTTTGGATAAGCTGAGCAAACTTGGGAAAGTTAGAGAGCCTTTTCAAAACTCAGTTTCCTGGCTTAATGAATTAAGGAAAATGTATATATTGCATTAGGCCACCGTGAGAAGGGGGCCGATGACACATAAAGGGTGCCTGAGAGGGACGGCATTTCTCTTGACATGCCTTTCTTATAATTCTTTTGTTTTGTTTGTTTTGAAAAGGTATATTCGGTTTGGAGAATTCTGAAAAGAAAATTAAAATTGTGTCACTCTTATTTATATTCACAATAACTCTAATGATTTAGATTTTATTTAATTGGCTTTTCACTAAAAGAATTGTAATCACTACCACAATAACACCCTGACACTGTCAATGACAATGTAAAAGTCATCATTACCACTATTAGTTAAGAATAGAAGCCTTAAAGATCCCATAGTCATCCCAGGTACTCTCTGGATTACATTCATTGTGTTTTTGATATACTTGTGCATCTCTTACACTGTATGATGTCTCTTATGCTAAACACTCCAGTTTCATCACTGAAAACAATGCTGGAAAAGCAAGTGAAGTGCTTTACTTCACCTTAATTTACACACACATAAGTCAACCACTCTAGATAGATATGTCCCACAGCCTGAAGGAATCCCCCTCTGTATACTATGAATGTGTTTTATTGCCTTTGATTAATAAAGAAGCTGCTTTCAGCCAGTGGCTTAACAGAATATAGCCAGAATGGAAAAAATACAGAAAGATAGTAGGTGAAGTCAGGGAGATGGCATGTAGCTGCCAAAAGAGACAGATGCTGAAACTTTGACAGCCCTCAGTTTGTGATAACTGGACCTCCAGAATTTCTTTCATGTATCCTATGTTAACTAAATCAGTTTGTGTAAAATCCCCTAAAAGCTTATAAGCATATTTCATATCCTTCGCTCTTGGGGATTTTCTCTTAATGTACTTTTCTGTCCCATAATCCCTGTCATGGTAGCTATAATTCTCTTTCCTTTTTCTGTTATTTCCACTTTTGTTTGTCAAGGTCTGTACATTTATTTGTTACTCTTTGTTCTATTGTATTTTTATTATTTAAAATAATTTTTAAATTTCAATATATTTCTATCATATTCTTACCTTTTCCCACGTCCTTCCAGATTCTTTCCTTCCTGTACACCCCCACTTTAGTTCTTTCTCAAAAAACAAACCAAAAAGCACCCCCAACAAAAGAGCAAAACTCCTCAAACCAAGAGAAAGATATTTTGGACTGGTCTGAGAAGTAGAAGCCCTCAACAAGAACTGCCACGTCTCCTGCCAGTATAGCCCTGTAATTTTTCTTTGTCATCCTTCATTCTTTTAGTGGAAAAATTTTGTACAATCTGCACCCTTCACCTCATTTTTCTTAGTGTGTTGTTTCTTGTTAGAAATATGTTGGCATTGGTCTCACAGGACTCACAGAGTAACAGGATGCTGAATCTTGGCTGCTTTGATCCTGGGCTTACAAACTTTGCTTAAGCTATTTCTGATAACACACTGGCAGATAATGCCTTCTTTAAAGAGATTGAGATTTTTTTCAGTTTCTGCTAGCTCCCTTGGGCTACAACAATGGAGATATGTATCTGTCAGCTCAGGAATATCCTTGTCTCGTCTTTTAGTTTTTATTGTCATGATTATTATTATTTTTTTTTACAACAATGAAGTTGAAAAACACTCAACTTGGCATCCACAATGTGCCCGAAACACACTTTCACTTTCTCTTTCTAATTCTTTTTGGTCTGTAATAAGAAAACTCCTTAGCAGTTAGATATACTCTTCTACAGGTCAAGGAACCTTGCCTCTTGTTTGTCAGTTCCACCACCCTTTGTAGCATACAACACTCCCACTTTTCACCCAGAGAGTTAGCAGCTACTCTTGCAAGCTATGAGCATCTTATAGAAAGAGATTTGAAGTTTGCATTCATCATTGGCTTTAATGAGCTTCTGACAGCTGGTGGCTGAGAGGGAGATATCACCTTCATCCTCACACAGCCAAGGACAAAGGAAAGACCACTGAAAAAGAGAATGCATTCTCATTCCTATTGAGGTTCCTTTCCACTTAAGAACTGGGCATTTGAACCCCATATCATGCTTGGCTCTCCCATATATTGTACCATTTTTCTGTCCAATGCTCTCCCTCATAGCCCAACGCTGTGCACGGCTTCCAAGCACCTTTTCCAAACAAACCCCATTACTATTTGGTAATGTGTGTCAGCTTTCTTTCATAAACCGAGCAGGGATTTCTTCTTTTCTTTCTTCTTATATTTGGCAGTAGCATGGCTTTATGAAGATTGATTGTCATCTTATGTTACCAGTGGAAAATGTCTTACTTCTGGCAATACACATCTTTAAGTATTGAAACATTATTATTTACCCTTGGCTCCTTTCCCACCCAGTGATTTTCCTCTACATTTCTCTTATATTACCATTAGCATTTGCTACTAGTTAATAAAACCGCATTCTTTCTGTACTTATTAAATTGTCATCTTTTCAGAGTCTGTCTTTAAATCACTTCTGAGATTGGTTCCCCCAGTTCTTTTCATCTTCTTTCAACTCTCAGTTGTTTCCTACACGAAAGTTATCATGATCTATTTATTTTGCTTGCTTGTTTTTATTTACTTAATCAATTATGGTTTTGTCCTAGAATAGGACCAGTGGCTCATGAGGGCAGGGAGGATTTGTCTAAATTTCTGTCTGAAGCAGTAGTCTGAAACAAAAACTCAGAAATATGTGGTTTTGTGAGAGATGATGTCCAGAAGAATATTTGAGAAAGTTCCATTAGGGACCCAGGAAAGAAAAAAAAAAGCCAATTTATGTTTGTTAATTCCTTTAACTGATATGCTGCCAATTGATCTACTGAGGTTCAGCTCCTCTGAGATACTTCTGACAAACAATGGAGAAAGTACACTTTGTTCTGCTATGACAGGGCAAGAACGTTTCCATAAAATCATACCATAAAAATCATGAGGCTTATTGCAAAAAAAAAAAAAAAATCAGCACCAGGCGCTCAGTGCTCTTGTATTATTCACACATAAAAATGATTTAATCTTTACAAATGGCAGCACAGATTCATTTATGATAATAATTTAAAACCCACAACATCTCCAATTATGGCCCTTTGCTCTGAAAAAGGGCTTGCTTGCGGTAGCAGTACTGGAAGCATTGCAGTGTGGGGCTTATTGGAATTCAGTGGAAGAGTTAGGGGAAAGGCAATAGGCAATTGTGACACTACTTCTGTGTGGCTCAGAATGAGCACAGTACCCTGAGGTCACTAGTAGATGTTTGGGGTATGTGCAAATTCCCATACCTTATATGATCTCGGTTGATTAACTGCTGATTTATGTATCCATCCACATCAGAGATCACAAATTGTTCTAAGGGTCAGATAGTAAGTATTTTCCTCGCTATGGTACATATGGCTCTGTGACAGCCCTAGTTAAGAGGTTAAAAGTGAAAAGAACAGCTGACTGTAGGGTACCCTTGCCAACTGGTACATCTACAGAACAATTCCTACATCTAAGGCAAAGAAAACATCACAGAAGGGGGCAGAAAAATTGTAAGATCCTGAAGACCATGATATCTGCTAAAAGACAGAGCCTTATATACATGACAAGGAAGCCCATGAAATCGCAACTACTGTGGTGTTAAAATGACCATCCCAATGACAAAAGCAGTTGACATATCAATGTGAACCAGAAGAAATCTCACAGGGCTTAAGCTAGATGGAGAGTCACAGGTGATAATGGCTGCACACAGAGGATGAAACCAGTCTTCTTCAGGGACAAGACCTCTGATAGGCCATCCAATTTCAAGTGGTCAGCCCTATGCAAACATATGAACAACAGCAAATGGGCACTGAAACACACACACACACACACACATGCACACACACACACACACACACACACACACACACACACACAGCTCTTCCCTTTACAGAGTCATGGAATAAAGCTTTTTCCCGTTTCAACTAGCCAGATGTAAAATCAATCCAGTGATCTGAAAAGCAGATAAGTATGTAAGGAAAAGGAGGCAGAACAGAGCTCATGCTGTGGTCCATGAGTAGATGCTGTTGCCACAGTTGATAAAGAAGAAAGAACACCCAAGCACAGAGGTTTATACTTAGCCTCAAGAACAAAGGTAATTTCGTATCATCTATTTTGGAATTTGTGTTTCTATAAAATTTACACACTGAACTCTTAATCCCCTAATGTGACTATTTTTGAAACTTTAACTTGTGGATAAGGTTAAATAATGCCATAAAATTAGGGCCTTAATTAAATATAAATAACATTTTTAAAATAAGAGGAAGGTAAATTAAAGACATAAGTGCTTGCCTTCTCCAGACACACATGAAACACCAAATACATACACGCTCACAAAACAGAGTGAGCAAGTAGTTACACAAGATGGATTGGAGGGGAAGAAGAGGTAAAAGGTAATTATATTTTAATTTAAAAATATTAGAACAAAATTATGTGACAGAGTTGAAGGAGAGGGCAAAATTCTCCATGATAAAGGCTAGCAGACTATGTTTACCAAACCAGCCGTGATGGCTAATTCTGTTTGTTAACTAAACATAGATGGGAAAGAAACCCTCTTTTGAGAAAGAGCTTCCATCAGATTGTCCTGTGGGCATGTGTTTGAGGTTTTGTCTTGTTTGGTAATTGACACAGAGGGGCCCATTCCACTGGGGGTGACACCATTTCTACACAGGTGGGCCTGGATTATACAAAAACTGTAGCTGAACATGGGACTGGGAGTAAGGCAGAATTTGACATTTGAGCATACATTTTACTTGAGACATATGCCATGTACCCCATTTGTCCCAATGATGATCTATAAATTGTGAAATAAATTCTTTATTATCGTGGTCAAAAAAAAATACTAGAACATATATATATATATATATATATATATATATATATATATATCAGCATCTTATAAAGCTTTTAAAAATAAAAATGCAGAGTTACACAGGGATAAAATGGAGTTACTAAGAAGGGCTGTGTTGAAAGGAGTTGGGAAGGCACCTGTCAGAAGTTTCATGGGTCCAAATATATAGAGTGATCATGAAGACTCCAGCAATGAAATCTGTGTTTTCATAGGATTCACACCAAATGAGTAGGCCTTAGCTTCTCTTGTTTTGAAAATACAACATATTGGCTAATGATGTAAGATAATGCTTATATAAATTTACTTCACTCTACTCTTTCTCGGTCTGTATACCATACTAATGTGCTGCATGATTTAAATGTACACAATGAAAACAAAACATTAGTTAGAATTAATTCTCTTTTCTATAAAGTTAGGACAACTGCTCTTTATGCTTTGTAGAATTATAAACTCGAAGTAAGATGGCAATTGGGATAAAGACATAGATCTATACAAATGAAATACAGCCACTCTAATGAGCGCATTTGAAGGTCAGGAAGTGGTTGAGACTTTCATTTGGAGGTTTCACTTTAATTTGTATCTCTCAACTTCAATTTATTTGTGGTAAAAACATGGACTTAGTATCACAGGTCTATTAACGTAGCATCACACTTATTAACAGCACCACATATTTATTAACAGCATTATATTTATATTAGCTTAGTATTACGTGTCTATTAACAAGATTTTTTCTTCTAGAATTCTTATCCATAAAATAAATACAGCATTCTAAATAGTTGAACTTTTTTATGCAGTAAAAGTTAATTAACCATTGATGAATGACAGTAGCGGCAAAGGAACACCGTGGCAATGCCAGGCACCTGCTGAGGAGTCTGGGACACTTGAGCCTGCTCCTGCAAGAATTTAACATTGGAGATGAAAATAGCTAAACTAGGGCAGCAATAGGATCAAGTAATATGCATTCTGCATCTCTGCTGCTCCGTTGGGAGAGAAACCTTTGGGGAATTCGTGATGCTCTGAAGCTTTAAGAGAAGACGAGTATGTGCCTTGCTCAATATATCTTATCATTCAGCATTGACTAAACTAGTTCATTTCATTTTTCTACTATCAGTCCATAAGGAAGACTTTTGTTTCCACTACTCTGCTCTACATTCTCTGCGGAGAGGATTTGTCTGATGAGCAAATGTAAGGAAGTTAACTGGCCATGTTTAACTCACTTCTCCTTCCCTGCCTCTGGCATGCAAGACTTCTGCTCTAGAGATGCTTTCCTCTAATGTTCCAAGTGTGTTGACTCCATGATGGAGATATGGGTCAGTCTTCTGGACAGGAGTGGTGGACTCACAAATTAGTTCCCCCAGCAAACCTGTGAACATACTATAATGTGTTTACTACAGAGAAAAGAGAAATGACACTCTTCCCACTGTGAATGTTAATACTGTTAATTTGATGGGATTCATAATCACCTAGGTTATACATCTTCACTTGTTCCTAGAAAATTTTCTAGGTTGGGATAAATGAGCTGTGAATAACCCACTCTAAAGGGGGGCTGTACCATACCATGGACTAAGGTTCTAAACTAATCAGAGAACATAAACTGGTACTCTCACTCTCTCTGCTTCACAGAGGCAAACACAGAGACCAGCTGTGTCCCCATGCCTTCCCAAGTGGGATGGATTTCATCCCCAAAATGAAAGCTAAAGTGAACTCTTATTTCCTTAAATTGTTTTATTTCCAGGTACTTTGTAGCAGTGATGAAAAAATAGCTAATAATCCACACTATCAATCTCGGGTTTTGTTTTTCAGATTGCTTTCACCATAGTAAATGACGGTGTCTTTGTGAAACTAAATTCATTTCTGCACTTTGTACCCACGACTTAAACATCGCCACATTGTCTGTTAAGAAAGGTTTAAAAGGCTGAGGCAGGGAGATTCCTACGTTGGTAAAAGCTAAAGTTCAGATGCACATAAAAGACTGACTTGTCAGTGGATTGTGAGCAGTCTCTGGGATGCAGAGAAAGAGATGAAATGATTTCCAGAGTGCATTGCTGGCTCAGAGCTAAGTGAGAAACCCTGTCTTGAAAAGCAAGGCAGAAAGAAACAGAGAAAGATGCCAAAAGTTGTCCTCTGGTGGGTACATGAACACTCACACATCCATACACATACACACACACACACACACACACACACACACACACACACACACACGAACAATAGAGAGAGAGAGATAGACAGAGAGAGTGGTTTAAAAGAGTAGAAACATCAAATAACTAAGCTGAATTAAATAGGCTTTATAAACATCCTCACAAATGAGGTTTTGTCTACTTTGATATTGCTAATACATTTAAGAGCTATATCTTCAAATACAGTTAATAAGAATAATAGCATTAGGAATTCTTACTAAGGAAAGGAATAGAAAAATTGAAGACTTTTTTTTTCCAATAAGAAATGTCACCTGAGCATGAATCTTGGTAGCATAGGGCTTGCAAGCATAAAGAAGAGCTTGCTTCTTCACCTGGAGTTTAAACTAAGCCAAGCCGAACACAGTAGAAAAGTTAGAGGTGGAAGTCACCTGTTTCTCTTCTCATTGAATTTCATGTCAGTGTAACCACAGTGCTGGTCCCAGAGTAAAATTTAGTTCCAACAAAATAGGGAATAAAATATCTATTAAAAGGCCAATTTTTAACTCAAACTTTGCCTTTATTCCCCATGAGTCTACACATGTGAGGGAATGTTAAAGAAAGCAATATTGTTTAATTGTTTTTAAATGGCAATTGACAGTATCTAACAAGGGTTTAGGACTGATCACAAGAGGATGGGTTTCTCTTTATTTCAGTTCACTGAGAGCTGAATGATGGCTTGGTCCAGAGGGAAGACACTTCCCAACATTTGCAAAATAGTGTTCAACAGGCACCCCGAGTTTTATCCACTGTTCCGATATTTAAACATTAAACTCATAGAGATTGTATCATTTATTCCTTAATCAATGCCTAATCAATCACTAAGGCAAAGCAAAGTGACACCATTTCATCCTTTTCTGTCAAGAAAATAATTCCCCCATTTCTTTGATAATTTTCATCTATGGAAAATTCCTAATGTGCATATCAATCCCGATTTTAACATATAATGTAAAACAGTATATTTTACCTCACTTAAGGCCATGATTCATTTACCTGATTGCCATTTTCATCTTTATGAAACAGTTCTTCCATAAGAATATTTATGTTAAGGTATTATGGGTCATGAACTCATAGTCTCTTACTGTCAAAAAACCGAAAAAAATTCTTGAATAAATAGCCCTACCTCAGCTTCGGAAAACGTACAACAAAATTCTGCCAATTCTATTTCCTTCAGCTCCAGCTCATTACACTTTCATTTTGAAACCGAGCAGGCCCTTGACATTCTACTCAGCATCGCAGAGTCAGGAAGAAATGCCAGCAGACTTGACTTGGCCAGTCATCAAGAGATTTTGAAACCCAATTGCAATCTCCAGTATGCACCGCCATGCCAAACAGCAAGTAGAATAATTCTTTTAATTGGATCATTATTGACATTCTCTGTAACATATAGCCTTTTGAATGTTTCAAGAAACTTAGAGAATTTGACTAAGATAATGGATGTGTCTCTTCCTCTTACAATCAATGCCTTAGCCACCAGAGTTGCACATGTTTCAAACAACCTTCTGCGCTCAACAAATATGGGTTTAATGAACTCTAGTTTATCTCCTTCCTTCCATGAAAGCTACATATTAAAACTTCATGGTATAAGTAATATTCATTTGTGACTACAATGGTGGCAATAAAAACTTAGACATTTGACAAAACTTTGTTGTTGCCTAATTTTATTAATGTTATTGCAGTTGTTGAAACATCATAATGTGTTTCAGGTTTCTAGGTGAAATGTGATTCACCAATAAAAAATACTGCTGTGTGTTTATCCACAAAATTTCACAAATAATACTCCAAATATAACAAATATTATATGCAACAGAGTAAGAATTCAATAAGATATACCTCAGTGACTTTTAAATAGTATCTAATTTTTTAAAAAAAATAGTTTTTTTGTTTTTAAAACAATCTTATTTTACATATCAATCCTAGTTCTCTATCCATCCCCTACTCTTGCTCCCCTCCCCACTTCCTCTTTCATACTCCCATCAATTTCTCAGAGAGGGTGAGGCCTCTCATGGAGAGTCAACAGTCTGTCACATCACTTGAGGCAGAACCCAGGCTCTCCCCTGTGGGCTGAGTAAGGTATCCTTCCATAGGTAAAAGGCTCCTGAGAGCCTGTTAGTGCATTAGGGGTAAGTACTGGTGCCACTGATAGTAACTCTACAAACTGCCCAAGTCACACCACTGTCACCCACATTCAGAGTTCCCTAGCTGTCAGTGAGTTTTCATTTGCTTGGGTCAGCTGTTTCTGTGGGTTTCCCCACCACGGTCTTTTTTTGTTTTTGTTTTTATGGTTTTTTTGAAACAGGGTTTCTCTGTAGCTTTGGGGCCTGTCCTGGAACTAGCTCTTGTAGACCAGGCTGCCCTGGTCTCACAGAGATCCACCTGCCTCTGCCTCCTGAGTGCTGGGATTAAAGGTGTGCGCCACCCCTGCCAGGCAAGAGCTGACTTTCTCTTGTGTGTTTATCTCTATGCACAAAACTCAAGTACAAGTGGAACAAAGACCTCAACATAATTCCAGTAACGATGAACCTCATAGAAGGGAAAGTGGGAAGTTGCCTTGAATGGTTTGGTACAGGAGACGATGTCCTGAATATAACACCAGTACCACAGACACTGAGATTGGCAATGGACGAGACCTCTTGAAACTGAGAAGCTTCTGTAAGGCAAATGACACAGTCAGTAAGACAAAAGAGCAGCATACAGAATGGGAAAAAAATCTTCACCAACCCAGCAAATGACAGAGGGCTGATTTCCAAAATAAAGAATTCAAGAAAATAGACATCAAAAAAACCCAAATAATCCAATATAAAAAATGGAATAGAGAGCTAAACAGAGAATTTTCAATAGAGGAATCTCAAGCACTTAAGGAAATGGTCAACATTCTTAGCCAGTAGAGAAATGCAAATCAAAACAACTCTGAGATTTCATCTTACACCTGTAAGAATGGCCAAGATCAAAAACAGTGATGACAGATTATGCTGGAGAGGATGTGGGGTAAAGGGAACACTCCTGCATTGCTGGTGGGAGAGCAAGTTGTACAGTCATTTAGGAATCACTATGACAGTTTCTCAGAAAGTTAGAAAACAATCTATCTCAAGACCCAGAAAGACAATTCTTGTTCATTATACCCAAAGGCTGTACACTCATACCACAAGGACATTTGCTCAACTATGTTCATGGCAGCATTATTTGTAATAGCCAGAATCGGAAACAACTTAGATGCCCCTGAACCAAAAAATAAAGAAAATGTGATACATTTACACAATGGAGTACAGTGGTAAAAACAAAAACAAAACAATAATATCTTGATTTTGCTGGCAAATGGATGGAACTAGTATCTACATTTTTGAGACAGAACTCTAAGACATTGAAATTTTCAGGAATAAAACTATATATAAAAAGAAAAGTTAATAAAATGAACTCATGTTATCTAGTGGCTTATGTTTCAAATAATAATTTTTGCTTGTTTCATTTCAAAAATTAATTGCATAATTTTCATAATTTAGTACACAAAGTTTGGTTTAAAAAATTAAAGTACAGATTTATCCAATAGGGTGTAATATCTTAAAAGTGTTCTGTGTCGTCGTATTTAATAGTTATCTTAAAAGTAAGTGCTTCCTTGTGTAAAATTATTTATCCAGAATATTACATTTTAATCCTTCCAGACTTAGGCTTTCTATCCATTTACAGCCATAAGGAAATGCAAGATTAGGAACAAAGCATGCCGTCTGGAGAAGTGAAAAGGCAGTGTGGGAATAGCTGAATGCTTAGGTTAAGCAACTATGGTTTCATTCTCGGAACATAGTTATAGTTTTAATTAACTAGCTTTGTTAAATTCAATTTTGCGGGCATATCTGTAAAGAGGATTTGTGGATGATTTGTGAAATTATATAAAGGAAAAAATGAACGAAACATGTTCCAAAATTCTAAGAGCAGACCCTCCATTTCATAAAAATCAAACTTCTTCAATCAAACTGAATTGACTGATTCTTCTGTGTCAGTTAAAGCTGTCAGAAAGATTTCGAAGGGTTATAAACTATTTTGAAGAAGATGAAAAATGACATCTGCAGTAATGAGTCTTTTCTCAGGAACATGCAAAACATGTGGAAAAGGACCTATATTCAACTAAATCCTGGATCAGTACAATGAGGGTGGTCCTTAAGATATTGGAAATGACCCAATCAGAACCCGTAAATTTTTTCTCAGCCTCTAGGCCACACAAGCATGCAAAATGATATCTCTTGCAATATTAAAGTCCCAAAGGATTCCATCTCCAAAACCATGCAAACTATTCAAGACTTACTATAGTCCAGAGGAGACTCCTATCACATATCCCATATCAGATCACATATGGGCCTGCCGGAAATGCTAGCAACAGGTAGCCACAGATTAGACTGCCCAATTATGACTATGGCAGTGGTCTTGCCTTTGCTGGAACAGGCTAGGCTCCTCCATCAGCAATTTCATTTGTCCCTTTAAAATTTGCCCAAGTTTTTAACCTGGTTTACCCTTGTCCAGCTGTAAACATTTAATCAGAACTTATGCAACTTAACTAAACATGAATCAAGCCATTGGATTTGTCTACCACATTCTTTGGCCAAGTATGGGATCACATAAAATCCTTGCTAGACCACTCTAAACTTGTTGCATGGTGGCTATGTCTGCTACAGCTAAGATCCTCACAACAGCAGGTGAATAAGGCAACACTCCAGGAATTAATGGCTATGGACTGTGCCAGACGAAAACCTCCAAGGGAGGTGATCCATGCTTGGCTAACACAAACACAGGAGGCCATTTAAATCCCTAGTTCTTTTAAAAGTCTCCCTTTGCTTCTGACTTCTTGGCACCTTCTGGGTACCCAATCCTTTGAGGACTGGTAGTCAAATAAGGGTAAGAGCCTGTCTGGCAGGTCAACCGAACATAGGCACAGCCCAAAATGTTGGGAGGATGATACCTGAGGTGGGGTTATAAAAATCCATAACTCCCTCAAGGTCACCCAATAAAATAAAATAAAGAAGTGTGAAAAAGACAAGATCTCCTGAGTAAATTGGGAGAATGGGGACCTTGGGGGAGGGTAGAAGGGAGAAGGGAAGAGGCAGGGAGGGGAAAGAGAAAAATGTAGAGCTCAATAAAGATCAATAAAAAATAAAAAAAAATAAAGAGGGTGATAAAGGCAGGGCAATAGTACAAGCACAGCAAGCACATGCAAACTAAAAATGAATAAGGAGATTTGGCAAAAACAGCCTGTCAGTGGACCAAAAGCACAGTTACTAATGATGCACACTCTTAGCCAAGCGCAACATGTCAGCATCAACCACCAGTTTCAAAGGGACCAACAAAAATCATTCTTGTGGCAGCTTAATTTCCCTAACACCATAAACCCCACAACCTCTTTACAATAAAAAAGCTTCTGTATTGGAATCTCTCAGGGTCTGTGTCATTGCCTGCACGTCTTCTTCTCTTCTGCACCCCAGGAAATGGGGATCACACAACAGGCAGCAGCAACAAGCCCTCAACAATGGTGTTAAGTAATAATAACCAGTTTTCTGCTTCTGGGAAAATGATGTGCACTTTTATCTATTTCACAACTAAGCATCAAAAATATTTATGCCTGTAGTTAGAGGTCTATATAACTAACTATGCACCTAAGTTCTATTTTTTTTCTAATAGTCATATATCAAAGTTCCAATCCATATTATCTCAAAATGTGGCAGTGTTTGATTAGGGAGGCCTTTAATCAAATCTCATTATTTCAGAAATGGGTAAGGAAATGACTTGCCTAATTTCCACCATATAACTACCATTAATATAAGCAGAGAAAAACCCATTAACTATAAGGGAGAACTTCTCAGGGAGAAAAAAAGGAAAGAAATTGCCATTTGGTTAAAAATGTATTATACAGTGATAAGTACAGTATAAGAGTAAAGGTGGACAAAGTTACATTTTGCAAACAAGTATAATGGGAAATTAGAGTAATTGTCAGTATGAGACATAAATCAGAATTCAGAAAAATGAAAATCTGAAGGGTAAATACGACACGACATAATAATTCCATCTTTCTTAGCCATCAAAACATGACAAATGAAAGACGGCATATTTGAGGTGCCTCTATATGACCTGATAAAGAGATAGAGTCAAGATAACAAAAAACTAATCTATCTCAATGAGATAAAGAGAGGATGAATATTAGAACTCATAAAAGGAAGGATATGATAATTCAGCAGGGCAAAGAACTAGAGGTTAAAGTAAAAGTAAGTCACCCACAGCTACAACCACTGCAGGGAAAGCAGAATCCATTTTCACGTGGTGAGCCAGGTGGCCCGAGTGAAAGGAGACTGACAGTACTACTTAGAAAATAAGCCAACAATTAATTATCCTGCTTCAAATCTATTGCCGGTTAGTGAGACCGTGACTTGTTCAGCAGGTGAAAGCTCTGATGTTGTAAGGCAGCAGAACTGAAGAGTTCTGTTTTGCCATTCCCCATGACTTGAAAAACTATGATCGGTGCCATCTGGAAAAACTGTTATTTAGAACTAAACCATACTGGTAATTTGACAGTTACAAGTCAAGGGCCTGAATTCAACCTGCCATAGCCATAGGGTGATGGAGAGTGAAATAAGTGGTCCTAGAGAGAAAGAGAACTATAGAAAAGCAACCAAATATATAGTGGTAGGAAGCTCAGCTCAAGCAGTAATAAGTAAAGTGAGAGATAGCCAGACCCTTGGGGACCCTGAGAATAGCATAGAGATGGATAGATTCCTTCCATCTAGATGTCAGTAGTAGGTCATTCCCTATGCCCAGCCATCTGTCATATGACCTGGAAATGTTCAAACTGCCACAAAAGCACATAGGGAAAATCCTTTAATATATAGTGACAAGTAGAGTCACTTTATATGCATAAATATGTATTACATCTAAATAAACCAATATTTACATATTATATAATATTTATATTATTTATACCTATATATGAATATATTATTAATAATAGTTCAGAATAAATTCCAGTAATGTAAAGTGGAATTACATGATGCAAAAACAGTCCACCAATGGAAGAAAAGCTTTAACAGCTGTACAAGTAGCGGGAAGCTAATATTTAATATGTATAAGGAACTAAAAAATTAATCATTGAAATAATCCAAACCAATCAAAAGGAGGCATATAAGCTGGACAGACAACTCTCAAAAGAAATGCAAATGGCCAGAAAATATCGGAAGAAACAGTCAATACTTGGGTTGCAAGGAGGGAAGATGAATCATACTCTACTTAAAGAAGAGTGACCTGACGCAGGTGCTGGAGATCGGTACTGACGTAACTCAAATAAGTAAAACAAGAACTACTGTATCATTCAGATAGACCTGATATATACATAACTGAAGGAATCTTAGATCAGCGTACCACAGTAATATCTGCATATCTAGAGAATTGGGCGCTCTTCACAATAGCTGTCTGTATTATGGACATTACCCAGAGTCCCATCAACAAAAGAATAAATTTTTTAAAAGTGACATATACACATGACGAAGATTTGTTGTTACCCAGAAGAACAAACTTATGTTACTTGAAGAAAAATAGATAAAACTAAATATCATAATGCTAAGCATAATCGCTCTGCCAGAGTCAGAATGACAAATATATTTCTGTCATATATATATATAAGCATATATGTATATGACATGAAAGAAGAAACTGTAATGCTTTTATGAGAAGAGGGCCAACAGTGAGAGACAGGAAGGGGACTGTATAACTTTTGAAAGAATCATTGTGCACCCAAATGGCTGAACTTCTTAAACACACACACACACACATACACACACACACACACACACACAATGCATACACACATATATAAATGCACTTATATATTATATGCAATTTGAGGTAAATAAAAACTAATATGACTCCATGTGGCCTTTTCAAAGACCCTTAGTGCTTCTTTTTCCTCCTCCCTCCATCTCCTTTTAGCGTTGACCTCTTTCTCCAAATAAAGTCCTTTACCATTTTCCTCTGGATGAAGGTATTTATACTGATAAATTAAAATTATTTAAATTAATGTCAATATTGATGACTAAATAAATAAACCACAATTATAATATTATCTTGCATTTTAAACTCATTTCCTACCTTTCAAATTATTTTTAAAACTTTTCCTGGTATTGTGAGGTATTCATGTAGCTGTTGTCCTCTCTCTTTTTCTAAAATTTATTATATTAAAATATAAATAGATCATTTTCTCCTTTTCCTTTCTTTACTTCAGTTCCTCCCATGTTCCCTCTACTCACTATTCTTTGGCTATTTCCATTGATTATTGCTACATATACATATGTATACATATATGCATCAATAATATACTCACAAGTATATATGAACACATAAATAAATAGAACCTACTGAGTCTGCTCCTCTTGTTTGTATGTACAGTTTCAGGGATGCCTACCTTGTATTGGGTAACTAATTAGTTGACTTATCCCTGGAAGAGGCTAATTCTCCCTTTCCCAGCAGCCAATAGTTGTCTTAATTCTATGTCTAGGTAAAGGACTCAGTGATGTTTTTGTACTTATGAGCAAGCATGCCTATTGATAACATCATTGTTGCAATGAGTGGCCACTTATTCATTATGGCTGCCCAGGATCAAAATAACCATACAGAAACTATATTAATTAAATCACTGCTTGGCCTATTAGCTCTAGCTTCTTATTGACTAACTCTTTCATCTTAATTTAACCCATTTCCATTAATCTGAATATCACCACGAGGTCATGGCCTACCAGCAAAGTTCCAGCATGTCTGTCTGGGCAGTGGTGGCTCCATGGTGTCCCTCTGACTCTGCCTTCTTCTTCCCAGCATGCCATTTAGTTTTTCCCAACTACCTAAGCTTTGCCCTATCAATAGACCAAGGCAGTTTCTTTATTCATTAATGGTATTTACAGCATACGGAGGGAACTCCTCCAACACATCATTGTTTATGTCTTGCTTTCATACCCATTTTTAAGAGAGATTGTCACATATTTCCTGGTTTTCTGGCCGTTTCAATGTCCTCTGCCCCCTGTCATGATGTTCCCTGAGCCATAGCTGCAGAAGCTGTGCTGGAGCTGTGCTGCAGGTGCATTCGTTGGGACTCCGTGATCACCATGATCTATTGAAATCTCATTGTATTCAGTTGTGGTTTCCTGCAGTGCTTTCTGTTTGCCCTAAAGAGAGACTTCTGTGATACTCAGTGATAGCTACATTTAACTATGGCCATAAGAATAAGATTTAGAATGTAGTTTGAAATTATGCTGGTCTGCTAAAGTGGTGGCGGTCGATTCTCTACTGAGGCCCATGACCTTAAACCATCATCACCACATTAGCAGGCAACCCACTACAGAACAGAGAGTCCAATATTCATTCACAGAGAAGGGCAGGTTAACCATTTCAGGATGGGAGTGCAGTAAGTATTCACAGAGACAGAGCTTTGCAGGGTGGGCTGGTCATGGTGTACTGTAGCTATACGACCTGTTTCCTAGGTGATCTTAGATCTCATTAGGTTGACAACAAGCATTGACCACTACACAGTTTACAAAGCATGTCTGGAAAGATCTAGGCAGTGATGTGAAGATAAAGTCAAACTGGAAAATGCTTCTTGTGAATTTTTATATTTTTGGAATTTTGCTCTAACTTAATAATTCTCTTATATTAGCATACTGTCATTTGAAATATATTATGAGCTGAAGCTTTAAATAAATAATTAATTCGTTACTAGTCAAATATGTTTCCTCATAAGGCTCACAGTCTTCTAATGAGATTACCTCCAAAGAAAAATTTTAGGCAGTTTTTAATGCATCTGAAGATGTCTGTCTGCAATAGCGTGAGTCCTACTGTCATCTATCCATTGACTTTGCAAGCAACTCCAGCTTTAAATCTAATAATTATGATGAATATTAAAAATATATTTACAAAGTATTTTTGAATATCCTGAGGGCATTATTTGATGTTATTTAGTACAGAAGTAGTATTTTGTTATTAAGCACAATATTATTAACAAAACTCTATAAAATATGGGAATCGAGATAAAAATGTGGATTTTTAAGTATTCAGTGCGATGTCTGCATTTACTGCATAGCTCAAATTGAAATGGATTGGAATCAGAGTCTTTTGAGTCGTTAGCTGTCTCTTGAGAAAGTCACATAAGAATTAGTATTTGCATTTATTCACAAGTTATATAAAATGTCCGTCTTATTCTTGTCTTTTGGTTTTGCAATAATTATTAAGAACTTATGCAAATTCTATTTCTCATTTGAAAACTTGCATTAATGAGGAGATCTAGATCTTTCTTGTTAACTGACTACTTGTGTCTCTGTAGTGTGCCTGTACAAAGAGACTTTCTTTCCTCCCATTTGAGGTGAAGTGGGTAAAATTCCTGCTTATGGGACATCACAAACCTTTTCCCACTGTTAATCTTGCCATACATTGTCTTTAATTCATTACATCTTAAAATTGGTATTGTGAAAAATCAGTGTTTTGTGATAATGTTTCCTTTTCCTGGATTAACATTGTTTTTGATTACTCTTGCAACTCTTTTCATCCTGTTGGGTTGCCTTGTTCAGCCTTGATATGAATGAAGGTTTCTGCCTCGTCATTTTGCATCTTGTTTTGTTGTATTCGGTTGTAGTCTGCTGGAGACCTGCTCCTTTCTGAAGGGATGCAGAGGGACAGTGGATCTGGGGAAATGTGGGTGACGTGGAGGAGAGAAGGGAGGGGAAACTGTGGTCAGATGTAATGGATGAGAGAAGAACCTATTTTCAATTACAAAAACTACTTTAAAAGCTGCCTTTGCTTGGAAGACACATCATTTTTAGAACTTATTTTAAGTAAATTCCATTAATCTAACTATTGATAATCTTATTTCTAGTTGTTTTTAACATTCTCTTTTATCTCCTAGTAAATATTTTAGGCATCAAATGTATTGTTACCATTGTGCTGATTATCCCTGTGTAACTGGAAAACATTTATTCTACCAAAATGTTTTATTCTCTAAGATAAAGTTACATAGACGATAAGGGCTTCTACACATGTCTTTGTAGCCACTGGAGGGTTCTCCACAAATAGCTTCTTCATATTTCAAGTACTTCATGTCTTATATGATTCCACTGAGTTTTCAGATTCAAAGTCTCATGCTCTTCCCGTTTTCCTTTAAATGAAGTATTATCTGTTATAAATCATTAGATATGAAGACAGTATCTTGTTATCATAACCACATCTTAACAATTTATCAAGATTTATAGTGACACAATTATATCCAGTTATAATATAACACATAGTGAATGAGGCAGAAGAGGGAAGAGAATTATCCAAACATGAAGTCTTATTTGGGGTCCTAGTAGTAATTTAGCTCATAAAAGGAGAGGAAAAGAAATGACACATTACATTATTGTTGTTACAGCACATGGCTTCCTGCCATATCATCATTGAATAGAGTGTAATCTATCCCACTACCGATTTTGATTAATATTATCTCCCAGACCATGGCATTTTATTCTAGTAAAGATGAGGCATTAGCTAATAAAGTGTAGATGTCTGAGTGAAATCTAAAAATGAAAATTGCTTTGGGATGTTTTTCCTTATGAATAATTCTTTTGGTAACTTCTTTGCCCTAGGCAATTATTTCATATTATTTCTATTTATTTTGACCCAAACGGTTTTTGCCCCAAATATGCCTCAGGTACACCAGCTATGGTGACTCCTGCTATATGAAATTGCAGTTCTATGAGTTAATACTTTTGCTTTATTCACCCTCACGTCTAATTTAGGATTAGAAATATACATGTTTATTAGACTATTCAGTCAGTCATAAGGTGTTTTGCACTGTTGATATCAGTTTGGGTTTCATATATATTTTGAAGGTTTATAATATATACACAATAATTTAGGAGTTTTATAATATAAGTTTAAAAAGTATGCATGTGCCTGTACATGTGCATTTGTGTATGTGTATCTGTCTGTCTCTGTATGTATGTCTGTGTGCATTTTTCTATGTCCCTGTAGGTTTATATCTATGCACATGAGAACACGTACCCACTGAGTCAAAAAGTAGGGAAAATTATAGATGGTTGTGAGTCACTAGAAATGGAAACTTAGGAGCACATTTAGGTTTACCTCAAGGGCAATTAACATATAATCTCAATACTTTTATCCACTGAGTCATCTCTCCATCTCCAACAATTAGGACATTAATTCTCTTTAACTGATTATTGGTTTGATTTCTTACATTTATTTGCTTGCATTTGTTGAACAATCCTGCACCCTTAGGATAAATATAGCTCTCTGTAATATGACTGCATCTAGTCTGTAAGTAGTTTACTGAGAAATTTTCCACTATATTCATTAGGGATGTTAGCCTTAAGTTTTTTTTGTTTGTTTGTTTGTTTGTGTTTGTTTTTTGGCCTTTAGTGCTTTTTGATTGTGTGTTTACCATTAAAGTAACACTTTATAGAAGACATTTGGAAGTTCTTCTGTTTTTAGTTTATGGAAAAAATCTGAGAAGCAGTAGCTAATAGTTCTTTGAAAGTCTAAAAGCATTCTGCAGTGAATACATATGGACCTGAGCAGTTCTCAGTAATAAGGCTTTATTTTTGCTGTTTCAATATCCGTGTAGGACCACTTAAGTTATTTATCTCTTCTTCATTTAATTTTAGTAAACTTGGCTTTTTTCCTTTCACAACTCTGTTTCAATATAGTGTTTGAATCCCTAACTAGACCAATAAGACAAGGGAAGGATAATAACATTATTCCTATTTGCAGACAATATAATCTTATATATGTAAGAAATCTCAATAATTGCACCAGAAATTTTGAAAGGATGAAATCTGTCAGAATCATGACATGACACAATACCGATTTATAAAAATTGATAGTATTTTTAAAGCAATAGCAAAAATTGCTGAGAAAGAAATCACAGACACATTGCTCCTCACAATGGTCTAAAAATACCTAGGCATAAACACAGTCAACTTGGAGGATGACTTCAACATGAAAACTTACACTTCTGAAGAAAGAAACTGAGGAAGACACTAGAACATGGAAATAACCCTTGATCCTCATGAGTCAGTAGAATCAACAATGTAAAAAACTACCATCCCACCGAAAGCAATTTACGGCTTCAAGGCAATTCCAATCCAAGTCCCCATTCATAACAAAAATAAAAAAGCTATTCTAAGACTCATATGGAAGCACAAAAGAGCCTAGGTGCTAAAGCAATTTTGAGAAAAAAAATGAATGATGCTAAGGGATTAGCAGCGAGCCATCAGGTTGCATTCCAGAGTATAGTAGTAATAAGCTCATGGTACTGGCATGCAATATATGCCCACTAATGGAACTTAATAAGAGATCCAACTTTAGCACAAGTAATTAAGTCATCTTATGCCAAGAATATACACTGGAAATACATTTTCAACAAGTGATGGTAGGGAAAGGTGATGCCTACATATAGAGGAATAAAATAGACAACTATCTGTCATCCCCTCAAAAATAGATTCCAAAACGTACCAAAAAAACTCAGTGGTAAGCCTGAAACACTAAAATTGCAAGTGGAAAACATAAGGAGCACCTACTAAGGCTCAGATGTAGGAAACGACTTTTGAAACCTGGGTCCATTCTCTCAGGAATTAACGTCAACAATTGACAAATGGGACCTTCTAAGTCCCAAAACCGACCATCTAACAATGGAAACAATTGAATGGTGTGAAAGTTCACAGAGTAAGAATGAATCTTTGATAAATCCACATATAGTGGATTATTAGTCACATCAATCAAAGCCCTCAAAGTACTAAGAATAAATAAAACAAATTACCCAATCACAAAATGCACAATAAATCTGAGCAGAGATTGCTGAACAAGGTGCAAGGTTTCAGGTTTTCTTGCTGCCATGCCTCTGCTTGGTCACCATGGCTGCTAACGTCCTGAAATGGTAAGCACCAAGATAAATACTTTTCTTCTATAAGTCATAGCTGTTACATATTATTACGGAAATAAAAAAGTGACTAAGATACCATCTAAGTGGATAGTCATATATCTATTCCCAAAATGGTAAAAAGGTATATCAACAAGAGGAACAGCAGGTTTAATAGCTAGGAATGGTTAAAGGTAAGGAAAGAAACAAACAAAAGATCCATTGCCCGAGATTGATTAGGAAACATTCGTTCATTGAAGAACAGTAGTATTTCAATGCTTATTTCTATATGAAGGCATGCTGTTCATTAAATTGGAAAGGCTTTCTGGGCATAACTTTTATAGAATTCTTTTAATTTCTATATAAATTTGTATAGTAAGAAGTTCGAAAGTTTC